>NC_056733.1:925106723-925433390 GCF_019279795.1 Protopterus annectens | reverse complement strand
CCTTTCCACCCCTGCCTCTTCTTCCCACGGTCCTCCTAAAAGTCAGAAAAGAGAAACCAAAGATGATACTAATTGCCCCAGACTGGCCCCGCCAATACTGGTACCCAGTCCTAAGGAACTTGTCTCAGTACCCAGCTTGGACCTTACCTCACAGACCACAACTACTTTCCCAGCAAAACAATCAGATCCTGCACAATCAACTCCAGACACTGAACCTGGCAGCATGGCTGATCATGTAGTTATACAAACAACTCCTCTTAGTAAAGCTGTGATGGATGTCATTTTGGAAGCCAGAAGGCCTAGTACTAGAAAATCTTATGGTGATAAATGGAAGAGATTCTGTGCTTGGTACAGCAGAACCAAATATTCCTCAGATTTTACAATACTTAACTGAGATGCTTGACAAAGGCCTATCTTTCTCTTCAATTAAAATCCATGCCTCTGCCATTTCGACTCATTACAATACAGAGCCACTAATCTTTTCTCATCCTTTACTAAAGCAGTATCTTAGAGGAGCAAAAAATTAAGGCCTCCTAGAAGATCACCATTACCTGCATGGGACCTCAATTATGTATTGGAAGAGCTCACTCTGCCTCCTTTTGAACCAGCTGCTACCGCTGATACAAAGTTCTTATCATGGAAAACAGCTCTGCTACTAGCAATTACTTCAGCAAGAAGAGTTTCAGAGCTACAGGCCCTCATGGCTGTAGAGCCTTTTTATCATATTTTACCCAGACAGGGTGTCTCTGAGAGCAAGTCCTACCTTTATGCCTAAGGTGGTTTCCAATGTGGCTCTTAACCAAACAATTCATCTGCCAACCTTTTATCCAAATCTGCAGAACAAGGGGGAGAGAATTCTGCATTCCTTGGACGTACACAGACAGCTAAGATTCTACTTGAGCAGGACTAAAGCTCTAAGAAAAACTGAGCAATTACTAGTGACATATGCTGCAGGATCAGAAGGAAAGGCTATTTCAAAGCAGCCTATTTCAAAGTGGATAAGCCATTGCATCCATTTCTGCTACTTACACCATAGCAAACCTGTGCCCAAAGGCATTAGGTCTCACTCCACCAGGGCTGCAGCTACTTCAGCAGCCTTTCTCAGAGGAGTACTAACTAAAGACATTCTAGAGGCTGCTACTTGGAGTTCTGTTCACACCTTTGCAAAGCGCTATCATTTGCCTCTCTACTCTAAGTCCAGGGCAGGCTTTGCCACTGCAGTTCTGCAGGGCCTTATAGCCGCACCTAATGCTGTTTAGCTCCAGCCTCCCAACCATAGCTTTGGGATTCTACCCAAATGTAATGACTGCAACAGTGAAACACGAAGAACATAGTACAGTTGTGTACATTTGCTATAAATGTAGATGTTCGCGTGTATTCACTGTTGCAGTCCAGGTTACCCTCCCGCCATCCGCCTGTCATTCTGGAGTTTCTTTCCTTCTCTATATTCTGCAACCTATGTGGTGTATTTGCTTGTAGATGAAGGTAAAGTTTATATTGATGCATGTTTATATATATATTTTTATATATTTTTGCTACCTTTTTGGGGGGCACCTGGCATCTGGGGCAAGAAAAACTAAAGAAAATGGCATTGGCGGCATGTTTTATACCCCTGACAACTTGACATCCTGGAAGAGAAGACAGCAACCGACGCAGGACCCGACTTTGGAATTCAGGCTGACTGAGGGCAACCTGCCAGCAGATTATCCAAATGTAATGACTGCAACAGTGAATACACTCGAACATCTACATTTATGGTAAGTGTACACAACTGTACTTTTAAAGGCTGTAGTTGGAAGGTATGAGCTAAATATTTCCAGCCAGAAAAAGAAGGCTGCCTTTCCAGTGGGTGGTTTAGCAGGGGGGAGAAGATATTTACAGTCTGATATTAACTCATAACCAACTATTTGTGAAAAAGTACAATTTGTTGGGATTATAAAGAATGTCTAGGATTTATATTGGTAGATGCTGCCACCTAATGGTAGAAGGAGATAGCAAACAGTAGGGATAGTTGGACCAGTCTTGGGTTTAAAATACATTCTAGGGTAGTGATAACAGGAGGGGGAGAGGGCAAACGGTCTGCGGTAGGCTGCTAGAACGCACACACGGGAGGGCAGATTAACTCTATAGATAGTACATCGTGTACATTTAATTGGGTGTTAAGCAACATACATTTACACAATCTTGTTGGGGGGGGGGGGTCGTCTCAGTAGTATTTTTCTAAGTACCAGGTAAGCTGGCTAATTCAGGGTGTCTTCAGGTGATGGCCGGAGGTATTCCTTTTGCGTTTAAAGCAGGGAGGGAGCACCCGAGATGGATTACTGTAGAGGAGAGGGAGACAACACTGAGTTAGTTAATATTGCAGATGTAGAGGGGAAAGGTAGAGGGTAAGGGATGTTTAGAAAAGAAGGGAGAGTGTAACAAAGCACAGTAGTAGAGAGAGGCTATGGTTAGATGTGGCTAGAGCAAGTATTTAGAGGAAGATTAGGTTTAGGGGATTAACAATGGAAAGCAGCAGACATTATGCTATGAACAATACAAGTTAGGCAATATGGGCTCCATCAAATAGAGCAAAACATTCATTCAGCAGTTCAGCATACTATCAGTGACCCTAGTCCGTTTGAAAGGACAGGGTTATACAGCAGTAGAGCCAAATATAAGCAGCAGAAAGCAAGGGCTAAATGATGAAGTAATACTGTAAAATCTCTAAACTGTGTAATATATAGTGCTTAACAGACTAACACAGTAAACTACGATATGTTCATGCTGTGCAGTAACAGTGAACCGTTTTCAAAACAGTTTTCAGAACAATATAATAGCCTTGTGGTGCCCTTATAGAGACAAACGGAAAAGAAAAATAGCTGCTAACCAAGTAATTAAGCTAAAGGCTCTAGTAGGACCATTGATCCACCTTGAAAGAATAAAGGTCTTCAACGATATACGTTTATTGGCGTCCTTTTAATAGGACATCTGGAGAGCAGACTAGGCCACCAAAGTGCAACAGTCGAGCCCTGTATACTCAGACTAAAGTACATACCTGAGGCTGCTACTTTGTCTTCCGTCCATACCCTCATTAAGCTTTGTAAGTTGGATTTTATTTCCAGGGCTATCCTACATGGCTTTCTTGAGAGTCCTTCAGTGCCATCCTCCTCCCAGAGATCCTCTTGAGCTTTTATACTCTCCTTTACAGTAGGAATACTGCAACAGGGATCTGGAAGGATGTAGTGCAGTTGTGTAAAATCTTACCATAACTGTAGATGTCCTTGTCTTCACTGTTGCAGTATTCACTCCCTCCCTCCTGCCACCTCTGGTTTAGCCTTTTCTCCTTGGGTTCTTCTCTGTTTTCTCCGTCTGGATGCACATGTTCTTCCTGGTCCATAGGACATTCTGTTCCTCCTGGGGCTTTTCATTTCTGGTGTGTGTACATCTGTACTTCACCTTTCGCCTGATACGTTGTGTGGGAGTATATGTGAGACATACAGGACCTTTAGGTATTAAAGGCTTTAGCATACTGTGACTGGACGTTGGCTTGTCCTTGGCAGGAGATCCCTTTACATTAGGAATACTGCAGGCACTTAAAGCAACTCGGACTTGAGAGTGTTGAATGTTCGTGTTACACTGCTGCAGTCATCACACTTGGGTTATCCTGCCGTTAGGCGGTCCCGCAGTCGGCCAGAGTTCCAAAGTCTTGGTCCGGCGTCAGTTGCTGTCGCCTCCTCCCTGACGTCAGTGCGACAGGGATATAAAAGATGCAGCTGACGCCATTTTCTTCAGTCTTTCTTGCCATGTGGTGCCTGAAGTAGAAGCTGTTCGCAAGTGCCGGTCGGCCTACTCCTGAGATTTTCATTCCGAATCCAGAACCGAAGTCTTCTAAAAAAGCTAAGTACCACGTTGGGGAAACTTTTTCTTGCCTCAGACCAATGTCAGTAAAAGTTAATGACTGTATTTCTTGTGGGAAGCAAATACCTCATAAGGATTTCCACTCCTATTGTATTCCATGCCTAGGCCCTGACCACGAAGTCACTGGTTGTCGGTTTTGTGCTAGGTTTAACAAGCGTACTATTAAACGTCAGTTTGATTTTGCCCGACATTATTTTTGTAGAAAATTCAATTACACCATGCCGTCTGAAATTACAACGACCGCAATGCATAAAAAGTGCAAGGACAAGGACAGGCATCCGAGGCCCAAAACTGACGACGAGGCCTCTTCTAGGCCAGTCGCCGGTTCTCCGGTTTTCAGCGAGGCACCTACGCAGGCCCTGATGACCGCTTCCACAGACCGCATCAGACTCCCACGTGGAACTGGCTGGGCCTTCGGACGCACTAGGCCTTCAGCTTACCGATCCTACACCTACTGAGGGAATCGAAGTAGCTGAGCAATCCACAGTTACAGAGGGTGTTTTCAGACCTACCCACTTAACCATTAAACCCTCTGTTAAGTCTAAGCCCCCCTTAAAAGCAAAGCAGCAGACACAACTCTCTCCAGGACAGGCTTCCATGCCTAAGAAACAAATGCTAAAAATGGCCGAGGACCTAATCACCCTGATCAGGGGGTCCCATCCCCCTCCTGATAAAAGGCCCAGACAGGATGCAGACTATGAATCTTCTGACCAGGTGTCCATTTCCTCTGACTCTTCCTCACACCTAGGATATTCTTTACCCCCTTATGAGGATTCTGATGCTGAGGAATCAATTCCGTCAGCCTCTCCACCTGAGGATTATTCCTTTGGGGAGACCTTACATACCATGAGGGAGCATTTCCATTGGGAAAGTCAGGATTATTCAGAATCCAAGAAAAGACTCAGAGACTTCCTTTTGTTGCCTCAACACAGACCCCTTGCTATCCCGCCAGTTCTTGACATTGTGGATGATGTATACACTGAATCCAGTTTGAACCGACTCCTTACCTCCAGCCCCAGTTAAACCAGATAGATATTACAGTCCCTGACTCTCACAAGTTTCTGTACAAAAGCCCTGTTGCTGACCCTGAAACTATTTCTCAGGGACCCAAAGGGATTAAGGCCTCATCTGCAAAAAACCCAGTTCCCTCTGACAGAGATTCCAGAGCTTTAGACAGATGGAGAAAGAAGGTATATACATCTGCAACTTTAGCAATGAGAGCCTTGAATTGCCAGTTTCACACGCTAAAATATCGGCAATTTTTGATGTCTCAGTTGAAACAAAAGATGCTTCCAGATTCAGATCCTCCTAACTTAAAAGAAATGCAGGATTTATTGCATGCTGCTGAACAAGTGGGAAAACGTACTTTGCAATGTGGGTTTGACTCCTTAGAGGCCTCCTGTAGAGCAGCAGTTACAGGCTCTGTCATTAGAAGGCATGCTTTGTTAAAAGAGCATACATTACCAGATCATGTTAAGGTAAAATTATTGGATGCACCTTTGCAGCGGGATGTGCTGTTTGGAGTTAAGGCAGAGGAGGTATTAAAGAAGATGGAGGATAAGGCAAAATCTATGCAAACGGTGAAGGATTTCTTACAGGTTTAGCCTCCTCATTTTAGCAGAAATTGACGAACAAAGAATTGGTCTTTTCCAGTCACAGACCGACCTCAAAGGGGCAGATACAGACGTCCAAGAGGTAGAGGTCAGACACAAGGCCCATGCAGGCCTCGACAGTGGGGCACACCAGGCCAGAAAGAAGAAGACAGGCCTCAATCTTATATAAAACAGACTCAATGACTTTCCACTACAGCTGCCAAACAGCTCTCTCTTGACAGCCCCCTTAGGAGGAAAACTGGCACTTTTCTGTCACAACTGGCATTTGCATTGCATCACCAAAGACAAATGGGTTCTCAACATTGTATCTCAAGGTTGCAGGTTCCATTTTCACACCCTGCCAAGGCTAAAAGGAATGCCAAATCTGCCACCAAATCAATGGGCAGAGGCTCAAAGACAAATTACAGCACTCATGGACATGAGAACTATTCAGAAAGTACCACCACAGGAACAAGGACAAGGATTTTACTAAGACCCTTTCTGGTTCCCAGAAAGGACAAAGCCTGGAGACCCATTCTGGACCTTTGTACACTAAACACTTACCTGGATGTACTGAAATTCAAGATGTTGACACTACAGCAGCTTCTTCCCATGATGAGCAAGAAAGCTTGGCTCGTGACATTGGACCTCAGAGGCATATCTGCATGTCCCTATCAGACAAAACTGCAGAAGATACCTCAGGTTTCCAGCTGGTTCAATGCATTATCAATTCTCTGCACTGCCCTTTGTCGTATCTACTGCGCCCAGGGTCTTCACAAAGTGCCTGGCACCAGTAATTGCATTTTGCAGGCAAAAAGGAATTCAAATTTATCCATACCTGGACGACTGCCTGATTCAAGCAGAGAGCAAGGACATACTAAAGGATCTGGTGTACGTAAAAAAGTTAAGTTGCCTGGGGTACACAGTAAACGAAAAGAAATCAAAACTCGTGCCCTCACAACAGATAATATTCCTGGGTGCCAGCTTGAACACAACAGCCCAGATGGCATATCTCACGCCAGACAAGCAAGGACAACTGACTCAATATTTTCAATTAATGGCAACAAAGTCCCAACTCCCTGCAAGAAAAATTCTGCAGGCCTTGAGCTACATGGCATCTTGCATACTACTAATTCCATATTCCAGACTGCATATGAGGAAACTACAATGGTACCTAAAGAGCGTATGGTCTCAACACTTTCAAAGTTTGGAAACCGTTATACCACTAATTCTTTGCCTACAACAAGAGTTTCGATGGTGGGCACAGGCTTGTCACCTCAACAAGGGACAGCCTTTCACTCAACCCACAGCCAGGCAAACACTGACAACAGATGCATCGGATTACGCCTGGGGAGCACACATGGCAGGAAAATCTATCCAGGGCGAGTGGCCCACAGAGCAAAGACATCTCCACATCAATCAAAAAGAGATGCTGGCTGTACAAAATGCTCTTATAGCTTTCAAGGACCTACTGCATCCAGGGCAATTACTACTAAAGACAGACAACACCACAGTTATGTGATACATAAACAAGCAAGGGGGCACACACTCCTACCCCCTCTGCAGACAAGCCATGACCTTGTGGAACACAGCTCTAACCTACCAAGTTCATCTGCAAGCATAATTCCTGCCAGGAGAGAAAAACACACACTGGCAGACGACCTAAGCAGAAACATTATGGACCCACATGAATGGGAACTGAACCCACAAATATTCAGAATGATAACACAAAAATGGTGGAACCCGGGCATAGATCTGTTTGCTTCCCCAAAGAACTGCCAATTACAGAAATTCTGCTCAAGGAGCTACCATCCACAAGCATGTAAAGTGGATGCCCTCTCATTCAGCTGGAAAAAACAAGTATAAGCCTTCCCTCCTTTACCTCTCCTTCCAAAGGTACTCATAAAAGCCAGGCAGGAAGAGCCAAAAATGATCCTGATTGCACCAGACTGGCCATGCCAGCACTGGTACCCAATCTTAAGGAACTTAACACAAGAACCACCCTGGATTTTACCACAAATTCCACAGCTGCTGACACAGCACCACAATCAGATACTTCACAGCCAGCTAAAGACCTTAAATCTAGCTGCATGGAAAATTCCTTAGCCAAGAAAGCAATGCCTCTCTCCAAAGCTGTTATGGATGTCATTCTGGAGGCCAGAAGGCCTAGCACCAGGAAAGCATACTCTGATAAATGGAAGAGATTCTGTGCCTGGAACCTGGCTCACAACCTTGACCCTCTTGTCCCAAACATTCCTCAGATACTGCAATACTTAACTGAGATGCTGGACAAGGGCCTCTCTTTTTCATCCATCAAGATCCACGCCTCTGCTATCTCTGTTCATTACAACACGGATCCACCAATTTTTTCTAATTATTTGCTCAAACAATACCTCAGAGGGGCTAAAAACATAAGACCTCCCCGTAGAGCACCCACACCAACTTGGGACCTCAACTTTGTTTTGGAAAAATTAACTTTACCTCCTTTTGAGCCAGCTAACACAGCAGAATTAAAATACATCTCTTGGAAAACTGCTCTGCTACTGACAATAACATCAGCACGAAGAGTTTCAGAATTACAGGCACTAATGGCAGTGGAACCTTTCCTCATCTTCCACCAGGACAGGGTGTCTTTACGAACTAACCCTACGTTTATGCCAAAGGTGGTATCAAGTGTGGCTCTAAACCAAACTATTCACTTGCCAACTTTCTATCCAAAACCACAGAACAAAGGGGAGAGACTATTACATTCTTTGGACATTCACAGAAAGTTACGCTTCTACTTGGACAAAACCAAAGCTTTCAGAAAAACGGAACAATTATTGGTAGCATACGCTGCAGGAGCACAGGGAAAAGCCATTTCAAAGCAGACTATTTCAAAATGGATAGGACACTGTATATGTTTCTGCCATACCCACCATGGGAAACCTGTACCTAGCAGCATTAGATCTCACTCCACCAGGGCAACAGCCACTTCAACTGCCTACCTCAGAGGAGTACCTACCAAGGATATTTTGGAAGCAGCAACATGGAGTTCTGTGCATACCTTCACCAAACATTACCATTTGCCTTTATACTCCGAATCCAGAGCTGGCTTTGTCACTGCTGTACTGCAGGGCCTTATAGCCACCCCTAATGCCTTCTAGATCCAGCCTCCCTACCTCAGCTTTTGATTCCACCCAAGTGTGATGACTGCAGCAGTGTAACACGATGAACATAGTACAGTTTTGTACCTACCATAAATGTAGATGTTCGAGTGTAAACACTGCTGCAGTCCAGGTTACCCTCCCTCCTTCCCCTCTTACTTTCTGGTATTTACCTAGGGCATCTACCCTTTATTTCCTATGGGGAGTATTTGCTGGTAACTAAAAATGGTAGTTTGTTTTGCTTTTGTATTTTTTACTAGCAATTTGAATTGCCTACCTATTTGGGGGCACCTGACATCTGGGGCAAGAAAAACTGAAGAAAATGGCATCTGCTGCATCTTTTATACCCCTGTCGCACTGACGTCATGGAGGAAGCGACAGCAACCGACGCTGGACTAAGACTTTGGAACTCTGGCCGACTGTGGGACCGCCTGACGGCAGGATAACCCAAGTGTGATGACTGAAGCAGTGTTTACACTCTAACATCTACATTTATGGTAGGTACAAAACTGTACTTTTTGATGGCAACAATAGTGTACATAGTACCCTTGACACAATATCTATCTGATGAGGATTCTGAAGTGGACCCTCAAGGTTTAGTGGGCTGAAGTTATGGATTCTCATGACAGGACGTAGAAGATTGCCACCAGTGTCTGTCGCTCTGACTTCCCGAGCTTATTTTGTATCTAGGTAGTCCTTTCACCCTGCTCACGCCATGTGTGTTAGTCACAATGTCCACTTGGATTCTGGTAGGCATTATTTGGGGCAGTGTCTCCAAGCAGCAGTTGACTTATTCGTACCACCTGTGTAAAGAAGACTGGGAATCTTGTCTTGTCACTTTGTAGTAGCAGCACACATACCTGGGGAGGCTTAGCTGTTTGCTGGTGCTAGACAAGTGGTCCCCAAGTTTTTCTGTGGCGGTGACTGCTGCTGCTGCTGGGGGACGCATTGCTGTGACATTGCCTCCTTGGCCAGCTCCAACTGCAGTAGTTCCCCCCCCCCCCCCCAATCCCTGGTAAGGGATCAACATCAAGGGGTGCGCTGGTTCATGACTGGACTCTTGATGAGGACATTTGGAATAAAGGGAAGAAAAGTATCAATAAGGCCATTCAGGGAGAGGTCACAGTCATCCTCATAACCTCGTTTTGGTCTCAGCAAGTTTGTTTTTTCCTGTTATGACCTTATCTGTTAGAGCGGCCTTTACACCTGAGACCATTCAGGAGTCTTAATGCACCTATCTGGCAAACCTGACCCAGACCTTAATTACCAGGGACCATGTTTATCCTCCCACCCCTTGTGTTGCCCAAATCTTGACTTCTGCCCAGAAGCCTTCTGCCAAAGCTCTAGACTTTTCTGTAAGAGAACTCAGAAACTGAATCCCATTTCCACTCCATTTCCTTTTGTTTTGGAATATTTGTCACAGATGTTGAAAAGGGATTGAATTACTGGTTGTATCAAAGTGCATCTGGCAGAAATATCTCATTTTCATCAGGAGCTAACTCGGATAACAAACTTTTCCTTGAAAGTCTATAAGGCCTTTCAGTGATGTACTTTTCTGCTGAGATGCCTTGCAAAAGAACCGGTTATAGGTTCATAGGTAGGTACTAGGCTATTGACCCGAGGGCCAAAGCAAGCCTAGCCAACAGTGTATTGGCTTTTGGCACCCATGTATTAAATTCCTGCCCCTCTATCGAGCAGTGCCCCAGACATAATCCCAGGGGTGACTTTCCTGTCACCCATCCACTTATCAAGATTTTTCTTGAATAGTGTTAATGACGAGTTCTGCTTGACGTGGATGGGAATTTTCATCCAGAGCATGGGAAGTCTCTGAGACATGAATCTATCCCTCCAGCATGTCCTATTTATTGTTGTGGTGAGGTTTAGGTCCCTAGAGAGCGTGTAGCTCGGGGAGATTGGGATTTCTTCAAGTGGAGCATGTCCAACAATTTCGGGTTTGACATAGCTTTGTATGTCAGACAAGAGGTCTCCTCGAAATAAGCGGTATGCGACCGAGTAGAGTTTGAGTATAGGGCAATTGTTTGAGGCCAGCAATCCTCTTGGTGAGGTACTTTTGGGGCCTCTCAAGTTGTAGGTGTCTTGTGAGGTACATCCCAAACGGGGCATTGTATTCAATGAGGGGTCTGATGAGAGTTGAGTAGAGGGAAAAGATGACTTCCGTATTTCTAGATACGAACCCTTTTGTGATTAAGTGGGCCACGTAGAACGATTTTCTGACCACTGTAGCAATTTGGTTATCAAAGGAAGAGGTTACTATCCACTTGGGTCCCAAGGTCTCTCATCACACTGTGTTAAGTGAACTTCCCCCTATTTGGTAATTCATGGGTATCGTGTTTTTGCCAAAGGAGATGATAATGCACTTGCCATGCAGATTCTTGACATAGCTAAAGAATGCCGTGTGGTTGTCTTTGGAATCCGTGGCAAGTTTTCTTTCAAAATTAGCTTTGGAGGATTTTATGAGCGATCTTAGTTTTACTGAGGCTCGTCAGTGAGTTCCACTACACCTGGGTTTTTGCACTCTTTTGCAACAGTTTCTTCCTTTTGTAGTAGAGTTTGTTAATGGCAGGGGACCACCAGATCGGCTTCCTTTTTTTGGAGGATAGCGTCTTCGTTTTATTGGGGATAGCATGATCCATGCACTCATGCAGGTGCTTGTAGAGTGCATTTGTGTAGGATTCAGCAGTCGTGACTGTATTGACTGCCTTATCCATCTGCAGGGGTGTCACAAAGTTAGCTACCTCAGTTTTGAGAAGCGTGAAGTTCGCTTTGGAAAAGTCTTTTACGATGGTTTCCTTGTGTAGTGGTGGGGTCGGGATGTAGATATATCTAGGGTGATTAGTTTATGGTCTGATCTGAAAAGCAAGGAGTTGATCTCGGGCATTGAGCATCGGTCACCCATGTTGGTAATGACCAGGTCCAGAATATTGTTGCCCCTGGTGGGGGCGTTGGCAAGTTGATCCAGGGCATTAGAGTTTATGAACTCCATGAATCGCTGAGCATGGGGGTTAGTACAAGAGTAGTTTTCCCAGTTTATGTTGGGGTAATTGAAATCTCCCATTATTAAGGTATGTGGTTGAACCCTCATTTTTTCCAGTGTCCCCAGGAATGAGGAGGGAGGTTCATGGGTCATGTGGGGGATCTATAACAAGCTACAATTTGGAATGCATTTTTGCCCTGGGTTAGTTGCTCTTGGATGATCTCGGAGGCATTGTATTTTGCAGCTATCCTGGAGGTGTGGATGTCCTTGAATATGGACACACCTCTGCACACACCTCTGCCCTTCTTGTTACGGTCTGGGTTTTGTGGCCGAAACATGTGGTATGAATTATAGCCTGGTAGTGCTGGGGTGCTCTCGGGAGCCTTGAACCAGATCTCAGTCACTGCACAGATATCGATGTTCTCCATTTTGAGGATGGCCTCAAGTGAGTGCATTTTGAGGTTTAGACTCCTAACTTTGAGTAACATTGCCCTCAGGTTTTTATTTCCTGTAGTTCTTATGGCGGTGGGTTTGTTTTTTGAGCCTTGCCTAAAAAAGGCACTATAGGGGCGGCAAGAGCCTTGGCCAATATTCTGAATCCCAGAGGTGACAGGTGCAGGCCATCTCTCATGAAGCATCGTGGCCTGTCAAGCATGTCATCCCAGGCAGACAGATACTGGATCCCCTTTGAATGACACCAGAAGCTTAGCCAATTGTTGAAGTTGATAGTCTTATCCTTGTACTGTGGTATCATCTTTGAAGGCAGGATGCTACTCAGGGCTAGGGTCATACCTGCTTGGGCTACAAGATCCGGAGAGCTCTTCCATGTCTCTCTTCATGTAGTCCAGGGAGGTACGTCTCCGGTCATTTACATAGACAATGGACTATGACAGAGTCATATTTGTACTTGCCTTGTAGTGACCTGAGTGCATGCATTATGTGGCGGATTCTGGCACCCGACGAGCAGCTGACAGTAAACCACCTCTTTGTCTAGCCTGGTGAGTGGGACATCGTTGTGCCTGACTATAGAATCACCTATTACTAGTGTGTTGGGTAAGTTGTTTTGCCTTATGGGCTGTGGTTGTGTGGCACACCGAGTTTGTGGGCTGTGTGTTGTTTGGGGTGTGTTGGTGGGAGGAGGTTGCTTGTATGTCTGCTTTGGAGGTCTCTGTTGCCTAGGCAGATTCTGATCCTCCATACATGTCTTGGTGTTTTTATGTGTGGGTTTTGGAGGTGTTGGTTTAGTTGGTCTGTGTGTATTGAGTGGGGTGTTGCGAGTTGTTACCTTCTCCTCTTGACTGTCTGTTCCAGTCTTGGTTGGAGAGAGCTTTGCCTCTAGATTGGCGGTATAAGTGCATTTCTCACAAGTGTTAGTGTTTGATGGTAGGAGGAGAGGGTTGTCTGTGTATGTGAGGCAGTTGTAGCATTGCCTCAAGATGCTTGGGATCATCAGGTAGGCTGGCGAGGACACCGGGAGCTGTCTCTTAGACATGCCTGAATAATTAGGGAAGTATAAAGACAATTCCCTTCTTGGCAGATGCGGAGGTAGAGTGCTGGGGCTTTATCTAGTGCTGCAGTAGGTTTAGAACAAGTGCTGGGCCGAAAGGTGCGGCTCTGAGTGCTTTAGGCTGAAAGACTGACAAACTTATAAGGGAAAAACTGAAGAGCAGACTTTGTGGAACCAGGGATGGTTAAACCCAGCTAACCGGCACTGTGCGGTGCACAAAACCGGGTTTTTATAGCAGGAAGATAAAAGGGATAGGAATTAGCCCAAAATGGCCAATAAACTACAAATTCTGAGCTGAAAACCACTCCTCCAGGGACAGATAGGCTAATCAAAGCTCCCCACTCTCACTGGTGAACAGAGAAACTTCCTTCTATCCAAGTAAGGTATGGGCCAACACAGTCCTGGATTCAGCAAACTCTGAAAACTTGACTATACTAGCTTCAGAAAGGACAAGTGTAGGATAGCTTTATATATATATATATATATATATATATATATATATATATATATATATATATATATATATATATATATATATATATATATATGGATCCCTATCACAACACCGACACTCAAAACGACACCAAAACACCGAAAACACACAAAACCGAACACCATAACACCGACACACAAAACGTAAACTACACATTACACACAACTATACATGCACTAACCCTAACCCAAACCCTAACCCTAAGGTCCGACACTACTGCACACTTACCCTACCCGCACCCTAACCCTAACTCACTTAACCCGCCACTAAACCTACATTCCGTCACTATCGCACACTTACCCTACCCGCACCCTAACTCACTTAACCCACCACTACACCTAAAGTCCGTCACTACCGCACACTCACCTTTCCCGCACCCTAACCCTAAATCCCACACTATCTCACACTTACCTGTCCGCTCCCTAACGCTAAATCCCTCACTAGCACACACTTACCTGTCCGCTCCCAAACACTAAATCCCTCACTAGCACACACTTACCTGTCCGCTCCCAAACGCTAAATCCCTCACTTGCACACACTTACCCGTCCGCTCCCTAACGCTAAATCCCTCACTATCGCACACTTACCGACTCGCGCTCACACGTTGCCCATGTCGGCTGTCGGGATTTCACATTGTCGGTGTTTCGGCGTGTCGATGAAGTCAAGGGGACCCATATATATATATATATATATATATATATATATATATATATATATATATATATATATATATATATATATATATATATACACACACACACACACACACACATATATATATATATATATATATATATATATATATATATATATCTATATATAATATAGAGAGAGAGAGTTTAAGGCAGTTAAGACAAAATAATCACTTTAAGGCACAGAAAAATGGCTGTCGCACTTGAGTGTGTAGCCTACAAAAGTTTAAACTTGTTAAGTGCAAAACAGTAAATAAGTACAATTAAACCGTTGTAAAAGGTGTTTTTGTATCAAATAAATGCTAGAAACAGTGTTTAGGCGGAATTGGCAATTTCTAATAAGAAAACAGCCAAAAAAGTACTTAAATCAAACCAAAGTCTCTCTTTTCTCCTTCTGCTGCTGTAGGACTGTGCAGATCACCTGGACAGGTTCTTGCTGAGATGATGCAAGCGCAAATGCGGGTTTTTATAGCAGGAAGATAAAAGGGATAGGAAGTAACCCAAAATGGCCAATAAACTACAAATTCTGAGCTGAAAACCACTCCTCCAGGGATAGATAGGCTACTCAAAGCTCCCCACTCTCACTGGTGAACAGAGAAACTTACTTCTGTCCAGGTAAGGTATGGGCCAACACAGGAACTACAAAAGTCCTGGATTCAGCAAACTCTGAAAACTGGACTAATGCTGGATAAATTTGTGTTACCACTTTTTGAACCAACATGTACGGTAGAGCTAAACCTTTTGACATGCAGAGCTCTCCTTTCAGTAACTCTCATTTTGTTGGAAAAAAAAAGGGGGAGGGGTATAGAGTTGCAAGCTTTGTTTTTTGGGACTTGCCATGTCTCTCATAAGCACATTGTGTCACTGCAGACTGACCCAAGGTTGCCACAGAAACGGATTTAAACTACTCTGTTAATTTTGGATGCATTTCTTCCCCAGTACTTGAACAAACATGAATAGTTATTGCATTGCTCAGGTGTTCATAATCTACTACACTTTAATTTGGTGAAAATTAATGGTAGTAGAGGAGGTAATCAGATTGGTTTCCTATGTGGCAAATAGGATAAACATGTTTCTAAAGTTAGCTTATTTTGGTGGCTTTCTGAATGAGCAGTGGCTACTGTCAAGACATTCTTTAAAAACATTTCAGCTGATGTGTTCTGTTGCGTGGTCTTCTCTACATGCATATCAGCTGGATGTGATGTTGAAGTCTAGGTCGGCCTTTAGGTCCACTGACATCAGAAGTGGCCTGTAATGGCATTGCATGAGTAGGAGCTGGGAACTCTGTAAGGGACTGGATTTGGAGACCGATTCACTTAAAATAAGAAAGATACACAACTTGACAGAATGATATCCATGTCTGTTCACATCAGCTTACTCTCCCACCTTCCCCACCAGTAGCTGAAATGAGCCACGAGGGATGTTTAGAGTCGTGTGTGCGGAGGTTAACATCTGTGGTTTGTGGTATGTATACTATGTCGTTTGAGTATATATGCTTGTTGTTCTAGGGTGTGCTTAAATCTGGAGAAGCTGAGGTGTGCAGAGCATTGTGGGAGCTCGGGGAAGAATTGGATCCTGTGACTATCTTAAACATACTGAGTTGCCTAGTGTCTGCTGCATCTAGGCCTGTTTATTGAAATTGGGTGGACATGCACTAGACCTGTGTAGTGAGATGGATGGACATGCACTAGGCCTGTGCACTGAGATGGATGGACATGCACTAGGCCTGTGCACTGAGATGGATGGACATGCACTAGGCCTGTGCACTGAGATGGATGGACATGCACTAGGCCTGTGCACTGAGATGGATGGACATGCACTAGGCCTGTGCACTGAGATGGATGGACATGCACTAGGCCTGTGCACTGAGATGGATGGACATGCACTAGGCCTGTGCACTGAGATGGATGGACATGCACTAGGCCTGTGCCGTGAGATGGATGGACATGCACTAGGTCTGTGCCGTGACATGGATGGACATGCACTAGGCTGGTGCAGTGAGATAGATGGACATGCACTAGGCCTGTGCCGTGAAGTGGATGGACATGCACTAGGCCTGTGCCGTGAAATGGATGGACATGCACTAGGCCTGTGCCGTGAAATGGATGGACATGCACTAGGCCTGTGCCATGAAATGGATGGACATGCACTAGGCCTGTGCCGTGAAATGGATGGACATGCACTAGGCCTGTGCCGTGAAATGGATGGACTTGCATCATGAAGCTCTGTTGTAATGGGAAGTGTGTAGCTTTCATATATCATGTCAAGACAAAAAGTTTGATTCCTGCGCATTGATCTAGGTGGAACCCTGGCAGCTTCCCATAGTGCAGTGTTAAACTGAAGTGTTCATATTGCATTTAGGAGTATTAGTACTTGTGTTTAGGAGTATTAGTACTTGTGTTTAGGAGTATTAGTACCTGTGTTTAGGAGTATTAGTACCTGTGTTTAACATCTGCATAATATATATGCTGCAGATATCTTGGATTAATAGCAAATTGGAAATCTTCATTTTGCATTAAGGGAAGTGCTTATCTGCCATATAGAAATGTACACGTTCAGCATGTTAGGTTGTGGATAAAGCTAATAGGATGTCCCTTATCGTGTATGAATTTCATTTTTTTCGTAAAGTGCTTTGTAATCAAACATTATAGTAAAAGGTGAGCTGAGTGAGAAGTTCTGAGGTTCAGATATTTCATTAGAAATGATGCTGACCATTTCCTGTATTAAGACACATGTGCAGAGTATGCATTTTACAGAAAGTAGGAGTACCAGCTTTGTCCTGTACTGAGACGTTGGTACAAGAGTGTAATGTTTTATAGAGAGCTTGTCATAGCAAGTGCAGGGTCTAATTGTTCTATTTAAGGGGGATGTTGATGGTGATTTGAGTGAGGTGCTGTAGCTGAGACTGTAGAGTTCTCATATCAGTGGGAGGGGCAGGTTATATCTTTTAGGAACGGGAAATGTTCACACTAGAAGTGATAGGACATGAAGCTGAAAATGGAAGGACTGTTGTTTCTTTGCAAATCCATTGGCCTCACCACATCTGCTCCATTTATCCACTAATAAATCTGCAGAGACTGAGTGTAGCTCATTGAAATTTCAGAGGGATGAAGCCACAAGAACTGATGAGGATATATGTGACAAAGGAAGTGGAAGAGGAGCTTCCATCTGCATAATCCATACAGTGAATGATTAGCTTTGCCCGACTTCCCTTCCAGTAAACCACCTCTCTTGGCCATGTCAGTCTTCTTCCCTTCCTGTAAGCCCCTTATCTTGGTTGGTCTTGTCCACCTTCCTGTCCTGTAAACCGCCTGTGATTGTACTCCTCCATATTCACAAGCTTTGTTTCCCAGCTTAAAGATATCTGCAAGAACTTGCTATGGCCCCTCTCTCCGTGAAAATTTTTTTTTTAATGTAATTCAGTTGCTTCCCATTTTTCCTCCTCATTGGAACTGTTGTCCTGCTGTACCATTCCATTGGCTTAAATAACTAGCTATTATTCCTTTTCCAGTCTAGTATTGCCCAGGGCAGGGCATTTTATTTATATTGCTTCACAGAACATCTTGTTTACCTTTCACTGAAGGCCACAATTACAGTCCATCTTTTCTGAATGTCCTTCAAGTAGATACCTGTACGTGGAGACTACACGTTCTCATGTCATTCCTGTGGGTCCTTTCATTAGACCCCCATACATGGATACCAACACATTCCTCATCTCCTTCTCCTTGAGGTACATAGCAGTGTTTTATATGTTTTACCTGCTGCCCTTCTGCTTTTGGATTAAGTGATTAACTTAAATATTATATTCTGTGGGTCCCATCTCTCCTTTCTTGATCACCTTCTTCTCTGTGTGTGAGGATGACTCTTTTCCCATATTTGTTTACAAAAAATGTATTTGTTTCTGCAAGTTAGTGGTGAACTTGGGCAACAAGTCCTACAGCAGCACGTGAACCCAGCTGTGGGTGAAGTTCTCCTGCTGTATTGTTGCATGGAATTTGCAGTAAATAGGCAGAATAGATGGACATGGCTGTGCACATGTTGCTATTTATTTTATTTTTGTTGACCAGGGTAGTCTGACTGAGATGTAATAGTCCCTTTTCAGCAGAGACCTGGGGTGAAAAGCTCCAGTTACAAAGTAGGCAGTTTCATACAACAGAGAAAAATGTGAAGCTTAAAGTTACAGTGTGGACATACAGTAACTGAAAGGCAGCTGTACCAGGCAAAAACAGCTCTCAGTAAAATAGTCGTTACATATGAATATGTAACAAATTGGCATAGTCCAACTTGACATTTATGGGTAGGAAAACTTAGAGGAGGTAATGGGGATATGAGTAGAAAGCAGAGAGGAAGCGAGGAATATGTATATTAACTAATTCAGAGAAAGAAAATCGTAGCGAAGGTGAGGTAAAATGTACTGAGTATGAGTGGGAAAACTTGTCAGGGAAGAAGAGACAGTAGAAGTGGCAGTAAGTGGGAAAACTTGTCTGGGATCAGGTAGAGACAGTAGAAGAGGCAGTAAATGGGAAAACTTGTCAGGGATCAAGTAGAGACAGTAGAAGAGGCAGTAAGTGGGAAAACTTGTCAGGGATCAAGTAGAGACAGTAGAAGAGGCAGTAAGACAGCAGGAGAGTTCTATTGAAGATCCGTGTTGTTGTGGTATGGTAGAGGTAATGTAGTTGTGTAAAGGCCGAGATAGTCTAACCTCCTGGGGAGGTGCAAGAGCAGAGCCAGTTGATTTTAAAGTGTTGTTGCAGCACGTTTTTGAATCTGGATAGGTTGGTTTGTTGCCTAATGTTAGGGATAGAATTCCAGATTTTGGCGACATCATTTAAGTACAGGGACAGACTAGCAAAGTTGTGGGTTTTAGTCATGATTAATTGGGATTTGTTGGTGGAGCACAGTGATTATGCAGGTGTTTAAGGTTCTGCCAAGGATTCCAGTGCAAGACCGTTTGTAGTTAGTAGGTTATAATTATGTACAGCAGCTAACTGGGTAGTAGTTTGGAAATTCTGCCAGCCTGTTTTAAGGCTAGGAAGTGGTGAGGTTTTGCACATTGCTCACTGTAAATTTATCTTGTTTTAGTGTTAAATTTTGTTAGTAAAAATTGCTGAAGGCTAATGGCAACGTATAGTAGTGAGTACTGGAGCTATGCAGAGGCAGGCTTTTTTTTTTTTTTTCTGCATTGCTAGTTAATATGATATAGGAGTCCAGTTTTTCTTTGTTGCTTGTTGTATTTACCACCTAAAATTTGATGTTCAATCTATAATGACACCAAGTTGCACTAGTTCGATATGAATGTTGTTTAATGAGGTGATGGAAATGCAGTAACTTAGTTTTCTTGGTATTCGGGAGGAGATTATAGCTATGGTTATGAGTGTAGTGTCATTAGTATACTGAACAGCAGTTGTCATTAGTAGCGTTGTAGAGGTCATTAATAAAAATGTTACATAATATGGGGCCCAGTACTGAGTTTTGTTCGTAGGTTCGTACGGATGTACTAGGCTAACAACCACCAGGGCCTTTATAAGCCCAGCCGAGCAGTCTAACACAGTTGTATCCATATGTATCATGGGTGCTTAAGTGGTGGTATGTTAGGAAGTTTCTAGATGTTATTGGGGGGGGGGTGTTAGTTTGGGTTTTACTGTCTGCTTCTGTCAGAGACATGGAGGCCCAGACCCGGGGTGAATTTCCAATTCCCCATCCATTGGTCAGGGTTACATGTAAGTAGGGTTAGGGATGGACTCTGCTTCACGTGGATGAGGAGATGAGGAGCCTTTTCCAGAGCATCTGTGCATCAGAACCATCTGTGTCACCAGTCTTATTTATGACACAAGCAAAATTTAAATCCTTGGATCTTGTGATTCTGAGGCCATTCATTTTGCAGTTGTACAAAAGATCCATCAGAGCTGGATGCCTTTGTAAGCCAGGCAGAGATTGCCTGTTAGTAACCTGTAGGAGACCGTATAGAGAGAGGGTGTTAAGGCGATCTGTATAAGACACTGTGTTTATACCCTTGATTCTCCTGGTAAGGAACCTTTGTGGATGTCCCAATTGTTGCATATCTCTGGTCATGTACCTGCCAAAGGGGGCATTATATTCTATGGATCTAATAAGGGCCACGTAAAATGGCACTGTGACTTCCTTGGACCTGGATGCTATGCACTCACTTATAAGTTGGGCGACATAGAATGGTTTTCTTTTTACCTTGGTCACATGTTGGTGAAAGGCCTGATTACTGTCTACAAATTTTCCCAGATACCTGACTACCAGGTCAGCTCCTAGGGGTGTCCCATCGATGGAGTAATTGGCGTGCATGGCAGTTTTCCCAAAAGGCACTATAATACGTTTCTTGGCATTGAGTTTTAATCCATGACTTTGGCACCAGTTATTTGTCTGTTAGATCCTCTTGTGAGATGTTTGTGTCATGGGGGAAATCTGTGATGGCTCCCAGTTATTTGTCAACTTGGTCAGCCAGAGACCCTTGACATTCGCATTTATCTCTGAGAAGTAGCTGCCAACTAGCAGCGATCCCAGCACAGAGCCCTTGGGTACCTCATTGATGACTGGTCTTTTAGCGGAGGTAGTCTCACCAGTCTTGACTTTCTGGGTCCTGTCTGTGAGCCAGCTGACAACCCAGTGAGTTAAGTAGAGGTTTATGCCCAAGCTGTACCATTAAGTTCACTGTAATTGATAAGGTGGAATTGGGGCAGAGAGGTGGCCCATTTGATGTTGCCCTGGAGTTCCAGGAGCTTAAGTGGCAGTTGAGAAATAAGGCCACAGAGCCCACAGGCCTGAATGAAGCTATTTCTATGAGTAGTATACTGAAATTAAAAGCTGGATATTTTTTATTGTAAGTGTGGGGCAAGTATGGTGTATTGTCAGTACCTTATATATGCTGTCTGAATGATTTTTTTATTATGGGTTTTTGTGCAAGTCTTGTAGTATATGTTTGGACTAGAGTAAGATTGGAGGTTGGGTTGCTCTGTATTCATTGATTGTAGTGGATTACCTGTTTTTTAATTAATCTATTCAATTAAGTAATTCATTACTTGATTTGAAGTGTTATAAATAAGGTTGCCATGTCTTTTTATTTATTCTGATGAAGTCCATTTAGATTAAGGATGAAAGCGCTTACATTTTTATTTTTGGCCATTAAAGTATGGGCAAATTTTAGCTCCTTGGACTTTGTTAAAATTTCACAGTACGAAAAATAAGAAAATATGATTAATAATGGAGACGTTAAAGAAATAACAGCTGAGGTTCTAGATTACCTGCAAAGTGGAAGATTTATTGTAGAAAATCCAATGCAGGTGATGTGATGGCATGATGTAACAATGAGACTCCAAATTCGGGAGAAGCAGGTGGAGGGGGGCATCTGAAGATTTGATACATGATTATGCTTTGAAGCCTTCGGTAGAAAACCAGTACAAAGTTCAGCAAGGGGAAGGTGCAGGAAACAGTGGCTACTCTGACACAGTTAAGTTGTGGAGTGATGGGTCAGTGAGTTCCCATGTGAAGTGTTCTCTGTGACGTTCTGTAGAATGCTTGCAAGAAACTGAGTTTGAGTTGTCAGTCAGCAAATTCAATATGTTGCTGTGTTCAGTGAAGTTAGTACCATTGACCACTAGTTGGGCACACTGATGTGTGCTCCCTCTGAGGTTTTGGACATAGCTGTAGAAGGCCCTGTGGTTGTCTTTAGTCTGTGAGGCTATTTCGACTTCGTAATTGGCCTTGTTGGACTTAATTAATCCACTTGGGTTCCTGTTTAGTTTAGTTAGAGATCTTCTATCATTGTAGAAGTTGCTGTTCCTAGTTTTAGTAATTACTTTTTTACTTTTGTTATATACCATATCAAGGTTATGATTAAATGTGTGGTTTGTTTTGGGTTTACTTCTAGTATGTACAGCAGCTTCTATACAACTATTTACTTGGTTGTACAGGGTCTCTACACAATTCTACATAGGTTGCTGTGAACTCTGGTTGGGAGAGACATTGAATTATGACAAACTATCACTTAATAGGATGTAGGAGACTGCTTTTTGATCTGACCACACCAATGACAACATGACATGGGGGGGGGGGGTGCAGCACTCTCCCCATACTGATGGGTACCAGGTCCAATATGTTTGAACCCATGGTGGGTGGGTGTGCTGTCTGGTCAAGGGTGTTTGTGATAATAAAGTCCAGGAATCGTTTTGCCTGGGAGTATGAGGCAGTGTATGCCTCCCAGTCTACAGAGGGGTAGTTAGTCTCCCGTGAATATGGTATTTGGTTTAATGAGAGTCTCCAGTAGATCTAGGTACAAACTATGGGGTTCTAGGGACATGGACGGTGACCTATAGCTTGCTAGGATATGGTATGTGACTTTCTCTATGGTGATTTGCATGTGTACATATTCCAATCCTGTTTAACCAGTGTACCGTTAAAGTTGTTGCTAATGCAGATTGAGACGACTCCACCTTTTGTCCTTGTCTGTGCAACTGAGGGTCTAAATGTCTGGAAGGCACTGAAGCCTTGCACTGTCATAGCACTTTCTGCTGATTTAAATCATGTTTTGGTAGTGGTACAGATGTTTATATCCTCCAGAGTGAGGAGATTTTGCAGGGCATGGAGTTTTTTGTTTAGGCTCCTAGCATTGGCATACCAACAGAATCAAGAATGGTGATGGATCTTTCTGCCATTTTACTGCATTTAACCTATTAAAAAGTTGGCTAAGGATCCAGGAGAGGGACAGTGTGTCAAGGCCTAGTGAGGATAGTCTATAAAGAGGAATCTGGTGGGATACAGTGTCAAACTCCTTGGATAAATCAAGAAGTACACAAAAAAACACAAAGTTTGCTTAGTCCCTGTGGAGGTTGATGTGATCAGGAGTTAAGGACATCTGTGTTAGTGTTGTGGTGTGCCCTGAGGCCATGCTGGGCATATGACAGGAGGTTATCTACTAAGCATTTGTTTGAAATTTGGGACTGTATACACTTTTTAGGGATTTTTGACAGTGGAGAAAGAATGGCTGTAAGGAGGTAATTACAGAATTCAGTGGAGTTGCCTCTGTTGTGCAAGGGAATAATTGGTTACCTTTTCCAAATAGGTACATATTTTTCTTTGTATTTGATCTGATTATGAGTGTGGAAACAGGATGTGGTAAAGGGCTGACAGCCATGATGTTGTATTCTAAGGAAAGGTGATCAGCACAGACTGTAGTCTGTTTTAGCTTATGAAGTAGTTTTTTGATGGTAACGATTAGAACTGCATTTATGTGGAAGGCAGAAATTTTAGAGGATAGTTTTATGGGGTTGGCCAACACATTTTTAATGGAAGACTAGAATTGTTTGGCATGTCCTGGATTGAGGTGTAGTGAGTTTTATTAGATCTGATGGATTTTTTTGGATGTGGTTGTGGAGATGTTCATCGTGTTTCACTGCTGCAGTCATTACACTTGGGTTATCCTGCCATCGGGCGGTCCCGCAGTCAGCCAGAGTTCCAAAGTCTTGGTCCGGCATCGGTTGCTGTCACCTCTTCCCTGATGTCAGTGCGCCAGGGATATATAAGATGCAGCCGGCGCCATTTTCTTCAGTCTTTCTTGCCGCGCGGTGCCCGAAGCAAAAGCAGTTCGCAAGTGCCAGTCGGCCGACTCCTGAGATTTTCAAATTCGAATTTCAGAACCGAAGTCTTCAGTAAAGCTAAGTACCCCCGTTGGGGAAACTTTTTCTTGCCTTAGACCGATGTCAGTAAAAGTTAATAATTGTATTTCTTGTGGGAAGCAAATACCTCATAAGGATTTTCATTCTTACTGTATTCCGTGCCTAGGCCCAGACCACGACGTCACTAGTTGTTGGTTTTGTGCTAGATTTAACAAGCACACTATTAAACGTCCATTATTTTGGCCGAAGGTTCAGTTATACCATGCCGTCGGAATAACCGACGACCGGAATACACAAAAAACGCAAAGACAAAGATAAGGACAGGCATCCAAGGTCCAAGACTGACGATGAAGCCTCTTCTAGGCCAGTCGCCGGTTCTTAGTGAGGCGCATTCGCAGCCCCTGACACCAGCTACCTCAGAGCCACAGGCTGCCTCCGACTCCCACGTGGAGATTTCTAGATCTCTGGAAACTCAAGGTATTGGGCCTACAGAAATTAACTCCTTAGATGGGTCCGGAGCCGCTGAGCAGGCATCGGCTTCTGAGGGTGTTTTCAGACCTTCACAGCTTACCATCAAAACAACAAGTCTAAAGCTCCATTAAAGACAAAGAAACAAGCACAGCATTCACCTGGACAGGCATCTATGCCTAAAAAACAGATGCTCAAAATGGCCGAAGACCTAATTACTCTGATCAGGGGTTCCCATCCCCCTCCTGATAAAAGGCCTAGGCAGGATACAGACTATGATTCCTCTGACCAGGGATACTCTTTACCCTCCTATGAGGACTCTGATGCTGAAGAATCTATCCCTTCAGCCTCTCCTCCGGAGGATTACTCTTTAGGGGAAACTTTACATACCATGAGGGAGCATTTCCATTGGGAGAGCCCAGGACTATTCAGAATCCAAGAAAAGGCTCAGATTTTCTTTTATTGCCTCAGCACAGGCCCCTTGCTGTTCCACCTGTGTTAGATATTGTGGATGATGTGTTCTCTGAATCCAGTTTAACCCCTGATTCTTTGCCCCCAGCACCAGTCAAGCCAGATAGGTACTACAGAGTCCCTGACTCTCAGAAATTTCTTTATAAAAACCCTGCTGCTGACCCAGAACCTATTTCCCAGGGTCCCAAAGGGGTGAAGGCTTCCACTGCTAAAAATCCAGTTCCCTCTGACCGGGATTCAAGAGCATTAGATAGATGGGGGAAGAAAGTTTACACTTCTGCCACTTTAGCAGTAAGGGCTTTAAATTGCCAATTCCACATGCTTAAATACCAACAATATTTAATGTCTCTGTTAAAACAGAAAATGTTCACAAGCTCAAAGTCCTGACTACAGGGAGATGCAGGATTTATTGCATGCAGCTGAACAAGTGGGAAAACATACTCTGCAATGTGGTTTTGATTCATTAGAGGCTTCTTGTAGAGCCGCAGTTACAGGATCTGTGCTTCGAAGGCATGCTTGGTTAAAAGAACAAGGTTTACCTGATCATGTTAAGGCAAAATTATTGGATGCTCCTTTACAGCATGATATCTTGTTTGGTGTTAAGGCAGAAGAGGTATTAAAGAAAATGGAGGATAAGGCAAAATCTATGCAAACAGTGAAGGATTTCTTACAGGTACAGCCACCTCGATTTAGCAGAAATTGGCCTTCTAAAAATTGGTCCTTTCCAGTGTCAGACAGACCACAAAGAGGCAGATAGACGCCCAAGAGGCAGATCTCAGCCCCAAGGCTCTTACAGACCACGACATTGGGGTGCTTCTACCCCAAAAGGAGGAGAAGACAAGTCACAAACTTATAGGAAACCGTTCCAATGGCTTCCCCCTTCACATTTATTTATTTGTTTTATTTTACATTTGTTAACAGGGGGTGTCTGAGCCAAAAAGGTCCTTTTTCAGCAGAGGCCCGGGGAGAAAAGCTCCACAAAGAAAAATTAGACATTTAGTTTTTTACAGGAGACATGTTTTTACTTTGTATGCGGCACATAAGCAGTTAACAGTGGAGAGAACAAACAAAGAAATATTAATTTTAAAAATCAAGGTAATTCATAGATTTGTGGTGTACAGCTGAAATTTGGAACATAGGTAGAATACATACATAGTACACAGGTACAGTACATACATTGTAGATTAGCCAGTGTTTGTGAGTAAGATTGAAAACTTATCAAGTGCTCTAGATTTTGTATGTATGTGTTATCCACTTTCACTAGCCTGGGGAGCAATCATGGCACTGCCAACTTTCCTTGAGATGTTGCCTGATGAGAAGGAGGCTTTGGATGATGTGTTTTGAATGCTTGTAGGGATAGAGTTCAATTTTTAGCCACTGAACTACTATATAGTGCATCTCCAAAGCTATTGTAGCTGTTGGTGACTTCTAGTAGTAGTTTGCTTGATGATCTAAGAGGCCTTTTGGCTGAGTGATGTTGTACTAGGTTTTTGAGGGTAGGACACTTATTGGGGAGGTAATGGATAGAATGACAGAGGCAGAGCTGATTGTAGGTTAGGAGGTTGGGCAGTTCAAGCCAGTGGAGCTGTCTCAAAGCAGTACAGTGATGAGTTCTATATGAGCAATTTGCAGCAAAGCGGGCAATTCTGTTATAGCAGGCTTCCATTTTGCTTAGTTCAGTTTTGGTGAGATTAGTCAGAATGGGAGATGCATAGAGTACGGTGGATAGAAGTTGGGAGCGAGCAATGGCTGATCTTGTGTTGTTGGTAAGAAATGGTTTGATACAGTAAAGCGACCCCAGTTTGGCATGTGCTTTTTTAATAGTTAAGTTGAGAAGACTATCAAATTTTAGGTGGGAGTCTATGGTTATTCCCAATAGCTTAGCCTGTGCCACTGGAGCAATTGGAGTAGCATTAGTGGAGTAGATAGTGAATTGACTGTTAGTGTTTTTGTTAGAACTGGTTATAATCATAAGCTGAGCTTTCTTCGGATTGAGGATAAGTTGGGCTTTGGTAAGGTAGTTTTCAATGTCAGAGAATGCTAGTTGAGTTGTTTGCAGGAGGGTGGGAATGTTTTGTGCAGCACAGATTAAGGTAGTGTCATCTGCATACTGAATTATAGATGCATGCTGTGTGGAGGTATGGAGGTCATTTGTGAAGACTGAATAGTAGTGATCCTAAGATAGAACCCTATGGGACTCCTATAGTTATGGGCTGCTGAGGGGAGAGAGAGAATTTTCCCATTTCACAGCTTGGTACCTGTCAGTTAAGTAGCTTTGGAACCAGGTAATAGTCAAATTTGATAGATGATATTGGTTTAGTTTGTTTAGCAGGATTTGGTGTGAGACTGTGTCAAATGCTTTGGACATATCCAAAAAAAGAGCTGACACTTGTAGGCCTTCATTTTTGAGATGGTTTACTGTGTCTGTGAAGCAGAGGAGGGCTGTAGTGGTACTATGGGCAATTCTGAAACCATGCTGAGTAGGTGACAGGATGTTGCTGTCTAGGAGATAGTTTAGCATCTGGGTATGGATGCATTTTTCTAGGATTTTGGCCAGGGGGGAGAATAAAGCAATGGGTCTGTAGTTAAGTTCAGTGGAGGTCCCGCCTTTATGTATGGGTGTAACATAGGATATTTTCCAGAGTTTGGGCACATAGTTTTCAACAATTGATCTGTTTATGAGAGTGGAGACTGAGATAGCAATAGCATCTGCTGTGAGTTTCAAGAAATAGCTGGGGAGTATGTCGGCTGCTGTTGATGAGGTTTTTAGTTTGGAGAGCATGCTTTTGATTGAAGTGGTGGAAACTGTTTTGAGGGTAAAGCTTGTATTAGTGTTATTTGTGTTGGGGGGGCTAGTGAGGAAGGAACTGTCCTGTGATACTAAGGATAGAATTGAGTTCACAAAGTGGGAGTTGAATTGTGTTTCGATGGGAACTTTAGTGTCAGGGGTGGTTGGTTTGGGGGTAGCCTTTTGGGTGGATTTTAGTAGCTGGTTTACATTTTTCCAAAATTTTTACGGGTGTGTTGGTATTTAGTTTGTAATGTTGTGTAGTAGGATTTTTTGTCCAGCCTAATGCATTTTTTTGCACGGTTGCGCAGTTCTTGGTACGTAGTTAGGCTTTGTGTTTGTTTGTTTCTTTGATAGTAAAGCCAGGCAGTGTCTCTGGACTTGAGGATTTGTTTGTTTTTTTTACTGAGCCAGGGGTTTGTAGAGGTTCTAACCTTGATTTTGCGCAATGGAGCGACCGTGTCTAGGTGTTGTAGAAATGTTTTGCTGAAATATGCTACAGCCTGGTCAAGTGGGAGGGTTTTTAGGGGTGTCCAGTCACAGTTAGAGTAAAGTGTTGAGGACCTCAGGAGAGATTTTTTTTGTGTTTCTAGTGGATATATAGTTAGTGGTTTTGCATATGCTTGTTCTACTACGTATAAAGTATATTATGTTGTGGTCACTTAAGGTGTCTGGGAGACTGCCTGTGTGAGGGTACAATGTGGGGTTGTTAGTTAGGACCCAGGTAAGGATGGATTCCCTTTTAGATTATCACATCTAGTTGGAGTTTGGACTAGCTGCTGGTAGCCATGGATATTTATTAGATTACTTGGTGGTTCTGATATACAGGTGAATCAATCTAGGTTGAAGTCCCCCAGAATAAGGGTTTCTTGTGAGTATGTGGAAGAACACCAGGATAAGAAGTCTTCAAGGCTAGCAGGTGTATTACCAGGTGGAATATAGATCACATTTCTGGTGATGACCTTAAAGGGTGAAATTGAAGTTGTGAGATAATATGTCCCAATTATTGGGGGAGGGGTGGGAGTTTGGTAATTGATGGACAGTTAAGTTTGACTTGTGCAGTAAGGCAGTTCCACCCGCTTTACGAAGTGGTCTGTCTTGTCTAATGATATTGTAGCTGGTAGGGAGAACTTCTGAGTTAGCTATGTTTTTATTTGGCCAGGTTTCTGTTAAAGCAACTATGTCTGGGGAGTAGTGTGCTATTGTGGCCTGGAGTTCAGGTATTTTATTTTTTATACTTCTAATATTAATATTTAGCATTAACAGGTGGTTGGTTTTGCTGCTGCTGTTGATTTGCCCAGGGATGAAGCCAAGCACTTACCTTTTGGCAGCTCCCTTAGGGGGAAAACTAGCTCTTTTTTTCACAAAATTGGCATATAATCACCCAAGACAAATGGGTTCTGGATGTTGTGTCTCAAGGTTACAGGTTCCACTTTCACACTCTACCAAGGCCAAAAGGAATGCCAGACCTGCCACAAAATCAATAGGCAGAGGCACAAAAACAAATTACAGCCCTCATGGACAATGAGAGCTATTCATAAAGTGCCACAACAGGAACAAGGACAAGGATTTTACTCAAGACTTTTCTTGGTCCCCAGAAAGGACAAAGCCTGGAGACCCATATTGGACCTATTTACTAAATCTGGATGTTCCGAAATTCAAAATGTTGACACTACAGCAACTTCTTCCCATGCTGGGCAAGAAGGCTTGGGACCTCAGAGGCATACCTGCATGTCCCAGTCAGACAAAATTGCAGAAGATACCTCAGATTCATAGCTGGCAAAATGCATTACCAATTCTCTGCACTGCCCTTTAGCTTATCTACTGCGCCCAGGGTCTTCACAAAATGCCTGGCACCAGTAATTGCATTTTGCAGACAAAAAGGAATTCAAATATATCCCTACTTGGACGACTGTCTTATTCAAGCAGAGAGCAAGGACATTCTTCTAAAGCATCTGGCGTTTGTAAAAAGGTTGCTTATTTGCCTAGGGTACACAGTAAATGAAAAGAAATCAAAACTAGTGCCCTCACAAGAGATAATATTCCTGGGTGCCAGCTTAAATACAGCAGCCCAGATGGCTTATCTCACGCTAGACAAACAAAGGCAACTGACTCAGTACTTTCAATTGATGGCAACAAAAACCCAACTCCCTGCAAGAAAAATTCTGCAGGTCTTGGAGTTCATGGCGTCCTGCATACTACTAATACCATATGCCAGACTGCATATGAGGAAATTACAATGGTACAGTTTGGAAACAGTAATACCACTTATTCCCTGCCTACAACAGGAGTTTTGATGGTGGGCACAGGCATGTCACCACAACAAGGGAAAGCCTTTCACTTTACCCACAGCCAGGCAGACTCTAACAACAGATGCTTCGGATTACGCCTGGGGAGCACACCTGGCAGGAAAATGTATTCAGGGCAAGTGGGCCGCAGACCAAATGCATCTTCACATCAATCAAAAAGAGATGCTAGCTGTACAAAACGCCCTAACTGCTTTCAGGGACCTTCTGCATCCAGGACAACTATTACTAAAGACGGACAACACCACAGTTATGTAGTACATAAACAAGCAACTCATTCCTATCCCCTCTGCAGACAAGCCATGACTTTGTGGAACATAGCACTGACCTATCAAGTTCACCTGCAAGCAAAATTCCTGCCAGGAAAGAAAAATACTCTGGCAGACGACTTAAGCAGAAACATCATGGATCCTCATGAGTGGAAATTAAATCCACAAGTATTCAGCATGATAATACAAAAGTGGGGGTGCCCAGACATAGATCTTTTTGCCTCCCCTCTAAACTACCAACTACAGAAATTCTGCACAAGGACTTACCACACACAAACATGGAAAGTGGATGCTCTCTCGTTCAGCTGGAAAATCCTAAAAGTTTATGCCTTCCCACCACTGCCTCTCCTTTCAAAGGTGCTCCTAAAAGCCAGACAAGAAAGGCCAAAAATGATCCTGATTGCCCCAGACTGGCCACGCCAGCACTGGTACCCAATCTTAAAGAACTTGGCTCAAGGCCCAGCATGGATTTTACCTCAAATTCCTCATCTTCTAACTCAACAAAACAATCAGATCCTGCACAGCCAGCTCAAAACCTTAAACCTGGCTGCATGGCAGATTACTTAGCCAAACAGCCAACACCTCTCTCTAAAGCTGTTATGGATGTCATTTTGGAGGCCAGGAGGCCCAACACCAGGAAATCTTATTCAGAAAAGTGGAAGAGATTCTGCGCCTGGAACCAGGCTCAAAGCAATTGACCCTCTTGTTCCAAATATTCCTCAGATATTACAATACTTAACTGAGATGCTGGACAAAGGCCTATCCTTTTCATCCATTAAGATCCACGCCTCTGCCATCTCAGCTCATTACAACACGGATCCTCCTATTTTCTCTCATCCATTACTAAAACAGTACCTCAGAGGGGCTAAAAACATAAGACCGCCCCGGAGAGCACCAACACCAACTTGGGACCTCAACTTTGTCTTGGAAAAACTAACTTTACCTCCTTTTGAGCCAGCCAATTCAGAAGAATTAAAATGTGTCATGGAAAACTGCTCTGCTTCTGGCAATAACCTCAGCACAGAGAGTCTCGGAGTTACAGGCACTAATGGCAATGGAACCTTTCATCATTTTTCATCAGGACAGGGTTTCTTTAAGAACAAAGCCTACATTTATGCCAAAGGTGATATCCAGTGTGGCTCTTAACAACTATTCACTTGCCAACATTTTATCCAAATCCCCAGAATAAATGGGAGAGACTTCTGCACTCATTGGACGTACACCGGCAGTCACGCTTCTACTTGGACAAAACAAAAGCTTTCAGGAAAACTGAGCAATTGTTTGTAGCATATGCTGCATTGTCACAGGGAAAGGCTATTTCAAAGCAGACCATTTCAAAGTGGATAGGACACTGTATCCGTTTCTGCTGCACACAGCATGGAAAAACTGTACCTAGCAACATTAGGCCACATTCCGCCAGGGCAACAGCCATTTCAACTGCCTACCTTAGAGGAGTACCTACCAAGGATATTTTGGAAGCTGCAACTTGGAGTTCAGTGCATACCATTACACCAAGCATTACCACTTGCCTCTTTACTCTAAATCCAAAGCTGGCTTTGCCACTGCAGTGCTGCAGGGCCTCATAGATACCCCGAATCCTTTATAGATCCAGCCACCCAACCTCAGCTTTGGGATTCAACCCAAGTGTAATGACTGCAGCAGTGAAACACGATGAACATAGTACAGTTTTGTACCTACCATAAATGTAGATGTTCGAGTGTATTCACTGCTGCAGTTCAGGTTACCCTCCCTCCATCCCCACTTTCTTGGCTGGGACTTATCTATACCTTTCTACCCTATACAACCTATGTGGTGTATTTGCTTGTAACTGAAGGTATGTTTTCATTTTTTATGTATGTTTTATTAGCAATATGTATTGCCTACCTATTTGGGGGCACCGGACATCTGGGGCAAGAAAAACTGAAGAAAATGGCGTCTGCTGCATCTTATACACCCCTGGCGCACTGACGTCAAGGAAGAAGCGACAGCAGCCGACGCCAGACAAAGACTTTGGAACTCTGCCGACTGCGGGGACCGCCTGACGGCAGGATAACCCAAGTGTAATGATTGCAGCAGTGAATACACTCTAACATCTACATTTATGGTAGGTACAAAACTACTTTCTCTAATGTTTTGGAGTTGGTCTTTATTGTAAAGCCAAGATTTCCACCATCCTGGTGGAGCTGTGAACCTTGCACAGTATATAGGTAGAGTGGGTTGACATGTCCGTGTTAGCACTTCTATATTTCTTCTCTGTGTCCTGTCTGCATGCTATTTTGATGCATTCAGGCCCTTGCAGGGGGCCTACAAAAAACACACTCATTGCTAAGCATTTCATATCTATTCACGCCTTGCTACATGAGATTACACATCCTGGACGCTCCCTACATATGTGACTTACGGTGCTAATTGCTGTGGTAATAACAAGCTGTCAGTTGCTCAACAGGGTTGCACGCTCATCTGTCATGCTGGGTTCTGTCCTGAAACATTTATTTGGGATTTTGATTCCAGTGTTTGCAGTGCATCATTCAGGAGTTTTTTTTTTTTTGGGGGGGGGGGGGGTGATATGCGAGTAGCTGGATGTGTTGTCATTGGATGAAATTGTATAAATCAAGGTACTTATCTGCCCAAGTTCATGGATGCTTAAGATTACATGGCAGGTAATGAAGAGAGAAAGGGAAGGTACGATGCCCTGTCCATAGTTCCCCAGTCCTTTAAGTACTACCTTGGAGTCATTGCAAAAAGGACAGATGCCTGACAGAGCCAGTGAGATCAACCTAAAGAAAATAAGTATGTGCTACAGTACTCTTTCTTAATTCAGTGCACACTTTCGTGCTACTGTATTCTTCCTTAATTCAGTGCACACTTACGTGCTACAGTATTCTTTCTTAATTCAGTGCACACTTACTGTTTGTAACAGGAGTTAATTTACGCAGGAAGTATAAGTAGCTTCTAATAAATTACAGTAATGTGCAGGATATAATGCTCTCTTAAAACACAAGTACAGACTTAAAGCTTTTGGGTGGCCACTTGTGGTGAGGTAACAAATGCAGAACAGCTTAAATAACTGTGAGATCTGTAACATTCCTTTCTACATGAGGCATAAGGTAATGGCCGCACCCTCATAAAATTATTTGGTAGAGTAGAAGGGGATATAAAGCGTCTGGGGGAAGGTGTGAATACAGTAGCATATAATTTCTGAGTTTTAGATGCTTCTTATAAGACATGGCTAGCTAAAATAATTCTTGTCTCATGCAGGTATTACAGAGGCACTCATGGTGTAATTGTGGTCTACGACGTTACCAGTGCAGAATCGTTTGTGAACGTCAAACGATGGTTACATGAAATTAACCAGAATTGTGATGATGTGTGCCGCATATTGGGTAAGTGTTTTATCTTTGAGAGGGGATGGCATGGTTGGGGGTTTACAGGTATTGAGTTATGGCCTGGTGACTCCTGTTATGTGCCAGTTTTTTTCTGCTGATGGGTTAAGCTTGTCACTTAACAAAATGTACAGCTTTTTAAGTTTATATGTTTATGTACAGATACACACTTATGTATGTATATATGCATGTGCATGTGTGTAATGTAAATATACTGCAAAACTGTTCTGTTATGGTTTGTCTGTGTTCTAATGTTCAGTATCCAGCACGTTATAGAAAAGATTGCATTTGTGACATTGTGGTTTTTTGAAGCAGTTTTTTTTTTTCCAAGAGACTGCTGTTGCAGTTATTTAACCCACTGATATGAGATTGTGTCCTTTGACAACTTTTGCATGCGTAACATTTCCGTTGGAATGAATTTTGGTTGTTGGAAGAATGACTCTCCTCCTCAAGAAAAGAGGAGGTGAAATTATTGGTATATGGTCTCCTACTGCAAATCCCAAAATACCCAGAAGACAAAAGTCTGACTGTAGTAGACTGCATGTCAAGCTTGTCCTGCTGCATGCCATGTAACATGCTTTTGGCATGCTGTTATTGTCCTGCTGCATGCCATGTAACGTGCTTTTGGCATGCTGTTATTGTCCTGCTGCACGCCATGTAATGTGCTTTTGGCATGTTGTTATTGTCCTGCTGCACGCCATGTAACGTGCTTTTGGCATGCTGTTATTGTCCTGCACGCCATGTAACGTGCTTTTGGCATGCTGTTATTGTCCCGCTGCACGCCATGTAACGTGCTTTTGGCATGTTATTGTCCTGCTGCACGCCATGTAACATGCTTTTGGCATGCTGTAGTTGTCCTGCTGCACGCCATGTAACGTGCTTTTGGCATGCTGTTATTGTCCTGCTGCACGCCATGTAACGTGCTTTTGGCATGCTGTTATTGTCCTGCTGCACGCCATGCAACGTGCTTTTGGCATGCTGTTATTGTCCTGCTGCACGCCATGCGACGTGCTTTTGGTATGCTGTTATTGTCCTGCTGCACGCCATGTAACGTGCTTTTGGCGTGCTGTTATTGTCCTGCTGCACTCCATATAACGTGCTTTTGGCATGCTGTTATTGTCCTGCTGCACGCCATGTAACGTGCTTTTGGCATGCTGTTATTGTCCTGCTGCACGCCATGTAACGTGCTTTGGGCATGTTGTTGCAGCATATGTGCTAACTTGCATGCGTGTCGCTGATGCATAGTGCTACTATAAGAATATGCATTCATAAGTCTTCCTAATTTTGCTACACATACAGGTAGCATGCATACCAGTATTAGTTCACAAAAGGTAACATGCACACGTGGTGTTCGTTAATACATGTACTTAACACTTAGGTTGTCTGTGAAGGGTAGAGCGACAGGTTCCTTTCATTCAGTTTGCATGTCAGCATGCTGGTGTCTCAATGATAAGTAGTTCATCCCCTAACACATGCTGGTGTCTCAAAGATAAGTAGTTCATCTCCTAAAGTATTATGCATGCATTTCCCCTTTTGTTCCAGACCTCCCCATCCTTTGTGATGGTGATGATATACGGATTTTAGATTCAACACACCAGAAGTCCCTTGAGCAACTTCAAGTTGACTTAGGACAAATGATGTGTGGGCTAACGGCAGCCTGGTGCTTTTAAACCTGAAGAAAAGGTTGTGATTTAGTACAGCACATGGGTAAAAGTAGGTTACTCCTGAATGGACATCTGCTAATCTCACTGGGGAGGTGATTGCTCTGACCTTTTGTGTTGAGATGCTTATGAGCATGGTTGAACCTTACCCTGAATTTAGACTCCCATGTGGGACATGTGAAAGCCAAACTCAATAAGATGCTGTGCTATTGTTTAGAAATCTCCAGATTTCTAGGAGTATGGGAAGCTGTAAGCAGAGGAGATTGCAAATAGACTGTGCCCCCCCCGTCATAGTTAGCATCTAAGCCACAAACTTATGTGACATGCAGGTATCGTCAAAGTCTTGTACGCCTGTTACTGTTACCTGTATTGAAGCATCATTGCCATATTCTTAAGAGAGCAGACTAGGTGTCCAGTAAAGAAATGGAAGACCTGTGTCTTTCTGCCTGCTGTGCAAGTTTTTTTTTTTTTTTTAATACATTCATTAACCTGGTAAGCCCACTGAGCATGTCTTTTTCAGGAGTGATCCAGAAGCTTTGATTGATTTTTAAGTGAATTGCTCAGCCACATAGTTTGCAGTTGGTAATTGAGGGAGTCGAACTCTGGGGGTTACAGGAAGAAGCTCATTAACAGCTCATAATGGACTTTATCCCTCAGAGCTAAACTGCCACAGTCTTAGGTGTCTTGACTGCTGTTCATTCTTTGCTAATAAGCTTAATATGAAGGCTGTGGGCTACACATTTGAGGTCACACACAAATGGGGCCGTAGTGCAGCAAAGACTGAAACTAAAAAACATTGTCCTCTTTCACTTGTGGTTCTTGGCCAGATTAGTGGGAACGGGCTACTTTTCTGCAGTCAAGTCGACTGTTGCCTGCTCATTTTAAGGATAGAGTTGTATGTAATATGTTAACTGATTCCCTCTCGCATAAATCTTCCAGCTACTTCCACATGTATTGGACTTAAGGCCTACCTTACTGGTTTTCTTCTGCTAAAATACAGTTAAGTGTTCTCTGCCTTGGATTCTTATAAAAATTATCTGCTCTTTTTATCTCCAAATACAAATTTAGATATGAGATTTTGTACCTGTATTTGTTTTGTTAAATTTTGTTGTGGTTCTGATAGCATAGAGGGATAAAGACATGATTATGGCCCAGGTAACCTGACTTTGGTAAGCGACTTGGGGGGGGGGGGAGTGATGAAGAGCTGTGCCCATGCTGTAGAGGGTGGCAGAGTAGGGCTTCTACTGCCACACTGCCTTGAAGGAAGGGCAGAGTTGTGGTATACATTCCTGGTGGTGTCTTGTCGGCTCAGTAAGCAACCACTGGTTGGTGGCCTTCATTTGCAATTGTGCAGGAATGTGCACTATCAGGGGGAAGGCACTGTGGGTTCAAACATGCTGTGGATAGCTTGTCCTGCCAGCCCAGGGAGGTGGAATTGGTCCATGTAAAAACTCTTAGCACTGTGGGTTCAAACATGCTGTGGATAGCTTGTCCTGCCAGCCCAGGGAGGTGGAATTGGTCCATGTAAAAACTCTTAGCACTGTGGGTTCAAACATGATGTGGATAGCTTGTCCTGCCAGCCCAGGGAGGTGGAATTGGTCCATGTAAAAACTCTTAGCACTGTGGGTTCAAACATGATGTGGATAGCTTGTCCTGCCAGCCCAGGGAGGTGGAATTGGTCCATGTAAAAACTCTTAGCACTGTGGGTTCAAACATGCTGTGGATAGCTTGTCCTGCCAGCCCAGGGAGGTGGAATTGGTCCATGTAAAAACTCTTAGCACTGTGGGTTCAAACATGATGTGGATAGCTTGTCCTGCCAGCCCAGGGAGGTGGAATTGGTCCATGTAAAAACTCTTAGCACTGTGGGTTCAAACATGCTGTGGATAGCTTGTCCTGCCAGCCCAGGGAGGTGGAATTGGTCCATGTAAAAACTCTTAGCACTGTGGTTTCAAACATGCCGTGGATAGCTTGTCCTGCCAGCCCAGGGAGGTGGAATTGGTCCATGTAAAAAGTCTTAGCACTGTGGGTTCAAACATGATGTGGATAGCTTGTCCTGCCAGCCCAGGGAGGTGGAATTGGTCCATGTAAAAACTCTTAGCACTGTGGGTTCAAACATGATGTGGATAGCTTGTCCTGCCAGCCCAGGGAGGTGGAATTGGTCCATGTAAAAACTCTTAGCACTGTGGGTTCAAACATGCTGTGGATAGCTTGTCCTGCCAGCCCAGGGAGGTGGAATTGGTCCATGTAAAAACTCTTATTGCCAGATACCAGGCAGGGAATAAGCATCTCTCAAGTCTGCCTGTCTGACAGCTCTTCGGGATGGTTCTTGCCCCTTTTCTGTACTGGGGTAATTCCATACTGTCGGGAAGTAGAGTCTGATGGGGGAAAGTTTGATGGTTAGCAAACTTGGCAAAAGGTACCAAAAATGTGATTGTGTCATAAGTTCGTTGTTATTGCATTGCTGTTACTTGTACATGTGGCAATATTGGGACTTGGAGCCCTGTATCAGCATGCATATTTTGAAACTAGATCTATTACCACCTGTAACATGATGTTCCATAACAATATAATAACAGCTGTGAATAATAATTGTACTGTGATGTAATTTATATAGATTTAATTTCAACATTTGACAGGGTTGTACACAAAACACTGATCAGTAAATTAGAACAACTGGGTATTGATTTGCTTCTTGATAACTTGAACAGCTGCATGGCTTACAAGTAGGACATGGCAAGTGTCATACAGCAATTGGACAGGTGAAATTCTTGGTTGCAGTTAGGGTGTCGTACATGTCTCTGTCCTAGCCCCTTACTTGTGTAGATTGTGCCTTTCAGACCTATATTTTTCATCTGAGCTTTGTTCTACAGTCTGTATGCAGATGACCTGAAAGTGGGTAAAACTGATTACATGTGTTAGACATGGCATGTCTGCAAAATAACTTGACTAAATTGACCATTTGGGCAAAAGAGAATAATATGCGGATAAATACATCCGCTTAATGCCAGAGCTTTGGCTGGCTAACCTCTACCTGAAATCAACTGGACGTAGAAGTGAATTTAAGTACACTTTTATCTACTCTTTGGCATATAGTACTGTATTTAATGTATTTATTTGTGTTTTTCACTGAATATTAACTCAACTGAAGTTGTGGCCATCTCTCTACAGTTGGTGGCTTTGAAATTGCCGCCCCTCTTGTAGATTTGTATTTGGATACTCCTTCTGGGCCCATCTCATTTGCTCACTCAACTGAGTGCAGTGAGGTCATATTCTGATTTCAGGCACTCCTACTATGTGCAGAGAGAGCATTTGGGGAAGGGCAACCCCTGTAGCCTCTTAATCTGCTCTGCTCCTTCCCTCCAAAAAAAAAAAAAAATATATATATGTATCTTGAATATTCATCTGCTCTTACTGTAACTGTCTTAGTTGCTCTTCTGTGTGCTGTTATCTGTTCAGTCGCTCTTACTCTGCACTTATTACCGCTTGTTAGTAGCCTTCTAATTTACTGCCTTCTGCACTTGTTTTTTAGTCATTTGTTAATTCAATTGCATTTATTTGAACTGTATTTGCCATAGTGTTGATGCACGCTCAGGTGTGCTGGCCTGCACTACGATTTGAATTGTATTTACTGCTGTTTTAGCTGCTTTTCTGTAAAAAAAAAATTCTAAGCTTGTTTCCTGCCTTTCCTGTAACTAGTCAAGTCCAGATACAGACTTGCTGTATCCAGGACTGTTGGTAAGCTTCTGAGCCCCCCAAACCTTTTTGTGTTGGAGGGAAGCCTTCTAGCTTATCTACCACGGGAAGGGTGGGTTTTGGCCCTGAAATTGTAGCTCATTGGCCGTTTGGGCAGTTTTTCCATCTTTTTCTACTTTCTGGTTAAACGCCCGTTTTGCATTTGGTTCCCGCCTTTCTTATAACTAGTGAAGTTCAGGTGCAGATTTGCTATATCCAGGACTGTTGGTAAGCTTCTGAGCCCCCCAAGCCCTTCTGTGTTGGAGAGAAGCCTTCTAGCTTAGTGGGAGTGGTAAGCACTAGGTAACCTATCTACCACAAGAGGAGTGGTTTCTGGCCCAGAAATTATAGTTTATTGGCCGTTTGGAAAGCTTTTCCATCTCTTGGTTATGTTAGGTTAGGTACCTTTTGTGGTCTCTCCAGCTGCTGAGCCCCCAAGCCTTTCTGTGTTGGAGGAAAGCCTGCTAGCTTATCAGTGGGAGTGGTAAGCACTAGGTAGCCTATCCTCCACGGGAAGACTGAATTTTGCCCCAGAAATTGTAGTTTATTTGTCCGTTTGGGCAGTTTTCCATCTCTTTCAACTTGCTGGCTTAAAAGCCTACGTTTGTACTTGTTCCCCGCCTTTTCTGTAACTAGTTTAGTCCAGGTACAAATTTGCTGTATTCCAGGACTCTTTGTAAGTGTCTGAGCCCCGCAAGCCTTTCTGTGTTGGAGGAAAGCCTTCTAGCTTATCAGTGGGAGTGGAAAGCACTAGGTAGCCTGTCTACCACGAGAGGAGAGGTTCTCGGCCCAGAAATTGTAGTTTATTGACCATTTGGACAGTTTCAGTCTCTTTCAACTTTCTGGTTTAAAAGACCACATCTGCGCTTGTTTCCCATCTTTCCTGTAACTAGCCTACTGGGTAGTACTAGAAAGCCTTAAACTGATACAAGCCTTTTAGCTTAAGAGAGAGACTTTGGAGTGATTAAGTATCAGTTTTCTGTACTTTTTTGCTGTACTTAACTGCTTTCCGCCTAAACGCAGATTTTCCAGAGTTTATTGCGGCACAGTGGTGCAGCGGTTAACGTTGTCGCCTCACAGTAAGAGGTTCTCCGGTTCGATTCTCGGCTGGGGTGCCTTCTGTGTGGAGTTTGCATGTTCTCCCTGTGTTCGCGTGGGTTTCCTCCGGGTACTCCGGTTTCCTCCCACATTCCAAAGACATGCATTTGGAGCATTTCTCCCCGGGCCTCCGCTGAAAACAGGATCTGTGGAACCTAGTCGGACATTCCCGGTCAACAAATGTTAAATAAAATAAATAAAAATAAATAAAAATAAATTATTGCGATTTAAAAGCTTGTTTTTTTCACATTGTACTTATATGACTGCCTGCACTTTTAAAAAGTTTTTTGTTTAAATAATTTAACTCTTGTAGACTACACACTAAAGTGCGATAGCCTTTTCTGATCATTTGTAATAGTTTAAAGCTGTTTTAAGTGTATTTTTTTTTACTGTTTTTCCCTTATCTTTTCAAGAAAAAACAAAAAAAAAAAAAAAGAAGAAAATTCCTTGTTTCCCGCCTTTCTAAGCTAGTATAGTCCAGTTTTCAGGCTAGTGCTGAATTCAGGGCTGTGATATTAGTTTGAGTTGCCCATACCTTACTTGGATAGAAGGAAGTTTTCTCTTCACCTGTGAGAGAGGGGAGCTTTGAGCAACCTATCTGTCCCTGGAGGAGTGGTTCCAGCCCAGAAGTTAGTAGTTTATTGGCCATTTTGGGCTAATTTATCTTTCATTTCCCTACTATAAAAAACACATTTGCACAGTTTTGCGCACCGGGCAGTGCCGGTTAGCTACGTTTAAATTATTCCCGGCTCCACTAAGTCTCCTGTTCAGTTTTTCCCTTGAAACTAGTCTAACTCTCAACCTAAGCACTCAAAAAGCATCTTACAGCCCAGAACTTGCTCAGACCTAATAGCAAGCACTAATATACCCTGAAACTGATTGCCCAGCAGGGCAAGGCTCTTTATTCACCCCTCACCAACCAAGCGACTAAGGAGCTCACCCTACTATTCAGGCATGACCAAAGGGCAACTTCAGGTGCACTCCCCAGTTCAGCTGGTGAATCTGGGTATCCTGAGGCAATGTTACAACTGCCTCATGTACACAGAAAACCCTCTCCTCCTACTACAAAACACTAACGTATGCGAGAGATGCAATTATACAGCCAAACTGGAAGCTAAGCTGTCTCCACCCAAGACTGGAACAGATGGTCAAGAGGCGAAGGTTAACATTTGCACCACAACTCCAGCCGCACACAGACCTACTTAAAACAGCACTGGCAAAAAATACACACAAATACATAGTCATACTCAGAGGTCTAAATAAAAACCTGCAAAAGCATCAGAGACCTCAAAAGCAGACACCCAAACAACCTGCACCTCCCATCACAAACCAGACAACACATAAAACACAAAATCAGTGTGCCACACAATCACAGCCCTTAAGGAGAAATAACATAACTAACACACTAGTAATAGGTGAGTCTGTAGTCAGGCACACTGACGTCCCACTCACTAGGCTGTACAAGCAGAAGGTTACTGTTAGCTGCCTGTCGGTAGCCCGAATCCGCCACATAACACAAGCACTAAGGTCACTGCAGAACAAGTACAAATTTGACTTTGTCATTGTTCATGTTGGTGTGAATGACCTGAGACGTACCTCCCTGGACTACATGAAAAGGGACATGGAAGAGCTCTCTGATCATGTAGTCCAGGCTGGTATGACCCTGACCCTGAGTAGCATCCTGCCCTCGCCAAGAATGATACCTCAATATAAAGAAAAAAATGATCAATTTCAACAATTGCCTAAGCTTCTTGTGTCATTCAGAGGGGATCCAGTGTCTGTCAGCCTGGGACGACATGCTCGACAAGCCATGTTGCTTTGCAAGAGACTGTTTGCACCTGTCACCCCTAGGCTTTCGAATACTGACCAAGGCTCTTGCTGCCCCCGTAGTGCCTTTTTAGGCAAGGCTCAAAAGTAAAAGTCAATCCTACCTCCGTAAACAGCAAAATTAACAAAAAACTGAGGGTTATGCTACTCAGTGCCAGGAGTTTAAATCTCAAAATGCATGTGCTCGAAGCACTCCTCAGTATGTAGAACGTCAACATTTGTGCAGTAACTGAAACCTGGATGTTCATCGTGTTACACTGCTGCAGTCATTACACTTGGGTTATCCTGCCGTCAGGCAGTCCCGCAGTCGGCCAGAGTTCCAAAGTCTTGGTCCGGCGTCGGTTGTTGTCACTTCTTCCCTGACGTCAGTGCGCCAGGGGTATATAAGATGCATCCGATGCCATTTTCTTCAGTCTTTCTTGCCACGCGGTGCCAGAAGCAGTTCGCAAGTACTGGTCGGCCGACTTCTGAGATTTTCAAAGTCGAATTTCAGATCTGAAGTCTTCAATAAAGCTAAGTACCCCGTTGGGGAAACTTTTTTTTTCTTACCTCAGACCGATGTCAGAAAAAGTTAATAATTGTATTTCTTGTGGGAAGCAAATACCTCATAAGGACTTCCACTCTTACTGTATTCCATGCCTAGGCCCTGATCACGATGTCACTAGTTGTCGGTTTTGTGCTAGATCTAACAAACGCACTATAAAAAGACGTTTTAATTTTGCTTTGCACTATTTTGGCCGAAGGTTCAATTATACTATGCCATCGGATCAACAGACGACCGCAATTCCGAAAAAACGCAAAGACAAGGATAAAGACAGGCATCCCCGAGGTCCAAAACAGATGACGAAACCTCTTCTAGGACTGTTGCCGGTTCGCCAGTTCTCAGTGAGGCGCTTTCGCAGCCCCTGACACCTGCTACCTCAGAGCCACAGGCCGCCTCCGACTCTAACGTGGAGACAACTAGGCCTCTGGAAACTCAAGGTATTGGGCCTACAGAAACTAATCCCTCAGATGGATCCGGAGCTGCTGAGCAGGCATCGGCTTCTGAGGGTGTTTTCAGACCTTCACAACTTACCATTAAAGCAACAGCCAAGACGAAAGTACCATTAAAGACAAAGAAGCAAGTACAGCATTCTCCTGGACAGTCCTCCATGCCTAAGAAACAGATGCTTAAAATGGCCGAAGACCTCATTACTCTAATCAGGGGTTCCCATGCCCCCTCCCGAGAAAAAGCCTAGGCAGGCTACAGACTGATTCCTCTGATCAGGTTTCCATTTCCTTTGATTCCTCTTCAGACCAAGGATACTCTCTACCCCCCTATGAGGGCTCTGATGCTGAAGAATCTATCCCTTCAGCCTCTCCTCCTGAGGATTATTCTTTTGGGGAAACTTTACATACCATGAGGGAACATTTCCATTGGGAAAATCAGAATTATTCAGAATCCAAGGAAAGGCTCAGGGATTTCCTTTTATTGCCTCAGTACAGGCCCCTGGCTATTCCGCCTGTGCTAGATATTGTGGATGATGTGTTCTCTGAATCCAGCGTATCTCCTGAGTCTTTGCCCCCTGCACCAGCCAAGCCAGATAGGTATTATAGAGTCCCTGACTCTCACAAGTTTCTTTATAAAAACCCTTCTGCTGATCCAGAAACTATTTCCCAGGGTCCAAGAGGGGTTAAGGCTTCCATTGCAAAAAATCCAGTACCCTCTGACAGAGATTCCAGAGCTTTGGATAGATGGGGGAAGAAAGTTTACACTTCTGCAACTTTAGCAGTAAGGCTTTAAATTGCCAGTTTCACATGCTTAAGTACCAACAATATGTAATGGCTCAGTTAAAACAGAAAATGCTTGCAAGCTCAGAAGCTCCTGACTGTAAAGAAATACAGGATTTATTGCATGCAGTTGAACAGGTGGGAAAACATACTCTGCAATGTGGTTTTGATTCCTTAGAGGCCTCTTGTAGAGCCGCAGTTACAGGTTCTGTGATTTGAAGACATGCTTGGTTAAAAGAACAGAGTTTACCTGATTATTGGATGCTCCTTTACAGCATGATACCTTGTTTGGTGTTAAGGCAGAAGAGGTGTTAAAGAAAATGGAGGATAAAGCTAAATCCATGCAAACAGTCAAGGATTTCTTACAGGTACAGCCACCTCGATTTAGCAGAAATTGGCCAACAAAGAATTGGTCCTTTCCAGTGTCAGACAGGCCACAGAGAGGCAGATACAGATGCCCAAGAGGCAGATCTCAACCCCAAGGCTCTAACAGACAACGACAGTGGGGCACCTCAACCCCAAAGGGAGGTGAGGACAAGTCTCAACCTTACAGGAAACCGTCCCAATGACTTCCGCCTTCGTACGCCAAGCACTTCCCTTTTGGCAGCCCCCTTAGGGGGAAAACTAGCACTTTTCTCAAAACTGGCAAACAATCACCCAAGACAAATGGGTTCTAAATATTGTGTCTCAAGGTTACAGGTTCCACTTTCATACTTTACCAAGGCTAAAAGGAATGCCAGACCTGCCTCAAAATCAATGGGCAGAGGCACAAAAGCAAATTTCAGCCCTCATGGACATGAGAGCTATTCGAAAAGTACCACAACAGGAACAAGGACAAGGATTTTACTCAAGACTCTTCCTGGTCCCCAGAAAGGACAAGGCCTGGAGGCCCATACTCGACTTTTCAATTCTAAATACTTACCTGGATATTCTGAAATTCAAAATGTTGACATTACAGTAGCTTCTACCCATGCTGGGCAAGAAGGCTTGGCTTGTTACACTGGACCTCAGAGGCATACCTGCATGTCCCTATCAGACAAAATTGCAGAAGATACCTCAGATTCAAAGCTGGTAAAATTCACTACCAATTCTCTGCACTGCCCTTTGGCTTATCTACTGCGCCCAGGGTCGTTACAAAGTGCCTGTCTCCAGTAATTGCATTTTGCAGACAAAAAGGAATTCAAATATATCCATACCTGGACGACTGCCTCATTCAAGCAGAGACAAAGGACATTCTTCTACAGCATCTGGCATTTGTAAAAAGGTTGCTAATTTCTCTAGGGTACACAGTAAACAAAAAGAAGTCAAAACTAGTGCCCTCACAACAGATTATATTCCTGGGTGCCAGCTTAAATACAACAGCCCAGATGGCTTCTCACGCCAGACAAACAAATTCAACTAACTCAATATTTTCAATTACTGGCAAAAAAGTCGCCCTGGGATTCATGACATTCTGCATACTACTAATACCATATGCCAGACTGCATATGAGGAAATTACAATGGTACCTAAAAAGTGCTTGGACTCAACACTCTCACAGTTTAGAAGCAGTAATACCAATGATTCTCTGCCTACAACAGGAGTTTTGATGGTGGGCACAGGCATGTCACCTAAACAAGGGTCAGCCTTTTACCCTACCCACAGCCAGGCAGACTCTAACAACAGATGCTTCGGATTACGCCTGGGGAGCACACATGGCAGGAAAATGCATTAAGGGCAGGTGGACCACAGACCAGATGCATCTTCACATCAATCAAAAAGAGATGTTGGCTGTTCAAAATGCCCTAACAGCTTTCAAGGACCTTCTGCATCCAGAACAATTATTATTAAAGACAGATAACACCACCGTAATGTGATACATAAACAAGCAAGGGGGCACTCATTCTTATCCCCTGTGCAGGCAAGCCATGACCTTGTGGAACACAGCTCTAACGTATCAAGTTCATCTGCAAGCACAATTCCTGCCAGGAAAGAAAAAATACTCTGGCAGACGATCTAAGCAAAAATATCATGGACCATCATGAATAGAAATTGAATCCACAAATCTTCAGCATGGTAACGCAAAAATGGGGATGCCCAGACATAGATCTTTTTGCCTCCCCACTGAATTGCCAACTACAAAAATTCTGCACAAGGACTTATCACATAACAAGCATGGAAAGTGGATGCTCTCTCGTTCAGGTGGAAAAGCCTAAAACTTTATGCCTTCCCACCACTGCCTCCCCTTTCAAAGGTACTCCTAAAAGCCAGACGAGAAAAACCACAGATGATCCTGATTGCTCCAGACTGGCCACGCCAGCACTGGTACCCAATCTTAAAGAACTTAGCTGAAGGCCCACCATGGATTTTGCCTCAGATTCCACACCTTCTGACTCAACAAAACAATCTGATCCTGCACTGTCAGCTCAAAACCCTAAACCTGGCTGCATGGCAGATTCATTGGTCAAGCAGGCAACACCTCTCTCTAAAGCTGTTATGGATGTAATTTTGGAGGCCTGGAGGCCTAGCACCAGGAAAGCTTACTCAGAAAAATGGAAGAGATTCTGCTCCTGGAACCAGGCTCAAAGCCTTGACCCTCTTGTCCCAAACATTCCTCAGATTTTACAATACTTAACTGAGATGCTGGACAAAGGCCTATCCTTCTCATCAGTTAAGATCCACGCCTCTGCCATTTCAGCACATTACAACACAGATCCTCCTTTATTCTCTCATCCCTTGCTAAAGCAGTACCTCAGGGGGGGCTAAAAACATAAGACCACCCCGGAGAGCACCAACACCAACTTGGGACTTCAATTTCGTTTTGGAAAAACTGACCCTGCCACCTTTTGAGCCAGCCAATACAGCCGATCTAAAATTTTTATCATGAAACATACTCTGCTGCAGGCAGTAACTTCAGCACGAAGAGTCTCAGAGCTACAGGCATTAATGGCAGTGGAACCTTTTATATTTTTTCATCAGGACAGGGTTTCTTTAAGGACAAAACCCTACATTTATGCCAAAGGTGTTATCTAGTGTGGCTCTTAACCAAACCATCCACTTGCCAACTTTTTATCCAAACCTCCAGAATAAAGGGGAGAAACTTCTGCACTCTTGGGACATACACAGGCAGCTACGCTTCTACTTGGACAAAACAAAAGCTTTCAGGAAAACTGAGCAACTGTTTGTAGCATATGCTGCAGGATCACAGGGCAAGGCTATCTCAAAGCAGCCTATATCCAAATGGATAGGACACTGTATTCGTTACTGCTACACACAGCATGGAAAATCAGTCCCTAATAACATTAGACCACATTCCACCAGGGCAACAGCCACTTCAACAGCCTTTCTCAGAGGAGCACCTACCAAGGAAATTTGGAGGCTGCAACTTGGAGTTCAGTGCACACCTTTACCAAGCATTACCACTTGCCTCTTTACTCTAAATCCAGAGCAGGATTTGCCACTGCAGTTCTGCAGGGCCTCATAGCCAATCCTAACTCTTTATAGACCAGCCCCCCCAAACTTAGCTTTGGGGTTCTACCCAAGTGTAATGACTGCAGCAGTGTAACACGATGAACATAGTGCAGTTTTGTACCTCCCATAAATGTAGATGTTCGAGTGTTCACACTGCTGCAGTCCAGGTTACCCTCCCTCCATCCCCTCTGAACTAGCTGGACTTATACCTTTCTATCCTTTACAACCTTTGGGGTGTATTTGCTTGTAACTGAAGGTATTGTTTTTATTTTATATGTACATTTTTTTATTAGCAATATGTATTGCCTACCTACTTGGGGGCACCTGACATCTGGGACAAGAAAAACTGAAGAAAATGGTGTTGGATGCATATTATATACCCCTAGCGCACTGACGTCAGGGAAGAAGCGACAGCAACCGACGCTGGACCAAGACTTTGGAACTCTGGCCGACTGCGGGACCGCCTGATGGCAGGATAACCCAAGTGTAATGACTGCAGCAGTGTGAACACTCGAACATCTACATTTATGGTAGGTACAAAACTGTACTGTCAAGGCTCCAGATAACATCCCAGCACTACTGGGCTACAACTCATACCACACGTTTCGGCCACAGAACACGGACTGAAACACAAAAGGAGGGGGTGTATCCATATTCATCAAGTATACCTACACCTCCAGGTTAGTGGCGCAGCATGATACCTCTGAGATCATCCATGCCCAACTAACATTGGGCAAATCTGCAATGCAAATTGTGGCCTGCTACAGATTACCCTCCATGACCCAGGACCACCACTCCACTTTTCTGGAGACACTGGAAAAAATGAAGGTCCTACCAAACATCCTGCTGTTGGGTGATTTAAATTATCCTACCATTCTCTGGGAAAACTACTAGAGTACAAATTCCCAGGCCCAGCGCTACCTGGAATTCATCAACTTAGACGCCCTGGATCAGCTGGTAAACTCCCCTGCCAGAGGTGAAAACATATTGGACATGGTCATCACTAACATGGGCAACAGGTGTTCCACACCGGAGGTCAACCCGTCACTGGTTAGATCAGACCATAAACTAATCACTCTGGATGTCCACACCCCACCACCACCCCCAACTAAGGTAACCATAGTAAAAAACTTTTCTAAAGCAAACTTCACCTTACTTAAGACAGCGGTGGTAAGTTTCACAGCCCCCACGCTAAATGATAATGCTGCCCAAGATGCAGAAGCCTTTACAAATGCACGGTATGAACACCTACAAGGATTCATGGATCGTGCCATCCCTAGCAAAACCAAGACTCACTTCCTCTACGAGAAGGAAACCAATTTGGTGGACCCCTGCAATAAATAGGCTGTACAATAGGAGGAGGAAACTAGTTCAGAAAAAAAGCAAATCCCAAGAAGGAAAGACATCCCTGATCAGTATCAGTAAGAAACTGAGGTCCCTCATGAAATCATCCAAGGCTAACTTCGAAAGAAAAATAGCCAAGGATTCAAAAGATAACCACAAAGCCTTCTTTAGCTATGTTAAGAATCTAAGTGGCAACTCGCAGATATGCACTGAACTTCTGCAAGATAGCACAAAATATACTGAACCTACTGATGCCAACATCCTGGCAGATTCAGTACAAACTTCACCTCCAAAAGGGCCCACAACAATACCAGAAAAGTGTAGTGTCCCAAACATCACAGACGCACAGGTGAAAACAGCCCTTTCAAAAGCCAAAAACACAGCGTCAGTGGGACCAGATGGTGTCCCAGGCTGCGTCTTGCACAACTAACCCCCCACCTAAACACGCTGTTCAACCTCAGCCTCTCCACAGGCTACGTGCCCATAGAATGGTGCACAGCAACGGTTATTCCTCTCCACAATGGAGGGGCCACAACTGACCCTGGTAACTATCGCCCCATAAGCCTGACTAGCCTGGTCTGCAAGGCTATGGAGCGCATCATCATGGTACTCATTAACAAAGACATTGGGAACCTCCAAACACTTGACCCAACCCAGATGTTCTTCATTCCACATTGCTGCAGTCCTAACTATTGGGGTAGTCCGCTGTCCAGTCGGCCCGAATACCAAAGTATATGGCTGACGTCGGTCAGGGCGCATTAGACTGACGTCAGTACGTCAGGGTACTAATGCGCATGACCGACGTCATATCCTCAGTCTTTTTTGCCGCATGGTCCGATGCAGAAGCAATTTTGCGAGTGCAGGTTGGCGTTCTGAAAGTTTCTGAAGTCAGAGTTTCAGACCGAATCAAAGTTGGCTAAGTACCCGTTGGGGAATATTTTGGTTTTTCTTGCCTCAGTATTTAACCGGATGTCAGAAAAAGTGAATAACTGTATTTCTTGTGGGAAACAGATACCTCATAGGGATTACCATACTTTGTGTATACCTTGTTTAGGGCCTGAGCACGACGTTGTTGGATGCCGCTCTTGTGCTAGATTTAACAAACGCACTATTAAGAGAAGGTTAGACTGTGCCAGGTTAGTGTTTGGGAAGCGTTGTAATTATAAAATGCCGTCGGATGCTCCGGCCGCTTCGCTAAAAACGCAAGGACAAAACAGCAAAGCCTAGAGTGGAAGAACCGACAGTCCCAGACGTCGGTTCTTTAGAGGGCTCAGTGGAGCCAGAGGTTTTGCCAGGTGTTTCTTTGGAGTCTCAGGGAGAGACTTTACTGTTACAGGATGTATCCTCTCAGGAAGTAGGCCAGGCTGAGGGGGCTTCTCAGGTGGCTGTTCTTCCCTCTCTTCCTAAGGTGGTCAGAGCCTCCCCTTCTGTTTCCAAAGCTACTTTGAGGGGCAGGCCGAGTTTTGCTTCAGTGGGGGTTTCTCCTAGTGCTTCAGGGTCTTTGCCTAAGAAACATATGCTTAAAATGGCAGAGGATTTGATTACTATGATAAGGGGTTCTATGCCCCCTCCTGATAAGAGGCCTAGGGTGGAACCTGAGTTTGAGAGTTTTGAGCAATGCTCGGAGGCTTCTGAGTCTTCGGCTGAAGACTTGCAGGAGTACCCTCCTTATTCTGATTCTGATGTGGATGATTCTACTCCTTCAGCTTCCCCTCCTGAGGATTTTTCATTTTCAGAGACTCTGCATTCCATGAGGGAGCATTTTAAATGGGAAGGTCAAGATTTCTCTGATTCCAGGAAAAGGCTTAGGGAATTCTTGTTTTTACCCCAGCATAGGCCTTTAGCTATACCTCCTGTTTTGAATGTGGTGGAAGATGTTTTTGCAGAGGCTTCCTTGAATCCTGATTCTTTGCCTCCTGCCCCAGTTAAACCGGATAGGTATTATAGGATGCCTGAAGCTCATAAGTATCTTTTTAAGAGTCCTAGGGCAGACCCGGAAACTGTCTCTCAGGGGCCTAAAGGTGTGAAGGCCTCAGTTGTTAAAAATCCTGTCCCTCCTGATAAAGAGGCAAGGGCTTTGGATAGATGGGGAAAGAAAGTGTATACTTCTTCCACTTTAGCCATGAGGGAGTTGAATTGTCAGTTTCACATGTTAAAATATCAGAATTATCTTCTTTCACAGTTGAAATCTAAGGTGGATGCTCTGGCGGAAGGCATTGAGTGTAAAGAGTTGCAGGATTTAGTTCATGTGTCTGAACAGGTGGGTAAACATTCCTTGCAATGTGGTTTTGATGCTGTGCAGGCCTCCTCCAGGGTGGCTGCCACTGGTTCTGTTCTTCGTAGGCACGCCTGGTTGAGAGATCAGAATTTAGCTGAGCATGTTAAGACACGGATTTTGGATGCTCCCTTGCAGTCTGATGTGTTGTTTGGTTCGCCTGTAGAAGCAGTTTTGAAGAAAATGGAGGACAAGGCTAAGTCTATGCAAACTGTTAAAGATTTCTTGCAGGTGCAGCCTCCAAGTTTAGTAGAAATTGGCCTGCTAAGGGATGGACTTATCCTGCTTATGATTCCCAGTCTAGGGGTAGGTCTAGACGGGGTAGGGGCAGAGCTCAGGGTTCTTTTCGGCCTAGAACAGGGAGTTCCCCTGCTCAGACTTCTGGTGAGGGCAGGGGTCAGTCCTTTCGTAAGCAGACCCAATGACCTGCCTTTTCAGCTGCCAGTTCATTCTCGCCTGGCAGCACCGTTGGGAGGAAGACTGTCTCTTTTCAAAGAAAATTGGGATTTAATTACCCAAGACAGATGGGTTCTGGATATCATTCACCACGGTTACAGGTTTTATTTCCATACCTTGCCTCCTTTCAAAGGCATGCCAGACATTCCTCCTCTACAAAGACAAGAGGCTCACAAGCAAATTTCTCAGTTACTTCAAATAGGGGCCATTCAGCCGGTTCCTGTGCCAGAAAGGGGCCTAGGATTTTATTCTTGCCTGTTCCTAGTACCAAAGAAGGGGAACACGTGGAGACCAATTTTGGATTTATCTATCCTCAACACTTATCTGGACATTCCCAAGTTCAAAATGTTGACGTTACAACAGCTTTTACCTCTGCTGGGCAAAGATCACTGGATGGTAACTTTAGATCTCAAGGAAGCTTACCTTCATGTGTCTATAAGACTAAGTTGCAGAAAGTATCTGCGTTTTCGAGCTGGAAATTCTCATTATCAGTTCTCTGCATTGCCCTTTGGCTTATCTACTGCGCCCAGAGTATTCACAACGGTTCTGGCTCCAGTGATAGCTTACTTCAGGCTAAAAGGAATTCAAATCTATCCTTACTTGGACGATTGCCTGATTCTGGCTCAAGAAAAGGAAGGCCTTCTACAGCATTTGGAATATGTCATAGCAGTGCTAAGATGCCTAGGGTATTCTGTGAACGAAATAAAGTCCAGTCTAGTACCCTCTCAAGACATGTGCTTTCTGGGTGTGAGACTGAATACAGCAGCCCAGATGGCCTCTTTAACCCCGGACAAACAAAAGAATCTTTCCAGTTACTTCCATCAACTATCTCTTCAGTCCGGGCTGACTGCAAGGACAGTCCTTCAAGCCTTAGGGTTCATGGCATCTTGTATTCTGGTGCTTCCCAATGCCAAACTGCATATGAGGAAGCTACAATGGTATCTCAAAATGTATGGACACAGCACTGCCAGGATTTGGACACTGTCATTCAAATAATACCTTGCATTCAAAAGGAATTTTTGTGGTGGGCTCAGGAATGTCACCTAAACAAGGGACTCTCTGTGACCCGGCCAGAGGCGAGTCAAATTCTAACGACAGATGCCTCAGACATTGCTTGGGGAGCTCATCTAACTGGAAAGTGGATACAAGACAAGTGGCCTGCCAGACTACAGCATCTACATATCAACATGAAGGAGATGTTAGCAGTCCAGTTTGCATTAATGGCTTTCAAGGAGTTACTTCTTCCAGGGCAGGTGTTGATTCTAACAGACAACACAACTGTCATGTGGTACATCAACAAACAAGGGGAACACATTCTTACCCATTGTGCAGGCAAGCAATGATTTTATGGGAGACTGCGCTCAGCTTGCAACTAACTCTTCAGGCAAGGTTTCTGCCGGAGCACAGAACTCCTTAGCAGATGTGTTAAGCAGACAAATCATGGATCCCCACGAGTGGAAACTGGATCTTCATGTATTTCAAAGGTTGACAGTGTCCTGGGGAACTCCAGACATAGATCTGTTCGCTTCTCCACTAAACCACCAGCTGCCAAAGTTTTGCACAAAGAGGTTTCATCACACAGCTTGGAAAGTGGATGCTCTTTCTTTCAGTTGGAAAAATCTTCATGTGTATGCGTTTCCACCTCTGCCTCTTCTTCCAAAGGTGCTTCTAAAGGTCAGACAAGACAAGCCAAGGATGATTTTAATAGCTCCAGATTGGCCTCGGCAGCACTGGTACCCATTACTGAGGAGTCTGGTAAAGAAGCCTCCATGGCCTTTACCCTTGATTCCACATCTGTTGTCTCAGAAGGACGGTCGTCTGCTCAATGTCAAGCTTCACTCTCTTCATCTAACAGCCTGGCATATTCTGTTTTGAAAGACAGCAGGTCTCAACTTCCTCAACAAGTTTTAAATGTGATTATGGAAGCCAGAAGACCTAGTACAAGGAAAGTGTACGCAGAAAAATGGAAGAGATTTTTATTTTGGACTGCAGCAAAGAATTTGGAGATTTCAGAGCCTAATTTGAGTGTGGCTCTTCAATATCTTACTGAGTTATTGGACAAAGGTTTGTCTTTCTCTTCCATTAAGATTCATGCTGCAGCAATTTCAGCTCACTATGATTGTGACCCACCATTGTTTTCACATCCTTTGTTCAAGCAATTTCTTAGAGGGGCAAAGAATATAAGACCCCACGTAGAGCTCCTACTCCTGCTTGGGATCTCAATTTTGTGTTGGAGAAACTTACTCTACAACCTTTTGAGCCTGCAGCTACTGCTGAACTGAAATACTTGTCATGGAAGACTGCTTTTTGTTGGCCATTACTTCTGCAAGAAGGGTTTCTGAGTTACAGGCCCTTATGGCGGTTGAGCCTTTTGATTTTTCATAAGGATAGGGTATCATTACGTACTAATCCTTCCTTTATGCCTAAAGTGGTTTCTAGTGTGGCTTTAAACCAAACTATTCATTTGCCTACTTTTATGCAGATCCCCAAAATAAAGGGGAAAAGATTTTGCACACTTTAGATGTACACAGGCAATTGCGTTATTATTTGAGCAGGACTAAGGATTTTAGGCAGTCTCAGCAGTTGTTTGTTTCTTTTGCTTTGAGTTCTCAGGGCAAGCCTGTGTCAAAACAAACTATTTCTAGATGGATTGGGTGTTGCATTTCATTTTGTTATTCCCATCATGGCAAGGAGATTCCAGCTGGGATTAGGCCTCATTCCACTAGGGCTACTGCCACTTCAACAGCATTTCTGAGGGGGTGGCAACTAAGGATATTTTGGAGGCAGCTACTTGGAGTTCAGTGCATACTTTCTCTAAGCATTATCACCTTCCTCTCTACTCTAAGTCTAGGGCTGGTTTTGCCACAGCTATTTTGCAGGGCATGTTGTCAGTTCCTGCTTCCTTATGATTTGCCAGCCTCCCTTACCTCTGCTTTGGGATTCTACCCAATAGTTAGGACTGCAGCAATGTGGAATGAAGAACATAGTACAGTTTTGTACCTACCATAAATGTAGATGTTCGAGGATCCACATTGCTGCAGTCCAATTTACCCTCCCTCCTTCCCCTCTGTGTTTAGGGGTGGATGTGTAGGTGAGGTTATATTCTGCTAATTTTGTATATTTTGTATATATATATTTTGGTGCAGGTATGTTGGGAGTGTTTGGTTTTTGGCCTTATCTTTTCAGGGTCTTCTGACATCTGGGGCAAGAAAAGACTGAGGATATGACGTCGGTCATGCGCATTAGTACCCTGACGTACTGACGTCAGTCTAATGCGCCCTGACCGACGTCATCCATATACTTTGGTATTCGGGCCGACTGGACAGCGGACTACCCCAATAGTTAGGACTGCAGCAATGTGGATCCTCGAACATCTACATTTATGGTAGGTACAAAACTGTACTTTCTGCTTTAAGGGCAGATCATGCCTACTAAACCTGGTTGACTTCTTCGAGACAGTCACTAAGGCCATAGACGAGGGAAAGGTGGTTCACACAGCCTACCTTGACCTCGCCAAGGCTTTCAACACCATTCCCCACTCAGGTATTACAGAAAAACTCACCAGCCTGAACACAGACCCCTATGTCACTATATGGGTTGCCAACTGGCTTACAGACAGAACTCGCATGGTAAAAATAGCGGGCTCCAGGTCTGACTCTAAACCAGTCACAATTCTGCATACATTGTTCCTACATTTTCCATTTTATTTCTATACAATTTGCTCCTTCCCTTTTATAAAGATCCCACATATAGTTTATTTCTGTTACAAAAAAGAAGTACTTGTTAATATGCAATAGCCTACAGCTATTCAGTTCAATACACAGACTGTCAAGGATTCTGGATGCAGACATTATTAAAGTATCAGGATACTGGAATATCTCAAAATAGAGAGATATATGCACAGATACAAACCTTTTTATCTCCTTAAATTAGAAAAAAATAATAGTTTGGTTCATACGAATTTCAAAGCTTTCTCAGCTTTTAATAAAACGCAAACATATGTAAACAGATAAAAAGTTATGCACATGGGAGGATAGTTTAAAACTTTCTCATGTGTCAATGACATGGTTTGTGTTTGCTTGAAACATCTCTGAGATAAACTTGCTGAAAGTAAAGTACAAGGTGGTTGTTGTGTCTTTCGACTTTTCCCGGTTAGGGGTCGCCACAGCGGAACTCCGGTCCGCTAATGATTGGCAGTAGATTTTTATGTGCTGAGTTACCGGCCCTGATGCACAACCTCCAACGAAGGTACGCCCATTCATGCATGTCTCCACACAGAAGACGCTCTAGCTGAGAATCGAACAGGACAACGTCTTACTGTGAGGCGACAATGCTACCGCAGCACCACCACCGTAGTTATATAACTTAATTTCATGGTTACATGATTAAAAGAAACATTTGCAATTTGCTTGCTAAGCTGTAATAAAATCGTAGTCAAGCTGTTCTTTTCAGAGAAAAAATATGAAACTGTCACATACTTTTAAGCTAAAAATATATTAAAGTGAGGATTAATAAACATTAAAATAATGTCTCCACTACATTATGTATAGGAAATTCAGATCCAGTATCCCCACTCAAAATAATAATTTCCTTAGTTACAAACATTTGCTGTCTCAACACTTCTGAAAGAGTACTCTGTAGGGAAATTTTAAAATCTGCCAACTCCTTACATTCCCAAAAACGTGTTCCCATTTATCTTTCATCACACCTCTAGCTTTTATCTACTTGAGGAAAAATTCTCTGAAGTCTGCTTAGGGTATAAAAGAACCTATGCAAGCAGTTCCAAGCAAAAAAAAACTAAACTTTCTGGACTTTGATACATACTTGAGAGCCATACAGACGTCTTCTCACTGTTACTTTGTAAATTGCCTTTCCAGTCTCTCTCCATTTTTTCTGATCTCCTCCGATTGAGTCTTATAGTAGCCATGCACTATTTTATATGGCATTCTAATTGTACCTTTTTCAATAGCAGCCTCTGTTCTAGACTATTAAAATCTCAATCAATCTCAACCAGAGTTGGTCTTTTGCTAATGACTCTCTCCTATCCCTTTCTTGCATTTACTCTGACCGTCTCTAACCTGTAGTCCAGACTTCTTGGCTTTATTCCACTCATCACTTTTCACTGTCTAATTATTTCTTGGTTCCTTTGCCAGTTTTTCTCCAGTAAATTCCACCCCCCTCTTGCATTTTTTCAGTACTTCTGTTTTGCAGTTATCCCTATTGGCAAAATCTCCTTTCTCCATTCCCATGTTGGCTTACTTCTTAGAATACATTCTGCTACTGTTTTGAATGTAGTATTTAGTATGGTGGTGGTTCTCCTTAAGGATCTGCATCCAAAATCTTATTTTGCCTTTATTTATTATTGAGCAAATGTATACTCATTAGACAACACAATGAACTTTCTCAGGCTTGAGCTCAACACCACACACAAGGTGAGAAATTCCTGTCTTTTAACTCATTTCCCTCCAGTACAGCTCTTTTGACTGTGTACCTTAAACTCCCAGTGGGTGTGGTGTGAGCCTTAAAAAAATGAAGTTATTACCTTACAGTTTTAACAAATACTGATTGACAGATTGAGATACCAATACAATTGTATTTGTCATGTATGCTTCACTCTAAAATATTCTGATACCTTGTATGTAGCACGGTTTTGGAATGATACCTTGTATGTAGCACGGTTTTGGAATGATACCTTGTATGTAGCACGGTTTTGGAATGATACCTTGTATGTAGCACGGTTTTGGAATGATACCTTGTATGTAGCACGGTTTTGGAATGATACCTTGTATGTAGCACGGTTTTGGAATGATACCTTGTATGTAGCACGGTTTTGGAATGATACCTTGTATGTAGCACGGTTTTGGAATGATACCTTGTATGTAGCACGGTTTTGGAACGATACCTTGTATGTCGCACGGTTTTGGAATTAATGCAGAAGTGAAGCAGCAGCGTTTGATGCCTGGAGGTGCAGCAGGAGGTAAGTGCAGAAACGCCTGCAGGCGCACTTGGCTTAATGAGGTCACAGAGACTTGGTTAAATAGCATGATTAGTGACGGTGCTGTTAGCTTTGATGGTTTCACTTTGTTCGGAGCTGATAGGAACCTAGCTCTGAGGAAAACCTTAGGGAGGTTTAGTGTGCATTTTTGTTAATGATAGCTGGTGCAAAAACTGTAACATTGTGAATGAATATTGCTCTGTAAATGTGTAAATGTTCGTGTTTCACTGTTAGTCATTACATTTGGGTAATCCTGCTGGCAGGTTGCCCTCAGTCGGCCTGAATTCCAAAGTCCTGGGTCCTGCATCGGCTGCTGTCGCCCCTTCCATGACGTCAGGTCGTCAGGGGTATAAAAGAAGCAGCCAAAGTCATTTTCTTTAGTCTGTCTTGCTGCGCGGTGCCTGAAGCAGAAGCAGTTCGCAAGTGCCGGTCGGCCGACTCCTGAGATTTTCGCGTTAGAGTTTCAGATCCGAAGTCTTCAATAAAGCTAAGTACCCCGTTGGGGAAACTTTTTTTTCATGCTCCAGACCGATGTCAGAAAAAGTAAATAATTGTATTTCTTGTGGAAAGCAAATACTTCAGAAGGACTTTCATTCTTACTGTATTCCTTGCCTAGGCCCTGATCACAACGTTTCTGGTTGTCAGTTTTGTGCTAGATTTAACCAACGCGCTATTAAGCGTCTGTATGATTTTGCTTTAAACTATTTTGGACGCCGGTTTAATTACCCAGAAATGTCGGATAGCCATCCGACTACCGGAGTTCACAAAAAATGCAAAGAAAAGGAGAGAGAGAGAGAGAGAGACAACCGAGGCCCAAAACCGACGACGAAGCTTCTCCTAAGCCAGTCGCCGGTTCTCAGTGAGGTGCTTTCATAGCCCTGATACCCGCTACTTTAGAGTCGCAGGCCGCTACCGACTCCCACGTGGAGTCGGCCATGTCGCTGGAAACTCAAGGTATTGGAGCCTCTGATACTAATCCTTCAGATGGGTCTGGAGCCGCTGAGCAGGCACCGGCTTCTGAGGGTGTATTCAGACCTAAACATCTTTACATTAAACTGACTTCAGCTTCAAAGGCAAAGACTAAAGCACCTTCTAAAGCAAAGAAACAAACCTCAAGAGCCACGTGGACAGGCCTCTATGCCCAAAAAACAGATGATCAAAAGATGATCAAAATGGCCGAAGACTTGATTACCTTGATCATGGGTTCCCATCCCCCTCCTGATAAGAGGCCTAGGCAAGAGACTGACTATGAATCTTCAGATCAGATTTCTATTTCTTCTGATCAGGAATATTCTCTTCCCCCCTATGAGGATTCTGATGCTGAAGAATCTATACCTTCAGCTTCTCCTCCAGAGGACTATTCTTTTGGGGAAACCTTGCATACCATGAGGGAGCATTTCCACTGGGAGAGCAGAGATTTTTCAGAATCTAAAAAGAGGCTCATGGATTTCCTTTTACTACCTCAACACAGGCCACTAGCCATACCACCTGTGTTAGACATTGTAGATGTGTTTTCGGAGTCTAGTCTTACCCCTGACTCCTTACCTCCAGCTCTTGTTAAGCCTGACAGATACTACAGGGTTCCTGACTCTCATAAATTCCTTTTTAAAAACCCTGCTGCAGACCCAGAAACTATTTCACAGGGTCCCAAAGGAGTTAAGGCTTCCGCTGCAAAAAACCCTACCCCCTCTGACAGAGATTCTAGGGCACTGGATAGATAGGGGGGAAAAAGGTTTACACATCTGCTACCTTGGCTATAAGGGCCTTAAACTGTCAGTTTCATATGCTTAAATATCAGCAACATGTCATGGCATTGCTTAAACAGAAAATGTTGTTAAACTCTGAATGTGCAGAAAACAAGGAAATGCAGGATTTATTGCATGCAGCTGAACAAGTTGGAAAGCATACTTTGCAATGTGGTTTTGATTCTTAGGAGGCCTCCTGCAGGGCCACAGTTATGGGTCCTGTAATTAGGAGGCATGCTTGGTTAAAGGAACAAAATCTGCCTGATCATGTCAAAGTTAAATTATTAGATGCACCTTTACAGCATTATACTTTGTTTGGTATAAGGCAGAAGAGGTGTTAAAGAAAATGGAGGACAAAGCTAAATCTATGCAAACTGTCAAAGATTTTTTACAAGTACAGCCACCTAGGTTTAGTAGACACTAAGAGACAAATAATTGGTCCTTTCCTGTGTCAGACAGACCTCAAAACGGCAGATCCAGATGCCCTAGAGGCATATCCCAGGCGCAAGGTTCATACAGGTCAAAGCAATGGGGTGCTTCTACCTCCAAAGTTGGAGAAGACAAATCACAACCATACAGGAAACAGTCCCAATGACTTCCCCCTGCCTGCACCAAACACTTATCTCCTGGCAGCACCTTTAGGGGGAAAATAGCACTTTTTTCTCAAAATTGGTACATTATAACCCAGGGCAAGTGGGTTCTAAAATATCTTGTCACAAGGCTACAAGTTTCATTTCCATACCCTGCCAAAGGCAAACGGCTGGCCAGATCTGCCAAAAAATCAATGTGCAGAGGCACAAAAACAAGTCTCATCCCTCATGGACATGTGGGCCATTCAACAAGTACCACAGCAAGAGCAGGGACAAGGATTATAGTCAAGACTGTTCTTGGTACCCAGAAAGGACAAGGCCTGGAGACCAATACTGGACCTATCTATTCTGAACACATTCCTGGATGTACCAAAATTCAAGATGTTGACTTGACACTGCAGCAGCTTCTGCCCATGCTGGGCAAGAACGCTTGGCTTGTGACTCTAAACCTAAAAGAGGTATACCTGCATGTCCCAATCAGACAGTTATGCAGAAGATACCTCAGATTCAAGACTGGCTCAATGCATTACCAATTCTCTGCACTGCCCTTTGGCTTATCTACTGCGCCCAGGGTCTTTACAAAGTGCCTGGCACCAGTAATTGCATTCTGCAGACAAAGAGGAATACAAATATATCCTTACTTGGACGACTGTCTAATTCAAGCAGAGAACAAGGAAATTCTTCTACAGCATCTGGCGTTTGTGAAAAGACTTGAAACATGCCTAGGGTACACAGTCAACGAAAAGAAATCAAAACTAGTACCCTCTCAAGATATAATATTCCTGGGTGCAAGCTTAAATACAACTGCCCAGATGGCTTATCTCATGCCAGACAAACAAAGGCAACTGACTACCTATTTCAAAATGTTGGCAACAAAGGCCCAGTTATCTGCAAGAAAAATTCTGCAGGCTTCGGGCTTCATGGCATCCTGCTTCCTACTAATTCCATATGCAAGACTGCATATGAGGAAACTTCAATGGTACCTAAAAAGTGTTTGGACTCAACATTGCCACAACCTGGAAACAATGATTACTCTCATTCCCTACCTGCAACTGGAGTTTCGATGGTGGGCAAAGGCTTGTCACCAAAACAAGGGATAGCCATTCACATTACCCCCAGCGAGGCAGACAATAACAGTAGATGCATCAGATTATGCCTGGGGGGCCCACATGGCAGGAAGATGCATTCAGGGCACATGGTCCTCAAACCAAATGCATCTACATATCAGTCAAAAAAATATGCTAGCTGTTCAAAATGCCCTGACAGCCTTCAAGGACCTACTTCATCTGGGACAACTACTGATGAAGACAGACAACACCACAGTCATGTGGTATATAAACAAGCAGGGGGACACACAATCTTACCCCCTTTGCGGACTAGCCATGACTTAGTGGGACACAGCATTGACTTGCCAAGTTTATCTGCAGGCACAATTCCTGCCAGGAAAGGAAAATACTCTGGCAGATGAACTAAGCAGAAACCTCATGGATCCCCACGAGTGGCAGCTGGATCCACAAGTCTTCAGCATGATAACAAGGAAATGGGGATGCCCGGACATAGATCTATTTGCCTCCCCTCGCAGCTACCAACTAAAAAGATTCTGCACAAGGACTATCACAGACAAGCATGGAAAGTGGACGCCCTATCTTTCAGCTGGAAAAACCTGTCAGTATATGCCTTTCCTCCACTGCCTCTCCTCCCCAAGGTACTCCTAAAGGTCAGACAGGAGAAGCCAAAGATGATACCGATTGCCCCAGACTGGCCCCGCCAGTACTGGTATCTAGTCCTAAGGAACTTGTCTCAATGCCCAGCTTGGACCTTGCCTCAAATACCCCATCTACTATCCCAGCAAAACAATCCGATCCTGCACAGCCAGCTCAGGACTTTAAACCTGGCAGCATGGCGGATAATGTAATCATACAAAACGCATCTCAGTAAAGCTGTGATGGATGTCATTTTGGAAGCCAGAAGGCCTAGTACTAGAAAATCTTATGCTGGAAAATGGAAGAGATTCTGTGCTTGGAACCAGGCACAAGGAACTGATACAGCTGTACCAAATATTCCTCAGATTTTACAATACTTAACTGAGATGCTGGACAAAGGCCTATCTTTTTTATCCATTAAAATTCATGCCTCTGCCATTTTGGCTCATTACAATACAGAGCCACCACTTTTTTCTCATCCTTTATTAACGCAGTACTTCAGAGGAGCCAAAAATTTAAGGCCTCCAAGGAGATCACCAATACCTGCATGGGACCTCAACTATGTTTTGGAAAAACTCACCCTGCCTCCTTTTGAGCCAGCTGCTACTGCTGATATAAAGTTTTTATCTTGGAAAACAGCTCTGCTCCTAGCTACAGGCACTCATGGCTGTGGAACCTTTTATCATGTTTTCTCCAGTCAGGGTTCCCCTGAGGACAAACCCAACATTTATGCCTAAGGTGGTGTCCAGTGTGGCTCTTAACCAGACTATTCATCTGCCAACTTTTTATCCAAACCCACAGAACAAGGGGGAGAGAATTCTGCATTCATTGGACGTACACAGACACCTTAGATTCTACTTGTACAGAACCAAAGTTTTCAAGAAGACAGAGCAATTACTAGTGGCATATGCTGCATGATCACAAGGAAAGGCCATCTCAAAGCAGACTATTTCAAAGTGGATAGCTCACTGCATTCGTTTCTGCTGTTTTCACCATGGCAAGCCAGTGCCTAAGGGCATTAGGCCACATTCGACCAGAGCTGCAGCCACTTCAGCAGCCTTTCTCAGGGGAGTACCAACCAAAGACATTTTAGAGGCTGCTACTTGGAGTTCAGTGCACACTTTTACAAAGCACTATCATCTGCCACTTTACTCTTAAGTCCAGGGCAGGCTTCGCCACTGCAGTTCTGCAGGGCCTCATAGCCGCTGCTACTGCTGTTTAGCGCCAGCCTCCCAACCATAGCTTTGGGACTCTACCCAAATGTAATGACTGCAACAGTGAAACACGAAGACATAGTACAGTTGTGTACACTTACCATAAATGTAGATGTTCGAGTGTATTCACTGTTGCAGTCCTGGTTACCCACCCGCCAACCCCCTTTTTTCTGCTGGAACTTCTTTCCTTCTCTGATTTATACTACCTATGTGGTGTATTTGCTTGTATAGATGAAGGTAAAGTTTATATTGGTGCATGTATTTTTATATATATATATATAAATAAATTTTGGCTACCCTTTCAGGGGGCACCTGACATCTGGGGCAAGAAAAACTGGAGAAAATGGCGTCTGCTGCTTCTTTTTTACCCCTGATGACCTGACGCCAGGGAAGGGGCAAGAGCAGCCGACGCAGGACCCGAGACTTTGAAATTCAGGCCGATTGAGGGCAACCTGCCAGCAGGATTACCCAAATGTAATGATTGCAACAGTGAATACACTCAAACATCTAGATTTATGGTAAGTGCACATAACTGTACTTTTTGAGCCTAGCCAATAACAGTCTGAATCAAACTCTGTACCTGGTGTCTGTGAAGTGAAGACCTTTACCATTATGCCAAACTTCAAATCTTACTCTAGCTATCCCTTCTGAAGAAATGTTTGTCTTCCCTATAACTTTAGAAATATTTCCATAACGCATTCCTTAAATGCCTCTTTCACAGTTAAGCAGGAAAGTGCCAATGTGTCATTTTTACTTCATTATTGTGCGCGCCTTTATCTCATCTTTTGTCAGAGCACAATCCAAAATGTTTATTGGTGGATGTGTCAGAGCATTCACTTAAGTGCACGTGTTTTGTGAAATACAAGTTTTATTCAGTGTAGCCCAGTTTTCCTTGAGGAGTAAAATGTAAATTGTCTGATTTCCGACTACTGAGTTCACATTTTCCATAGCAAATGTTTTGATACATTTCTTCAGAAATATTTTTTTATTATATTTTCCTTTTTTAATTTCTCCAAGTCTTTTGGGTATGTCTTTCTATTCCCGTGTTGCTGTATTCAGCATATAGGTTTACCCTTCAGTCTCGCATATGTACGGCCAGTATCCAAAAGCTTTCAGTCAGTCTGTGGTGCATGACACGTCTTGCGTGGATGAGAGTTTGTGGGCCATAAAGGTGACTTCTGCATGCACCAGCCCTCAGAACCTTTCAGTCGCCAGTCGTACACCAGGTATTCCTGTTACTGCTGACGTCGTATTGGTTGTTCAGATAAGTACCCCGTTGGAGACCTTTTCAGTCCTCCTAAATCTTAATATTGCTTGTTAATGTCATCCAGAAAGGGTAAGTGTCAGTGCAGCTGCCAGGTCCCTCATAAGGACGCCCACAAGTGCCTTTTCTGTTTGGGAAAGTGTCTGCCAAGCGTTCATACCGAAAACTTTGCGTAGTCACTTGAATGTGCTAAACATGTACCTCGAGAACCAACATCTGAAACTACTTGCACTTCAGGTGGAGGGCTCTTCAGATGTCCCCACAGAACTGCCAAAAAAGTAGGCCAGGACCTTACACCCTTCGACTACTGCTGAGCCTCTTTTGGCTGACTCCCAACTTGTGGCCGACATAGGCCTAGTTACAGGATCAGGTTCCAGATCTGCCACTTTGGAAGTCACGGTTACCTCTAAAGATGCCGCACCATCCATAGGTGAGAGTATGTCTGCAGAGGCTATTCCGGTGCCGCTAGCCGACATGGGGGGGGGGCTCCGTTTCCTGGGGGGGTCGCCTGGTCCTTCCGATCCCTTGCAGTCGCCGGTTTCCAGATAGATGTCCACAGCCCCTTTTAAAAGACGGGAAAAGAGAAAACATCTCCCCCTCAACATAAACCATGCCTGATTGGCAAGCTTTCTGATAGAGCCTCTTCAATGCCTTCATGGCACTGAGGCGTACACCGGCTATTTCTGCTTCCACCTCTACTGAGCTCTAGGCCTCTACTTACAGATCCAGTTCCCAGGGAAGAGGAGGTACTTTCAGATTCCTCTGAGGAATCTTTCCTACAACTCCCAACTCTTCACCCTTGGGTCACGGCTTCCCAGAGGAAGAGTCTGTGGATCCTGACTCTCCAGTTGAAGATCTGATCTTCACTGAGACAATTAGCTGGATAAAGGAACACTTTAAATGGGATTCCTCAGAAATGTCTGAGGTGCAAAGGAGGTACTACAACCTCATTCAAATGGAAACCGCTAGCTCATCGACTGTTCTTCCCATCCTGGCTTCCTCTCTAGATACTTTTTCATCTGCATCTTTGAACCCTGACTCGCAGCCTACTGCCCCACGTAAACCTGATAGGCTTTACAAAGTACCTGATACTGCTAAGCATCTGATCAAGTGCGTACCGGCTGATCCTGCCACTGTATCTGCTGCCACTGACAAAGCCACTAAACTCTTGCTTACTACCGCCATTCTCCCAGCTGACAAAGACAGCAAAACAGTGGAAAGGTTGGGCAAAAAGATTTATACTTCTGCTACCTTGGCTTTCAGAGCCACAAACTGTCAGACTCACATGGCCAAGTACATCTTGTCTCTTAGTCTGCCACCAAACATTTGGCAGATATTCCGGACTCCCCTGGCAAAGCATCACTGTCTGTCTCCTGACTCTCTCATCCCAGGTCACCAGACACTCTCAAGTGTAGCTGTGATGCTGCTGAATCCTCTGCCAGGTCAGCCGCATCAGCATCTGCCTTACGCAGATGCTCTTGGCTTCGCCTCCATAACTTCAGGGCAAAGCTCACTGATGCTCCTCTGGGCAGTGCTGTACTTTTTAGCTCTAAAGGTGGCAGACCTCTTTAAATCTCTGCAACAGAAAGGAAAAGAGATGCAGGACCGTAAACATTTACTGATCTCACCAATTCCTGCGTTTCACAGAAACTATCCTTTCAAAACACAGTTTATTAGGAAGCACTGCCGACCCGCTCCTCCTTCAAGGCCTCGTAAGTCCACCAGAAAACAACGTCCTCCACCTAGAGCAACCCCTGCCTCCAGCCAGAGGACTCCCATTCAAGGCAGTGCAAGTAGCATCTGACTACCTGCCAGTCTTGCCTCTCCCCCCTTCTGTGCCTCTGTCTGCCCACCTCTCTCGCGGTCTCCCTCTTTGGACTCTTCTCACCTCAGACAAGTGGGTCCTGTCCATCCTCCAAAACAGCTACTTCATGTCCTGGATTTCCCCTCCCACATGGCGGCGCATTCCTCGACCACCTACTCAGCAGCTGTACCTCTTACTGCCAGTACTGCAGACACTGTTAGACTAGGGCACTATAGAGTCAGTCCCCTCGTCTGCAGAAGGAAGAGGTTTCTATTCAAGGCTCTTCCTGGTCTCCAGGAAGGACAGACCATGGAGACCCATTCTAGACCTCTCCTACCTCAACCTCTTATTACCCATTCTAGACCTCTCCTACCTCAACCTCTTATTAAAAGTACCTACCTTCAAAATGCTAACCCTGCCAGCCCTCTTCCCTCTAATTATCCCACAGGGATTCCTGGCTACATTAGACATAAAGGATACATATCTCCACATTCCAGTCTGGCCCTTCCACAGGAAATATTTAAGATTCTTGGTGGGCTCTTCTCACTTGCAATTCTCTGCCTTGCCCTTTGGACTCTCCACTGCACCCAGAGTCTTTACCAAATGCTTGGCACCTGTGGTGGCTTACTGTAGGACAGAGGGAATACAAATATTTCCCTACCTGGACGACATGCTGATCCAGGCTGCCAGGCAAGAAATACTGCAAGGGCACATCCAGTTTGTGGTGACCCTACTGCAGTCACTGGGATTTCAGATAAAGCTTCCAAAATCTCATCTTCAACCAACACAGGACATTGTGTTCCTTGGGTGCAGAATTCGTTCAGATCTCATGGAGGCATACTTCAAGCTTCTGGGTATATGGCAGCCACAATACCCATGCTTCCTTTAGGAAGGCTACACATGAGGAAATAGTACCTCCACTCAATCTGGAAGCAGCACAACCACCCTCTGGAGCACATTGTGCCCCCTGTACCCTGCCTAAAAAATGAAATACTATGGTGGTTGGCTCGGGTACAGCACATCCCAGGCCTCCCACTCCAACCACCACAACCCTCACAGGTCATGCACACAGACGGCTCAGACCTGAGATGGGGAGCCACCCTTGGACACCAACAGGTGCAGGGCCTGTGGCTAAATCACCTCATATCAGATCATATCAGTGCCAGAGAGATGAGGACAATCCTCCTAGCCCTCCAGGCATTTCAACCTTTCCTTCAACAGGGGACACTTCTGATATACACAGACAGCACCACTGTATTGTGGTATATCAACAAGCAGGGAGAGACCAAGTCCTACCTGCTATGCAGGCACGCCCTTTTGGTATGGAAATTGGCTACCTCACAGGGAATCTCCCTGCAGGCAACCTACATTCCCTCTCTCCACAACAAACAGGCAGATTATTTGAGAAGAACCAGCACAAACAACCACAAATGGATGCTACGCAGAGGTCTTCCTCGATCTGGTCCACAGGTGGGGTATACCTCAAATACACCTGTTTGCCTCTACCATCAACAGGCAACTTCCTGTCTTTTGCACCAGGACACCTGAACCACAGGCACTGGCAATGGATGCCTTCTCAATTTCATGGAAGGGGAAATATCTATATGCATTCCCCCTTCCCACTCATAGAGAAGGTCCTGCTAAAAATTCAGCAGGACAATCCGAAAATCTTGCTGGAGATTCCCTACTGGCCCAGACAGCATTGGTTCCCCTTACTCCTACATTTGTCCAAGGGTGATCACCACATGTTACCCCAGAGTGGAACTTCTCACACAGAACAAGGGGTCACAAATCCATCCACAGTGGCAGATTCTGCACCTTACCATGTGGATGATTGGATTCTGATCCCATTTAGTCACCTTTACAATGAGGACATGCCCAATGCCCTGCAGGAGGCCAGGAAAACAAATACGAGAAAATCGTCTCTCTCAAAGTGGAAATGATTCACTATTTGGTGTCATAAGACATCTGGATCTGCTTCTCAGCGAACCCCCTCTAGTGCTGTCTTATTTGTGTGAGCTACTGCAGACTGGACTGACTAATTCATCCATCAAAGCCCATCTGTCTGCTATTTCTGCTTGCCTGCCTTTGGATCCCCATTACCATCCAGACTCCCTTGCAGACTTTTCCTCAAAGGGGTACTGCACCTCAGGCCCCCCAGGAAACCCATCCCCCCTGCCTTGGGACCTCAACTACGTGCTAGAGAAGCTTACACTACCCCCCTTTGAGCCAGCAGACAAAGTGTCATTAAAGCACTGTACTTGAAAAACTGTTCTTTTAGTGGCCCTAACCTCAGCCAGGAGAGTGTCCAAACTCCAAGCCCTGATGGCTACTCCTCCCTTTCTAGTTTTCCACAAGGACAGGGTTACCCTCAGGACAAATCCGTCCTTCATGCCCAAGGTAGTCAAGTGACCTGTCCCTCAGTCAGGCCATACAGTAACCCATTTTTTCCTCAAACCCACAAGGAGACAGTGAGTGCTGCATTCCTTGGATGTTCACAGGCAAATCTGATTCTATCAGACAGGCTGACCAACTCTTTGTATCCTTTCACCCCAGAGCTCTGGGGAAGGTAGTGACCAAGCAGACAATCTTGGATCTCCAAAGCCCATTACCTTCTGCTACCAGTTCCAGTTTAAGTACCTGCAGGGTACAGTTTAAGCTCATTCCACAAGAGCAGTGGCATCTTCAGGAGCCTTCAAGGGTCTGGATACTTCTATCCTGGAAGCTGCTACTTGGTCCTCTGTCCACACCTTCATCAAGCGCTACAAGCTTGACCTCACCTCCAGATCCAGGGTAGGGTTTGCCAGGGCTATTCTTTATTGATTCCTGGAGTCTGCCTCTAGACCACCACCCCAACCTCAGTGAGCTTTTGCACTCACCCATATGCAGAATACTGCAACATGGGAATAGGACATAGAAAAGTTGTGTAAAATCTTACCATAACCATAGATGTCCTTGTCTTCCCTGTTGCAGTATTCCTTCCCTCCCTCCTTCCCTGACCTCCTGTCAGCTAATAAGTTCCCTGTCTGGATGGCAATGGTATGGCATTGCCATTACAGGACTGGTTCCGACTGGGGCAACTGTTCTGAGGGCTGGTGCATGCCGTCACCTTTATATAACCCATGAACTCTCGTCCACATCAGACATCTCACGCACCACAGAGTACATACACGAGACTGAATGGTAAACCAAGATGCAGAATACTGCAACATAGAAGAGAAGGACATCTATAGTTATGGTAAGATTTTACAAAATTTCTCTTTCCTAATACCTTGATGGGAATGGACCTCATTCCTAAGTCAAAGTATGATTAAAGTTTATGAAATTAGTATTGTTTCAGTCTGTCAGCCAGAAGTGCTCTTCACAGCACCCAGAATGTGCCCAGTAATGTAACCCCGTACAAATTGCAGGAGTCATCATGTATTGGTAACGCATCTAAATATGATTGTAGATTCTTTTTTTATAAGACCAGTTGCTCCTACTGCTGTTGGAACTGTCTGGGTATCTTTCTTCCACATTGCTCTCGTTTTTGCCTGCAGATCTTGATATTTTTTTACTTTGTGTCTCTCTATGCACAAGACACTGTAGTGACTGGGTGTGGTGATTTCAGTGATCAATGCTACTTCTGTCTTCTTTTCATGAACCACTGTATCTGGTTTTCTAGCATCTATCTTTTGAACTGTTGGTATTGGATGATCCCATGTAATGTTAACTTATCATTTTCTATGATGCTTTGTGGCTCATGTTTCCAGTGTTTTTCAGCCACTTCAATACCATAATGTTTGCACAATCCCCAGTGTAACAGTCTTGCCACATTATTATGCTGTTCAGTATACAGTCCTCCTGCCATTATTATGTCATAACCAGCAACGTGGTGTGTGACTGTTTTCGATTCGGTTTTATAAAACCTACATTTGACTGCTTCTCCTACATGTTCGATGGACTTTATAAACCAGCATGTACGTAGCCCACTATGTTGGGCTGCCAATATTAACCTTTCATCTCCTGGTTTGAATTTGCCTCTCCTTAACCATTCCTGTGTTTGTTCCTGATCAACATGTGGTTCTTCCAGAAGTTTTCTATACTTGCAACTATATTTATGCATTTTCCACATTTCTTGTCTTCTCTTCTGGTCCTTCACCTTACATTTTCTTTTGTTTTTTTTGGCACATTCAGTTGCTGCCTAATTTGCATCTACTTCTGATTTGATTTCCATTCCTGCTTGACACTGATATGCATCTGCTTGATTAAACAAAGAAGTCATCTTAGATTTATTCTCCTCCTGTTTCAAAACTTTCACTATGCTTAGGTCTTGTGAGGTCAGTAGATGTGTGTAGAGTCCCACGATTGCAGATCTGTACATGTAATCAGTTTCAGTGAGGCCCCATACCTCCTTTGGAATGGGGGATACATAATCTTGGTATGCACTGATTTTTATAAATCATTTGATGTGCATGAAGCCTCCTTGTTTTAATATCTAATTTATCCAACATGTTTTGGGGCCAATCACTCCAAAACTGTATGTTAGGACAGGAAGAGCAAATTGGTTTATAGCTTGGATTTTGTTCCTAGATGTCAACACTGTTTTTAGGATTAATTTAAGTCTTCAGAAGTATTCCTTACTAAGTTTTATTTGCATTTGTTCATGTTTTATTGTTCTTTCATCAGTTGCCAAATATTTATACACTCCCTCTTGCTCAAGTTGTTTATATCACATTGCTATCGCAAACTGATTTTTTTTGGTGCTGCAGATGTCCTTCAAGGATGCATCTGCAGTCCTTACAAATGGGTTGTCCTGCCGTCAGGCAGCCCTTCGGTCGGCCGGATTCCAAAGTCTGGGTCTGGCTTCGGCTGGTGTCACACTTCACCCGACGTCATCGCTGCAGTTTTTCGGGTATAAAGGCATCAGCTGACGCCATTTTCCTCAGTCTTTCTTGCCGTGGCTCAAGCAGAAGCTGTTCGCAAGTGCCGGTCGGTCAGATCCAGAGATTACTACTACCGAATACTACTTGAAGACTTCTAAAAGCTAAGTACCCCGTTGGGGACTCTTTCTTGCCTCAGCCGATGTCAGAGAAAGTGAATAACTGTTTATCTTGTGGGAAACAAATACCTCATAAAGATTTCCACTCCTACTGCATACATTGTTTAGGCCCAGACCACGACGTAGCAGCTTGTCTAGCCTGTGCTTCTTTTAACCGACAGACGCTTAGACGTCGGTCGGAGTTTGCTGAACAGGTTTTCGGCTCTGATTTTGCCTATATTATGCCGTCGGATCCTCCGACAACGCAAATTACCAAAAGCGCAAAAAAGGACCGACACTCGCGGTCCGCGGTTTCGGCCGAAACCACGATTAAGCAAACCGCGAGTGTCTCTGTTTCGGCCGAAACCGAGCAAGCGGTTCTTTCTTCAGCCGAAACCATGCCTTCTACCGAGGCCTCCTCTAACCTGGTAGAATCGGCTTCTGAAATCCAACCTTCTGTTGCGGTTTCTCAGGAATTATCAGACACTATTCCTCTGGATATTTCAACCCCTGCACGTGGAGCTGCTAGGCCTCCTGCAGCCATGTCTATTAAGGCCTTTGCCAGGGCTAAAGCAGCCAAAGCTTCAAAAATGGTGCCTTCCAAACCCTCACACAGGCCCAGCACCAGCTCCCATATGCTTTCTTTGGCTGAGGATCTCATTTCTTTAACTCGTGGATCCCAGCCTCATCCAGACAGGACCTCTCACCCACCTCCAGAAAAGAGGCCTAGAGCAGAGCCCCCTGAGCCAGTATCCACAGATGATTCCTCTGATGACTCAGAACATACAGACCCTCCTGAGGCTCCTTATTCCCCTTACGAAGACTCTGATGCTGAAGAGTCCATTCCTTCAGCCTCTCCACCTGAGGAATTTTCCTTTGGGGAAACCTTGCATGCTATGAGGGAACAATTTCAGTGGCAGGGCCAAGATTTCTCAGACTCCAGAAAAAGGCTTAGAACCTTTCTACATTTGCCACAACATAGGCCTTTAGCTATACCTCCAGTTCTTTCTGTTGTAGATGATGCATTTAATGATGCTTGCACTGCTCCTGATTCATTACCTCCGGCTCCTGCTAAGCCCGATAGGTTCTACAGGGTCCCGGACACTCATCACCATTTATACAAGGCTCCTTTTGCAGATCCAGAGACTATCTCCCAGGGCCCTAAAGCTGTAGCAGCTACTTCTACTAAAACCCCTCCCTCTGAAAGGGAATCCAGGTCCTTAGAGAGATGGGGTAAAAAAGTTTACACTTCTGCTACTTTGTCAGCTAGGGCTTTGAACTGCCAATTTCATATGATTCAATATCAAGAGTTTATGCTTGACCAGTTAACTAAAAAGCTGTCCTCTGAAGAATCTTTAGATAAAAAATATGTTCAGGATATGGTACATAACATACAGCAGGTTAGTAACCATTCTTTTAAAATGTGGCTATGATGCACTGGAGGCTTCCTTTAGATCAGCCATGACTGGCACAGTTATCAGGAGACATGCATGGTTGAAAGAACAGGTATTACCAGACCATGTCAAATCAAAGCTTTTGGATGCACCCATGGACAAGGTCAATTTATTTGGTTCCCCTGCACAGCAGGTACTAAAAAAGATGGAAGAGAAGGCGAAATCTGTACAAACAGAACTGGCCCTCCAAGAATTGGTCCTTTCCGGACTCCTCTAAGACACTGAGAGGCAGGAATAGGCGTTCTAGAGGCAGAAACCAATCCAGGGGTGCCTACAGGGGACGCCAGTGGCAAGGTAACAACCAGCGAGGCACGGACGCAGCCACCACCACTACAACAACACAATCAGTGACTTGGATATGGCACCGCCTACCAGGGAACAACTGGAAGCACCCTTAGGCGGAAAGCTAACCTTATTTTCAAAGAACTGGCATTGCATCACAAGGGAAAAATGGATTTTGCAAACTATAGACCAAGGTTACAGGTTCCATTTCCATACTCTACCAGGAAAGAGAGGAATGCCAAACCTACCACCTACTCAAAGGGCAGAAGCTCTAAAGCAAATATCTCAACTATTAAGAATGAGAGCTGTGGAAAAGGTACCATCTATGGAGCAAGGAAAGGGATTTTACTCCAGACTCTTCCTGGTACCAAGAAAAGAGAACAAATGGAGGCCTATTCTAGACCTGTCCGCTTTAAACACATTCCTCATTGTTCCAAAATTCAAAATGCTGACCCTACAGCAGCTTCTTCCCATGCTGGGCAAGGAGTCTTGGCTGGTAACTCTAGATCTCAGGGAGGCATACCTGCACGTCCCCATACGACCAATTTGCAGAAGATACCTCAGATTTCTTGCAGGATCAGAGCATTATCAATTCTCAGCATTGCCCTTTGGTTTATCTACTGCGCCCAGAGTGTTCACGAAATGCCTGGCATCAGTAATTGCTCATTGCAGACTTCAGGGGATCCAAATTTATCCCTACCTGGACGACTGCCTGATACAAGCGGACAACAAAAGCAAGCTAACAGAAGACTTACAAAGAGTCATTTACCTGCTGCAAGCCCTGGGATATACAGTCAATATAAAAAAGTCAAGGTTGATCCCATCCCAAAGAATAACCTTTCTAGGTGCAGAGCTGGACACATCAAAACAAATGGCATTCCTAACTGCAGAAAAGAAAGAGCAACTACCTCTCTACTTCTTGGCATTAACAAAGCAGAACCATCTAACAGCAAGAAAAGTACTACAAGACCTAGGCTTCATGGCATCCTGCATAATTCTGGTCCCTCATGCCAGACTGCATATGAGAAAGCTGCAGTGGTACCTAAAGAATTTGTGGTCCCAACACAAGCACAGCCTAGAAACCAAAATTCCAATAATCCCATGCCTGAAGCAAGAGTTCCTATGGTGGGCTCAGGCTTGTCAATCAAACACAGGATTGCCCTTCTGCAACAGTCAACCAAGCCAAACCATCACGACAGATGCCTCAGACCTCGGTTGGGGGGCACACCTGCTGGGCAAGTGCATACAAGACTGATGGACTCAAGACCAGCTGCGCCTGCACATAAATCTAAAGGAAATGCTGGCAGTAAAATTGGCAATCCAGTCATTCAGACCATTTCTCCAAGAAGGTCAGTTGATGATAAGGACAGACAACACCACAGTTATGTGGTTTATGTGGTACATCAACAAACAGGGAGGCACACATTCATATCCTCTATGCCGGCTGGCACTGGACCTATGGGATGTGGCTCTGAGCTACAACATTCAGTTACAAGCAATTTTTGTACCGGGAAAAGAAAACATTCTAGCAGACATATTAAGCAGAACTACCACAGATGCCCACGAATGGATGCTGCATCCGGACATCTTCAAAGCCATCACAAGAGAATGGGGATTACCACAAATAGACTTATTTGCATCCCCACTCAATCACCAGCTAAAGAAATTCTGCACGAGGACGTACCACCCACTTGCTTGGAAGGTGGACTCCCTATCTTTCAGTTGGAAAAACCTGACAGCATAATGCATTCCCACCACTTCCTTTGATGCACAAGGTGCTTTTGAAGATCAAAGAGGAACGTCCAAGGATCATTCTGATAGCTCCAGACGGGCCAAGACAACATTGGTACCCATTGCTGAGGAGCATGTCTCGGGAACAAATATGGACACTACCCCTGATCCCATTACTGTTAACACAGAACAACTACAACATCCTGCATCCAAACCTGAAAACTCTGCAGCTAACTGCCTGGAACATTACATAAGAGCAATTAACCCAAATTTATCCCAAAGGGTTAAAGACATAATCCTGGAGGCTCGTAGACCTTCAACAAGAAAGAATTATGCAGCAAAATGGAAAAGATATCTCATTTGGAGTACTGCAAAGGGAAAAGATGCGACACTGGTAAACATAGCCAACATTCTGGAGTACTTGGCAGAGCTCTTCCATACAGGCCTGTCCTATTCTTCCATCAAGATACATGCATCAGCTATTTCAGCAGAATACAGCTTGGATCCCTCCTGTCTTCTCTCATCCTCTGCTCAGACAGTTTCTGAGAGGAATTAAAAATGTGAAACCTCCCAGGAAACCACCATTGCCAGCATGGGACTTGAACTTTGTGCTAGAAAAATTGACCCTTCCCCCTTTCGAACCAGCAGCAACAGCAGAATTACAATACTTATCCTGGAAGACTGCTTTCCTGCTGGCAATAAATTCAGCAAGAAGGGTCTCTGAACTACAGGCATTAATGGCAGTGCAACCCTTCCTGATCTTCCATCAAGATAGTGTCCATGAGAACAAATCCTACATTTATGCCTAAGGTGGTATCCAGAGTGTCTTTAAATCAGGCTATCCACCTACCTACATTCTTCCCCAACCCACAGAACAGGGGAGAAAGACTCTTGCATACCTTGGATGTACATAGACAATTACGCTACTACCTGGACAGGACCAAGTCCAATAGAAAAACTGACCAGCTTCTGGTAGCATATGCAACAGGAAAGGAAGGAAAACCAATTTCAAAACAGACAATCTCCAAATGGATAGGAAATTGCATTAGATTTTGTTACTCCTACCATGGAAAGAAAACTCCAGAGAACATCAGGCCTCACTCCACAAGGGCTACAGCCACTACCACAGCTTTCTTACGAGGAGTGGCTACCAAGGACATTATAGAGGCTGCTACTTGGACCTCCGTGCATACATTTGCCAAGCATTACAATTTACCTTTATACTCTAGATCCCGAGCAGGTTTTGCCACTGCTGTTTTGCAAGGGATCCTAACTACACCATAATCTCTCCTTTTTTCCTCCTCCCCTAGTTTAGCTATGGTATTCTACCCATTTGTAAGGACTGCAGATGCATCCTTGAAGGACATAGTACAGTTTTGTACCTACCATAAATGTAGATGTCCGATAGGAATGCATCTGCAGTCAGGATTACCCACCCACCTTCCACTCTGTGGTACTCCTAGGGTATTTGCCATCCTTCAGCTAGCTTGGGGGGGATCTATTATGGTGTATTTGTTTGTATATATGTACATACATGCTTATTTTATGCGTTTGCTCTCTACTATTTGGAAACATTGGCATTTATCCAAATTTAGCCATCCAAGAGGGCACCTGGCATCTGTGGCAAGAAACACTGAGGAAAATGGCGTCGGCTGATGCCTTTATACCTGAAAAACTGCAGCGATGACGTCGGGTGAAGTGCGACACCAGCCGAAGCCAGACCCAGACTTTGGAATCCGGCCGACCGAAGGGCTGCCTGACGACAGGACAACCCATTTGTAAGGACTGCAGATGCATTCCTATCGGACATCTACATTTATGGTAGGTACAAAACTGTACTTTTCCCTGCTTTAAAGGTTGCTTTTGCACATTTATCAAAACCAAATGACATTCTTATTTTTGACAACTTGCAGTTGTGCTTGCAGTTCCTCATCTGAAGAGCTGTACAGTTTTAAATCCTTGACAAAGAGAAGATGAAAGTCTTTACATTGTTGTTGTCTAGGAGCCAAAGTATGGCCGTGGCCTAAGTTGTTAAGTAGACAGCTTAATGGGTTAAGGGCAAGACAGAATAGCAGTGGTGACAGTCATCCTGGAATTTCCCCCTTTGAATTTTTATCCCTGGAATAATAACGTGTCCTTTGTCATGGCTTAATTTCTGCCGTAATTTTGTCTAAATGACTATAAACCGTCTATATCAATTCCAGTGTATAGTTTGTACGTCGTCTGAAGGCAAGTTATTGGCCTGTACTTTTTAGAATAGCTTGCAGGCTCACTCTTAAATAGGAGCATTGTTTTTCCTGTTATCCAGGTTGGTGTCTGTGCCGGGTGTACATATAAATCGTTCTTCCTCGTGACTAAATCTTTGTGCAAAGATGTTAACACTTTTAACCAAAGTTTAGGTACTGCATCTGGGCCTGGGGTTTTCCAATTAGAGGCTTTTCTTAGCTTAGTTTCAATCTGTCTGGCTGTTACTTCATCCCATTTCATATGCTGTACGTTTAAACTTCTTATTCTGTCTTTTACTATCCATTTAGTATCTTTATGTTCCACAGGATCTTCATCAATATTTCTCCAAAATGTATCTATTTCTTCTTTTTTTGGTGTTTTTTCAATTCCTTTTGTCTTGTTTCCTAACTCTGTGTAAAGCTTTTTGGATCACATTAAATCCCTTATGTTTACTTTTCCTTTATATTTATCTGTGTATCTTCTAAGGTTTTCCGCGTGTGCTGAGATTTTTAGTTTGTGATAGTACATGATAGATCCTGGTCTGTTCTAACACTGTGCATTGCGTTTATTATGTCTATCTTAGTATTTTTATTGATCTAATCCCTCTTCTGTATTTTTGTAATGGTGAATTGCTTTATAGTTTTCTCTACCATCATGGAAGTATTGAATATTCAATTTCTCCCCTTCCTTTCTAGCCTGTATTTTTGTCGTATAACTTTTATCAGTTCTTAATTTAGCAGCACAGTAATATATCCTGTTTACTTGTTGGTCTATATTGGAGAGGCGTAGAGAAGGGTGGAGATGAGGTGGGAGTTTGTAACTGCAGTCCTGGCTGTTTTGGTAAGGAATTGCTTATTTCTGTATAAGGCTTCTAATTTTTTGTAGACTTTTTTTTTATGGTCATGGAAATGTGAGTGTCACATTTGAGATCATCTATCTCAACTCCTAGCAATTTGGTGTGATCTGTTGGGGGGGATAATGGTGTTATCGTTGGCTGTGATAATAAAGTGAGTGTAGGTTCATGTGTGGTTGGGGTGGAAGAAGGGTTTAGTTTTGTTTGGATTGAGTATTAACTGGGCATCAGATAGCCAAGTTTCAACAGAGGAAAAGACATCCTTTGTGACCTTTTGCAGTTTGGGTAGGGACTGGGCTGAGCAGATGATGGTGGAGTCATCTGCATACTGTATGAGAGAGCTTTGTTTAGTGGCAGTGACTAGATTACTGGTGAAAATGAGTAAGGGTCCAAGGATGGAGCCTTGGGGAACACCAATAGAGACAGGTAGTTGGGGAGATGTGTCATTCTGACATACAACTGATTTCTACTGAGAAAAGGATAGGTTATTGAGAACAGATATGAGTTGTCTGTGTGGGACCATGTCAAATGCCTTAGATAGGTCTAGGAAAGCTGCAGAGGAGAAATAGCCATTGTTTTTATGTTGAAGGATAGTGTTAGTAAAAGTGAGTAAGGCAGAGGTAGTGCTATGGTTTAGCCGGAAACCATGCTGACTGTTAGAATCTCTCAAGTTTTTGGAGAGTGGAGAGAGAATTGCTATGGGCCGGTAACTGGTGGGTTCTGTGGAGGGGAATGATGTGGGATATTTTCCATAGTGAAGGGACGTAGCATTTCGATAGAGATCGGTTAATCACGATTCAGACTGGGCAGGCTAGGGCATCGGCTGCAATTTTACGTATTCACTTGGAAGGTTGTCGGCTGCTACTTTAGTGGGTTTAAGTTTTTTTATGTTGGAGGTAGGAATAGGAGAAAAAAAGGCAGTGGGGAGATTACTAGGTGTAGGTGTGGGGTGGAAGGGAGTTGTGTTGTCTAGTTAGTGATGATACGGTTTGTGTGAAGTGTTTATTGAATTGAGGTAGCAATATTTTTTGAGGAGTGGAGAATGTTAGGTGGAGGGGTACTGACTTTACAAGGGTGGAGAATGGAGTTTATGGAGGACCAGAATTGCTTGGGGTTGTGTTGGGAGGAGTTGAGGGCAGACTGGTAGTATTGGATTTTGTCCTGCTTTTATTAGCTTTTTGACTCTGTTGTGCAGTTCTAGGAATTTCTGTCTAGCTGAGGGTTTTTTGGTTTTGTGCCAGTGATCCCAGGCTTTCTCTGATTTTCATTACTGACCTAGTGGTTTTCTGTAGCCATGGGGAGGATTGGGCTTTGGTTTTGGTAAGTCTTATGGGGGGGGGCGTGGTTATTTAGGATGCCTAGGAAGGTAGTATTGAAAAACTGAACTGCGTCATCTAGGCTGAGGTACTTTAGTGGAGTCCAGTTAGTCTTTGAGGGAAGAGATAGATGAGTGGGTTAAAGTTTAGCTCATTACATATTTGCTGATAGATGACAGGTTTAACTTGATATAGGTGTTTTTTGAGTAGGAATGTTGGGGAATGATCACTGAGGCTATCTGGTAGGCAGCCTGCTATATATGACTGGGGGATCTTGCTGACTAGTATCCAATCTAGAGTATTATGCTTGTTGGAGTTTTTATTTATTCTGGTAGGTGACTGGATGAGTTGGGTGAAACCATGAATGTTTAGATGGTGGGTTGGTTGGTTGTTGCACAGGATTGCCAGTCAATATTGAAATCACATAAAATTATGGTCTCTTGGGGAAGATGGTGGTTAACCCAACTGAGGAGGTTTCTAGTGGAGGGATGTTATAGCCAGGTGGGAAGTAGCATCCTATTATGATGGTTTTATTTTGAGGTTGGTATAAATTATTTCTTCATTGCCAATTTGGGGTGCTGATATGTTTAGGATCTGAATGTTTAGATGCTGTTTAAACATTAGAGCTACGCCGCTCCCTTGTCTAACCGGACTACTCTTAGTATGTCATAACCAGTAGGGTGAATTTGCTCACTGTTAATGTGATGTTTTAGCCAGGTTTCTTGTCAGGATGATGATATCTGGGGAGTACAAGTCTATGTTGGCATGGAGTTTGTGGACTTTATTGGTTATACTTCTAATATTTAATCTTAGCAGAAGGTCAGTTGGCTTTCTATTGGCTGTAATTTGGGAGCAGTTGTGGTTGTTAGGCTGATTATTAGGAGTGGACTTGGAGATGGAGGGGCCCGGGTTGGGGTGGATGTCACCACTGAGGGCATGTTTTGTTATGCCTGAGGGCATCAGTTTTATTAATGTGTGAAGTAGTTTGCATTTTAGGGAAACTTTTTGTTTGGGTGTAGTAGATGATAGATAATGTAGGGGGGTTAGTTTAAGTTTTAGGGATGCCTTTTGTTTGACTATTGTAGTTGATGGAAAATGTGGGGGGTGTATTGGTATGGTTCTTGTGTTGGTGGGAGAGGAGTAGTGCGAGGGTGAGTCATGAATGGTGGTGTGTGTAGTAGTGCAGTGAAAGTGGTTGAGTGGGAGAATAATGGAGTTTTGGTAAGTTGTAAGGTATGCAAGGAGAGTGCATGTAATGAGTGTAAGTATGGTATGCTGAATCATGTTAGAAGTGGAGAGATGGTGGTGGAGTTAGAGTTGGGAGTAATGGTGTGGTTGGTTGTCAGATTGATGGGGGGGGTTTCTGGTTATAATAAATGTAGGACCACCGGGGGCGGGTGGGAAGCGAAGCAGGCAGAGACCCTATTCGTGGTTCGTAGCAAGGGTTGTGGGCTGGAAAACAATCAAGCAAAGAAGAAAAAATAATCTGCGTTGGTGGAGAATCGGGTAGGTACCCCGCTTTCCACAGACTATTTCTAAATTTGACCAGATACAAGCCAGATCAAGTACACTCTCTTATGGCAGAGCTGTGCTCCGAGTGGTAAATGGGGTTGTATTAACAGGGAGGGGTGGATAACTAAGCAGCTGTCCCTCTTGGCGAAGCGCTTCACTAGTATAGGCCAAATATAAATAGGCAGGTCGGCAGAAATAGTGAAAATAACAGTTAAATTATGGGCTTTTTCTTTCTTACTTAGTCAAAAAAGCACGTACATAAGGTTCTGAGGCACTTTCGGCTCAGTATATCCTTGAAGTAAAAGGTAGCCTTGGTTCTTTCTTATCCTCAATATTCCACTTTATTGTCTTTATGGCTCTTCAATTTTTGTGGACTACTACTTCCTTCTTCAACAAGGGGTTCATCCTCCCCCTGGGCTTGGACTGGCCCGGCCCCATTGTAGTAATGTTTCCGTATTTTGAGGATTCTACACGGTCATCTTTTTCATTCCATTTCCAATCCTGGCATCAGCGTGCCTACCATGATTGGGCACTTTTTTTTTATCCTGGGTCTTGTGCACCCAGCTATTTTTGTTTTTAATTTTTAACCTACTTCTGTCCATGATGTATGCTATATAAATGCAGTCTATATATCAGTGTTGTCTTGGTGAGATTTTATGAAAAACAGGATCCACCTCATGAAGGTACTCACCAAGACTTGAAGATGAATTCAATTTCAGTAATACTACTCTCCCTTGCTTGCTGACTTCTCTCCAGTCAGACCTGAATTACGACTGTTGCAAATCATGTTCCCTTCTCCATCCATAAATAAAATTCCCTGCTGAAAGGTGATTATTTCTTCCAATTTTTAAAGCTCCATAATAGGTTTGGTAGAATGTAAATACATACCAGCATAATCCTCTTCCCTTTCCAGTAGCCTCTTATCTCACAAATCTGCTCATTATTGTCTTTTACTCTTGTATTATTGGAGCCGCTCTGTCTCTTTCTCTGTCATTCGGCGGGCTGTCCATGCTGAAATCATTTCTTTATCAAATTCACATGCTCATTTCTATCCGAATGTGACTTCTGCACCGTTGCTTATTTTCAGTCTGCATTTCTTACTATACCGCAATAGTCTCTGCTTTTGTCTTTGCCTGTAAAGCATTTACATTCCATGATATAAGAACAGAGAAGACATTATGATTGAAATCTATTGCTCTCACCTATTATGCACAACAGTTCTTTTGAATGTGTGTCCAACATTTGTCTTATGTTCACATTAATATTTGGCAGTCTTATCTTCTAATCAATTTGCTTCTCATCTGCATTTGAACATGTGCTATGCTTTTCAAAGCTTTTATTTCAATGAAAACACTCATAGTTCAGAACCCCACATCCACTTTTAACTCGAGGACACAAAATTGTGTACATTTTCAAAAAAAAGTTTACCTCTCCAGGGGAGATGGACAATTGCCCCAAATTAGTAGCTGCACCCAGAGACAGTACCTAATCTAAGATTAAGGTTACCTATGCTAAAGTGCATGTTAGGGCCTGCATTCCCACTTAAACTGATTGCTGTCTGTTCTTCTGTTATCTCTCTTCCCCTTCTGGATGTGAAAAACAACTTGCATGCTTGTAGTAAACATTAACCAAACTTTTGTAATAGATGTATTGCCAAACTTTTGTAATGTACATTCGTTTATCTTAATTTTCTTGTAGTGTTGTAACGTGGAGCTTTTCTACCTAGACCTCCGCTGAAAAAGGGCTTTACCCCAATCGGACTATCCCGGTCAACAAATGTCAAATAAAATAAAACTTTCATTCCTAAGGAAAAAAAATACACTAGTTTCCTTTAAATGAGTAAACTAAATTGTGCACTGTTCTATTAAATACATTAAAGTATTGAGACTGCTATGAAGCCTACTCTTATTTACTTCCCACAGTTTCGAACTTTATTTTTCACTTAACTACTTGCCACTTTGCCAGAGTGCTCAAAACTCTCACAATTAATTACTTGCTCCTCTCCAAGTAAAAGCAGTCGGCAAGGAGAGAAGGACAAAAAGCCAACAACTTTGCAGATGTATGAACGAATGTTTCAAAATTTTACTTTGTGTACCATGTTCAGACTTCTCCTGACAAACTGCCTACACCTGCATGCTTCTTGCCTCCCACTGAGAGTATTTTCTAGTGGAAAAAAAGCAAGCTAATAACTGCAGGTGCAAGAAACCTACCATTTTTGTGCCTTCTATTATTTGACTTTTTTCAAGCCTGTTTGCTTAAAAAATTGTCTGCAGTGTAAACCAAAGGGAAATTATTAATTGAATTCTGCATGTGTCAATACACCTTTGTACTGCACACCAAAGCATCCCAAGATCACAGCATTATACTAACTTCAACTTGGTTCTGAACAGCTTTATTATGTTACAGTATAATGTATGTATATCTTAAAACTAAAAAAAAAATGGCTTTAACACACAATTCCAACTTCACATTGTGCAAATCTACTTTATAATATAACATGCAATTTACATTGACTCTTTCGAGATGGCTGAACATTGATTAACAGCTTTATTCTAGCCATCTCTGTGTGAAAGCTGAAACTTAGCATAGAAAGCCAGTGGATCTATATCTCTTGGTAAATTTCAGTAACTGGCTATTAATTGCACTGCCTGGATGCCAGGAAAAAAAGAAATACAGAGGACCTAAAAGAAAATCTGCTGCAAAAGGTGAGGAAAAAAACTGACTACGAAAAGTACTGCAGCTGTTCAGCAAAACGTAGTGCAAGGTGCAGACATGACTTCCAGTAACCTAGAGGAAAATATAAGACAACTGCGCACAGATCTAATTAAAATAAATGAAACATTGATGGAGTATATCAACTCAAACGACAGAAGGCTGGAAAAAATGGAAGAAGCCTTAAACAGATATTCAGATGAGGTGATAAAACTGCAACAATCAGAGGTTGAAATGTAGAAAAGGCTGGCTGAATGAGACTGCTCAAGAAGAGATGTTTCAAAGGATAATAGAATTAAGAGGACAGAGCACATAGGGGAAAACTGAGATTTTCTGCTGTACCAGAGAAGCTGGAAGGACTGTAAGTTTTTCAAAGCGCAAATAAGCAACTGGACTGGTATTCTACACCACGAGTTGTTAATTGAAAGGGCACATCATGTGTATACTCCAAACCTGGCTATGAGAAAGCAACCTTTAATAGTAAAGATGCAGTCCCACCAGCAGAAGGAGGTAATTCTGACAAAACTGTGGCAGAAAGACGAAGTACTAAAAGTGGGAGACATCAGTGTGTGGAGAATGGTTATTCATTGTACACCAGGCAGAAGAGAGGTAGATTTATTCCACTATTCATGGAATATTGAGAAGCAGGCATGAGATTCAAACTAGCTGTCTTCAAAATATTTTTTCCCTGGAGGGGCAAAATCATTTTTTGATGAACTACATGCTAAGGAGGAAATACAAAAGCTTCCCCAACAAAACGTGAGCTGTGAAACTTGAGATTCTGCTTCATGTTCTTCTGATAATAGACCACAGGTGGACAATGGCAGTGAAACCTTTTCTAATGGTTCAGTGGAAAATGCTTGTGAAAAGGAAAAAGGCACAAGAGTCAACTAGAAGAATCGAGAGTACTTTGGAAATGAAGCAGAGGCGGTATTTGGGAGATGGAGATGAACAGGAATAAAACCAGTAACTTGGAAATTGAGAAATATAGGATTACAAAGATTTATGTTAGTGAAACTTGACAGAACAAACAATATCTCGAAGTAATGGACTGTCTTGGACTTTGCTAAAGCATATGCCCTACTTCATGTCATCATCAGTGTTTGGAAAAATACTCCGTAGAGGAGAAGAGGAGGGAGAAAGTAAACTAGAAGTAAATTTTTTTTTTAATTGTGCTATTTTTATAGTGCTAGATTTCTTTGCATGCTATAACGTAAAATTTTCTCAGTAATGTTTAAGTGTAGTAAGGATACTAATGTAAACAGGTTTCTCCCTTCTCTCTTTCTCCTTGTTCAGTTTTAGTACATTTCGGCAAAACAATGTTAACAAAAAAAAAAGTCTGGATAAAAGACCATGACAAAAGAAAATTGTACTTTTTCTTGTTCTTCCACCAAAAAAAGAGGCAGTAGATACATTTTGGAGAAGTATTTATGAATATCTTGCTGCGGTAGCGTTGTCGCCTCACAGTAAGACGTTGTCCTGTTCGATTCTCAGCTAAAGCGTCTTCTGTGTGGAGACGTGCGTGAATGGGCGTACCTTCGTTGAAGGTTGTGCATCAGGGCTGGCAACTCAGTATGTAAAAATCTACTGCCAATCATTAGCGGACCGGAGTTCCGCTGTGGCGGCACCTAACTGGGAAAAGCCGAAAGATACAACAACATTTATGAACATCTTGTGAAACATAAAGATGCTAAATGTATAGAAGAAGTAAAACAAAGAATAAGAAGTTTAAAGGTACAGGATATGAAATGGGATTGAAGTAACAGCCAGAGAGATTGAAACAAAGTTAAGAAAAGCCTCTAACTGGAAGACCCCAGGCCCAGATGCAGTTACCTAACTTTTGGTTAAAAGTATTAACATCTTTGCATGAGGATTTAGCCATGAGTAAGAACTAGTAACTCAAAACGGCAAAACCACAAACTAAAATTAAAAACAAACAGCTGGAGGGAGACCACAGAAGGCACACGTGGATAAAGTAAAATAAAGAATTTATTGTAAAGCTCGGCATGCTGTACCGTAACAATCAATTCCTCACTACATCTACAAAGATCACTCTTGCTACTACATTTCTCATCCCCTCTCTCCTGTATGGTGCCCCTCTCCTAACAAACCTACAATCATCTCTCAAAACTAAACTGTCCTCCTGTTATAATAAGATTGCCAAATTTGCCACCAGCCACATCATCTACCCATCACTGTACATCTCTGCACAAACTCAATTGGCTAGAGCTTCCTCACTATCTCTCATATACTCAGCTCACTTTTGCTCACAAACTAATTTTTCAACCCTCCCTCTGTCCCTCTCTCAACTCTACCTTTAAAATGCACATGCCACAAAGACTCCTAAGATCTAATAACCAAAACCTAATAGAGCTGTACAAACCCCTTCACTCTCCAGGACAAAACCTCCTATCCTATGCCCTGGCATATGGAACTCACTTCCTCCCTCTGTCCGTATCACCACCAACCTCCCTGCCTTTAAAAAATCACTGCACTCACATTTAACATCCTCATGGGAATGCTCCTGTACCCACCCCTCATAGCCTATTCCCCACCTCCTACAAACAACTATATCATATATTCCTAGACACCAATTTAGCCAACTGTAACAACATCTTATCATTTGACAATCCCTACAATTCCACTCAAGGAACTATATATTTACACAACAGCAATGCTTGCTCCTATACAGAACTTAACCTAAGAATCTTTATTTCATCTGCTCATATCTTAGTTTTCCTACAAAATAAAACCCATAACGTATCACTGTAACTGCTTAACCTTTGTTTTGTTTTTCTGTAACCCACAAATGACTGAAATTTTAAACTGCTGTAATCTTTTTGTTACCATTGTTAAAGATTTGTCTCTAATCTACAAATGATTGAAATTGTAAACTAATGTAATCTTTTTGTAATCTTTGTTTTGGAGCTTTTCTCCCCAGGACTCCATTGAAAATGGGTTCTTTTTGGCCCAATGGACTATCCTGGTAAACCAACTGCAAATAAAATAAATAAAATAATAAAGAGCTTTTCGTTTGTACTCTAAAACAAACTTCATCAGACAAGTTAAAACACAAAAACTCAACCTTATGTAAAGAAAAAATAATTGAATAATTACCTCATCATTTAAACATAATTAGTAAAATGCAATCAATAAAGCAATCAGAAATGCATCTTTTTTATATAAGCTTTTAAAGAAACCTTTTCAGAAAAGCCTTATCAAAAAAAGGTTTTTCTAAAAAGCATGTTCAAAGAATGGACAGGCACCTAATCAATAACACTCGCACATAATATTCGAAACTTATAAAAGTGTGTGAAATAAAAAAGTATATAACCAAACAGTATACTAAATAACCAAGATGTACTGCCTAGAAATGTAATACATATACTTGTTGGTAATTTACAATACTAAGTATAATATAAAATCTACTACAAAATTGTAACAAATATTTATAAGAATTTATATACAAAATCTATATAATATATATGTATAAATACGACCTAATAATATATATAAGAAATAAAAAGTACACATAAAAAAATATGTCCTATTCATCTTAATAAACTTTTTATTTTCAAAATACAACTAATAGAACAACTTTCATTCAAACCTGGGAAATTATAAGCATTTAACCTTATCTGCCATATAAGCTCTAGTTCATCAAGTCTAAGTGAATCAGAACCACCCCGAAAATTATGAAGAACTTGATCTATTATAGTGAATTTAATTCACTACTAACTTTTTGACTTTTACACACACCTTTAGTGTAGATTCTATTATACCTTGCCGTCGGAACTTCTGACGACCAGAATACACAAAAAGCGCAAAGACAGGGGTAGGCATCCGAGGCCCAAAACTGACTATGAAGCCTCCTCTAGGCCAGTCGCCGGTTCTCCGGTTTTCAGCGAGGTGCCTTCGCAGCCCCTGACGACTGCTTCTGTCGAACCACAAGCCGTCTCCGACTCCCACGTGGAGATGGCTGGGCCTTCGGACGCACAAGTTCTTCAGCCTACCGAGACTAACCTTTCAGTGGGACCCGGAGTAGCTGAGCAACCCACAGCTACAGAGGGTGTCTTCAGACCCACTCAGTTAAGCATTAAACCCTCATCTAAGTCTAAGCCTCCTTTAAAGTCAAAGAAACAAATACAGCATTCTCCAGGACAGGTCTCCATGCCTAAGACACAAATGCTCAAAATGGCTGAAGACCTAATCAATCTGATCAGGGGGTCCCATCCCCCTCCTGATAAAATGCCTAGACAGGATGCAGACTAGGACTCATCCGACCAGGTGTCCATCTCTTCTGATTCATCCTCAGACCTAGGATACTCTTTACCCCCTTATGAGGATTCTGATGCTGAGGAATCTATTCCATCAGCCTCACCCACCGCCTGAGGACTACACCTTTGGGGAAACTCTACATACCATGAGGGAGCATTTACACTGGGAAGACCAGGATTATTCAGAATCCAAGAAAAGGCTCAGAGACTTCCTTTTATTACCTCAACACAGACCCCTTGCTATTCTGCCAGTGTTAGATATTGTGGATGATGTGTATACTGAATCCAGCTTAAATCCTGATTCCTTACCTCCAGCCCCTGTTAAACCTGACAGATACTACAGAGTCCCTGACTCGCATAAATTTCTGTATAAAAGCCCTGTAGCTGACCCTGAAACCATCTCTCAGGGACCCAAAGGAGTTAAGGCCTCATCAGCCAAGAATCCAGTCCCCTCCGACATAGATTCCAGAGCATTAGACAGATCGGGAAAGAAAGTGTATACATCTGTAACTTTAGCAATGAGAGCCTTAAATTGCCAGTTTCACATGCTAAAATATCAGCAATTTTTACTGTCTCAGTTAAAACAAAAAATGCTTCCAGAATCAGATCCTCCTAATTTTAAAGAAATGCAGGATTTATTGCATGCAGCTGAACAAGTGGGAAAATATACTTTGCAATGTGGTTTTGATTCTCTAGGTGCCTCCTGCAGAGCAGCAGTTACAGGCTCTGTCATTAGAAGACATGCTTGGTTAAAAGAACATATGTTACCAGATCATGTTAAAGCAAAATTATTGGATGCACCTTTGCAGCAGGATGTGTTATTTGGAGTTAAGGCATACGAGGTACTAAAGAAAATGGAGGATAAGGCAAAATTTATGCAAAAGGTGAAGGATTTCTTACAGGTTCAGCCTCCTAGATTTAGCAGAAACTGGCCAACTAAGAAATGGTCCTTTCCAATTACAGACTGACGTCAAAGGGGAAGATACAGACGTCCAAGAGGTAGAGGTCAAACACAAGGTACTTACAGGCCTCGACAATGGGTTGCATCAGGCCAGAAAGAAGGGGAAGACAGGCCCCAACCATATAAAAAACAGCTCCAATGACTTCCCATTACAGCTGCCAAACAAATCCTTCTTGGCAGCCCCCTTGGGAGGAAAACTGGCACTCTTCTACCACAATTGGCAAATGATCACCAAAGACAAATGGGTTCTCAGCATTGCATTTCAGGGTTACAGGTTCCACTTTCACACTCTGCCAAGGTTAAAAGGAATGCCAAATCTGCCACCAAATCACTGGGCAGAGGCTCAAAAACAAATTACAGCACTCATGGATATGAGAGCTATTCAAAAGGTACCATCACAGGAGCAAGGACAAGGATTTTACTCGAGACTCTTTTTGGTACCCAGAAAGGACAAAGCCTGGAGGCCCATTCTGGATCTTTCATCTCTAAACACTTACCTGGATGTTCTGAAATTCAAAATGTTGACATTACAGCAGCTTCTTCCCATGCTGGGCAAGAAAGCTTGGCTCGTGACTTTGGACCTCAGAGGCATACCTGCATGTCCCTATCAGATAAAACTGCAGAAGATACCTCAGATTTATAGCGGGTTCAATGCACTACCAATTCTCTGCACTGCCCTTTGGCTTATCTACTGCGCCCAGGGTCTTCACAAAGTGCCTGGCAGCAGTAATTGCATTTTGCAGACGGAAAAGAATTCAGATTTATCCGTACCTGGACGACTGCCTGATTCAGAGAGCAAGGACATTCTTCTAAAGCATCTGGCATTTGTAAAAAAGTTAAGTTGCCTGGGGTACACAGTAAACGAAAAGAAATCAAAACTAGTGCCTTCACAAGAGATCATATTCCTGGGTGCCAGCTTGAACACAACGGCTCAGATGGCTTATCTCATGCCAGACAAACAAGGACAACTGACCCAATACTTTCAGTTGATGGCAACAAAGACCCAACTCCCTGCAAGAAAAATTCTGCAGGCCTTGGGTTACATGGCATCTTGCATACTACTAATTCCATATGCCAGACTGCATATGCGGAAACTACAATGGTACCTAAAGAATGTATGGTCTCAACACTGTCAAAGTTTGGAAACCGTTATACCACTAATCCCTTGCCTTCAACAGGAGTTTCAATGGTGGGCTCAAGCTTGTCACATCAACAAGGGACAGCCTTTTACACAACCCACAGCCAGGCAAACACTGACAACAGATGCATCGGATTACGCCTGGGGAGCACACATGGCAGGCAAATGTATTCAGGGCACGTGGCCCGCATAACAAAGGCATCTTCACATCAATAAAAAAGAGATGCTAGCAGTACAAAATGCGCTTACAGCTTTCAAGGACCTGCTGCATCCAGGACAACATAAACAAGCAAGGGGGCACTCACTCCTACCCCCTATGCAGACAAGCTATGACCTTGTGGAACACAGCTATAAACCTTCAAGTTTCATCTGCAAGCACAATTCCTGTCAGGAGACAAAAACACTGGCAGACGATTTAAGCAGAAACATCATGGATCCCCATGAATGGGAGTTGAATCCACAAATATTCAGAATGATAACACAGAAATGGTGGAGCCCGGACATAGATCTGTTTGCATCTCCAATAAACTGCCAGCTACAGAAATTCTGCACAAGAAATTACCATCCACAAGCATGGAAAGTGGATGCCCTCATTCAGCTGGGAGAACCTGCAAGTATATGCTTTCTCACCACTACCTCTCCTGCCAAAGGTACTCATAAAAGCCAGGCAGGAAGAGCCAAATATGATCCTGATTGCACCAGACTGGCCACGCCACCACTGGTACCCAATCTTAAGGAGCTTAGCACAAGAACCACCCTGGATTTTGCCTCAAATCCCACATCTGCTGACTCAGCACAACAAACAAATACTACACAGCCAGCTAAAGACCTTAAACCTAGCTGCATGGAAGATTCCTTAGTCAAGCAAGCAATGCCTCTCTCCAAAGCTGTTATGGATGTCATTCTGGAGGCCAGAAGGCCTAGTACCAGGAAAGCCTATTCGGATAAATGGAAGAGATTCTGTGCCTGGAACCAAGCTCACAGCCTTGACCCTCTTGTCCCAAACATTCCTCAGACACTACAATACTTAACAGAGATGCTGGACAAAGGACTCTCCTTCTCATTCATCAAGATCCACGCCTCTGCCATCTCTTCTCGTTACAACACGGATCCACCAATTTTCTCTAATCCTCTGTTAAAACAGTACCTCAGAGGGGCTCCAATTTGGTACCTCAACTTTGTTTTGGAAAAGCTAACCTTACCTCCTTTTTGATCCAGCCAACACAGCAGAATTAAAATACATCTCTTGGAAAACTGCTCTGCTCCTGGCAATAACATCAGAACGAAGAGTTTCAGAACTACAGGCACTAATGGCAGTGGAACCTTTCCTCATTTTCCACCAGGACAGGGTGTCTTTAAGAACTAACCCTACTTTTATGCCAAAGGTGGTATCCAGTGTGGCTCTAAACCAAACTATTCACCTGCCAACTTTTTATCCTAAACCACAGAATAAAGGGGAGAGACTACTGCACTCTTTGGACATTCACAGGCAGTTACGCTTCTCCTTGGACAAAACCAAAGCTTTCAGAAAATCTGAACAATTATTGGTAGCATATGCTGCAGGAGCACAGGGAAAAGCCATTTCAAAACAGACTATTTCAAAATGGATAGGACATTGTATACGTTTCTGCTACACATACCATGGAAAACCTATACCTAGCAGCATTAGATATCACTCCACCAGGGCAACAGCCACTTCAACTGCCTACCTCAGGGCAGTACCTACCAAGGATATTTTGGAAGCAGCAACTTGGAGTTCTGTGCATACCTTCAACAAGCATTACCATCTGCCTCTGTACTCTAAATCCAGAGCTGGCTTCGCCACTGCAGTGCTGCAGGGCCTTATAGCCACCCCTAATGCCTTATAGAACCAGCCACCCTTCCTCAGCTTTGGGATTCTACCCAAGTGTAATGACTGCAGCAGTGTAATACGATGAACATAGTACAGTTTTGTACCTACCATAAATGTAGATGTTCGAGTGTATACACTGCTGCAGTCCAGGTTACCCTCCCTCCTTCCCCTCTTACTGGCTGGTACGTACCTATGTCTTCTACCCTTACTACCTATGGGGAGTATTTGCTGGTAGCTGTAAGTTGTTTTTTGCTTTTCTTATGTATGTTTTATTAGCAATTGGAATTGCCTACCTATTTAGAGGCACCTGACATCTGGGGCAAGAAGAACTGAAGAAAATGGCGTCAGCTGCATCTGATATACCCCTGTCGCACTGACGTCAGGGAGGAGGTGACAGCAACCGACGCCGGACCAAGACTTTGGAACTCAGGCCGACTGGGGAACCGCCTGACGGCAGGATAACCCAAGTGTAATGACTGCAGCAGTGTATACACTCGAACATCTACATTTATGGTAGGTACAAAACTGTACTTTTCTGACAACCAGATAGTTATGAGTGCTTGTACACAAGATTGGGGGGTGGGACAGATACAAAGAACACGTGAACCGAAACACACTGGAATGCAACTTTTAAGAAGGTAAATGATGAGCAGAATATGACTCCAGCAGCAAAACTGGAAGGTGATCAGCTGTAAAAGTTCTGAAACACCAGTCCTAGAGTAGAATATACAGTAGTCTCATTACTGCAATTGTACCAGTGTGTAAGGTACCAGACTATGTAGACATTAGCCACTAACACTGTTTATGGAAAAATGCAGTAACAGATGACAACATGAGGCTTAAATCTGGCACCAGTTCACAGTTCTGTTGCAGCTGTGAAAGAAACTGTCTAAGGCCTCAGACAGGGTTAAAAATACAAAGCTGGCTTTTGCAAGTAATTCTGCTTATGATGCTAAAAGGCAGTGTAACATGTAAACAGTCTTCCCACAACTGCAAATGAACCTACAAGACTAAGGTCCCAGAACAAACTAAAAAATGCAAACTGATAATCTTTTTAGCTAAACATGGGAAAAAATACCAAAAGAAGAAAAAAGTATCACCACACAGGTCGCTATAAGTTCAATTTAAAATGTTTAAGCTGAATTTAAATGAAAGACTTTTTCCTTTTTGGTGAAAACCTTGTTTCTCATAGTTCAGGGCTTTCAACACCTTTCTGAGATGTGCATAAAAGTCCTTCCTCTCAAGATCTCTTCAGATTAGTTCAGGATTTCACAAGTTTCTTGAAATGCAGCCAGCCAGTAAGAGAATGTCCTCTAGTAAAGAAGGGAGCTTCCTCCCCAGAGGGACTCTGATACCTCAAGACTCAGGGGTGGAGGAATTTATTTATGTTGGCCTTATGTCCCCACCCCCCTTTTTTGCTATCTGACACTGAGGGGATATCTTCTTGTGAGCCTCCCAGCTTGAGGATGTTTCCTTTGGGGATAACCTCGTAGGTTGGAGGAGACCTTTAATTGAGAGGATGAACATTTCTGTCAGGCACAGTTCAGGTACAGGAATTTTCTCATTTGCCAAATGTCAAACCTTTGATTTTCCCCAGTTCTAGAAATCCTGCACAGTACATTTTACAGCGTCATTTTGTAGCCTGACTCCCAACCCCCTTCTGCAAGGAGGCCAGACCATTTTTATAGGATCAGTGACTTCCCACAAACACATGCACAAGAATGCAGTTGTTGATACAGCAGTGGAGTCCATGGGATTTCACAAGATGTCTAGTGTCGCTGCATCCAGGAATCCTATTTTCAATGACAGGAAGAGCAGACTACTTTTTAAGGGAATCCTACATCTCAGCTACTCTTCTCATTAAGGTCTTTAACTGCCCGTCTCACATGTTGAAATTTCAGGAGTCCATCCTTGGTATGCTGAGACAGAAGGCAAAGAGAATAGAAGGCAAAGGCCTGAAAAGGGGGGTGCTTGAATTGTGCACCCTGAGTACGACACTTCATGAAATGGGAATATGGTGCAATGAGTGCATCTTGCAAGGCAGCCGCTGTGGAGTCCATGGCTAGAAGACCAGCCTGACTAAGGACACTTTCCCTGCAAAAAACATGTGAAAGTGGAGCTCATTAATGCCAAACTGGCTAGGGAACTTCTCTTTTGACCCCCAAGCAAAGAAGTTGCACAGGAAACTGGAAGAAAGAGAAAATCATGCTGTCAAAGACCTTTACAGCCGCCCTGCTTCAGTAAAGTCTTGCCCTTCTGTTTCAAGAGAAAGACCAAACCACAAAAAAATGAGGAAAAAAACAGAAAAAAATGGCAAACTGCCCAGAAGAGAAAACCTGGTGACCTCATTGCCACGGTACTCTTAGGGAGCAGCTGTACCTCAGCAAACTCTGCTCCTTCCCAGCCCACCCTTTTTCTTTGTCTTACTGACCCCTTGCCAGCTTTCTCAACGGTGGGAGGCATACTGTGCTTTGTGGAACAGCACTGACTCCCTGTTGAAATGTTGGCAGTTGTATAGATAGGTGCCTACACCCCCCCCCCCCCCAAGGAAAAAAAAAACCCTGAAACTGCAGGAAGAGGGATTATTGAAGAAAGCTGTTCTCCCTTAAACTTTTTTTTGCAGTGAGGTAGGGCAAGTCCCCCCCCCGCCAACTTATGTATACCACTTCTGAGGTCACTATACCTCTGAGATGTGGTAGTATCAGTACAAGTCCATTTTTTCGCCCATTCAGTGTCAGCATTTATGGGACTAGCTAAAGCTGATCCCAGCATTTAAAATAATTCCTTCCAGTGCTAGTCCATCACACTGGACTGTTTGGTTCCTGCAGATAATAAAGCAGGAGTGGAGACTGCGTTTCCAGGCTGCTTCTAGATCCATGAAAACAAGGAACTTACCACCACATTTTTATCCTTTCTAGGCTGATAGGTTTTTGAGTCCGGTGTTCATAATGCTGATATTGCAGTGTCTTCTGTTCTTGGGATCATAGGAGGTTACTAGGCTATTAACCCCGAGGACCTTATAAGCCTAGCCAAGAGTTTAGCCCATGTTTAGACAAGTCAGCACGCAGAGCCCCTGTCCAGCAGGGACAGGTGGAGTCCCAGGAGTGTATTAGGTTTCCCATCCAGTTATCCGGGTTGCACTTAAAAGGGATAATGAGGTACTCATTGATGTGGAGAGGGAGTCTATTCCACAGATGGGGGGGTCTCTGGGACACAAATCTGTCCTGCCAAGAAGTCCCATTGATATCACAGACCAGGTTGAGGTTGCGCGTACAGGTTACTTGAGTGGAGCTTGACTTGTGGGTATGCAGCAGTCCCATCAAGGCGGGGTCTGAGATCGCTTTGTATGCCAGACAAAGGTCACTTCTGAGGAGTCTGTATGAAACTGAGTTGTGGGATGGGGCTTTGAGCCTATCTGTGTAGGGTAGGTGTTTTTGAGGCCCTGGATTCAACTGGTGAGGAACCTCTGTGGTCTCTCCAGCTGCTACATGTGCTTTGAGAGGTACATGCCGAAGGGGTCATTATACTCAATAATTGGCCTTATAAGGGAAGAATACAGGGATCTTATGACCCCTTTGTCCCTGGATGAGATATCCCTACTTATGAGGTGGGCCATGTAGAAAGCTTTCCGTACAACAGAAGCAACTTGGTGGTCAAAAGTCAGGTTGCTATCAACCTAGGTGCCCAAATCCTTCACTACTGATTGTGTACTTATGACAGTGTTATTAATGTGATAATATGTGGGGAGGTCACTCTCCCCAAAGGGGATGATGATGTATTTTTTGGCATTCAGCTTGAGGCCATGTTTCTGGAACCATTCATTTGTTTGGGTGAGACCCTCTTTGAGGATGCCCACATTACTTGGGGAATTGATGACTGCGACCAGCTTGCAGTCATCTGCAAACTTGGTCAGCCATAACACACTGGTTTTGGCCTGCACCTCAGGGACGTATATCACTAATAGCAGAGGCCCCAAGAGCGATCCCTGGGGTATGCTGTTCATTACAGGTCTACTGCTTACATTGGCTTCCTCTATTTTCTTGCTCCTTGTACAGGCATACATAATTATCCAGGACTTAAATGATGCCTACCTCCATATCAAGATAACAAGGATGGACAGACAGTTCCTCAGATTCAAAGGGAGGGGGTATCCATTACCAGTTCACTTTCTTGCCCTTTGGTTTGTCTAGTGCACCCAGAGTTTTTAGGAAGTGCTTGGCTGCAGTAGTTGCTTTTTTGCAGAACAAAGGGTGTTCTCGTATACCTGTACTAGTTTCATTGAATCGTCTGGGCTAAGTAATTGGAGGTGGCTGTAGCTGCTCTACAAATTAAGGTCAGCTGTTTCCTCTCCCTGAGGTTATCTTTAAATTCTCCAAAGTTCCAACTGTCACCCTCAAAGCAAGCCTTGTTCGTTGGGGCACATCTAGATGCAGAGAAACCGAAAGCATTCCTCCCATAGAATAAGATGGGATAGGAATAATTTGGACGGCGCATTGGTGCAGCGGTAGCGTTGCCTCACAACAAGAGGTTCTCTGGTTTGATTCTCAGCTGGCGTGCCTTCTGTGTGGAGTCTGCATGTCCTCCCTGCATTTGTGTGGGTTTTCTCTGGGTGCTTTGGTTTCTTCCCACGTTACAAAGACATGCATCTGGAGCATTTTTCCCCCGGGCCTCTGCTGAAAATTGGCTTTGTTGCAAGTTGGACTTTCCCAATAAACAAAAAAATAAAATGTGCGTTTTGTCACATTGGTTCAGTAGTATCTCCATCTTGAATCAGATCCTTGCCAGAGACTTCCTTAGAGTGGTGGGATAGATGGCCATTTAGGGAAATTACAGTTGTACCTCAGAAGCAAGGGATGTTAGCATGAACAATTTCTGGAGTGTCCTATCCTGCTGTTACACCAAATTTCCTACAGTGTGGGGGGTGCCTTTCAAGTTGCACCCAGATGCTTAGACTCTCACAAGGGGCTTCTACAGTTTGGCTTGGGAGCCCATATGAGGGATTTGGCGGTTTAGGTGACTTGTCCATAGCTTTCAGAGATAAACATATCAACAAAATATAAATGATGGCAGTGGCTGTAACTATTAAAGCCTTCATGCCTGTATGGCAGCAGCGAATGTTGCAAAACCAAACGGGTAGCACAGCAATGGTGTGGCATGTCAACCAATAAAGGGGGAACAGACACTCTAATCTATTGTGCAACCTAGCAGTTTAAGTGTGGGACCTGGCTCAACAGTCAGGCCATGACCCTCAGGGCATGGTACATCTCATGTATAAAAACCATGAACAGGACAAACTGAATTGTATAAAACAACAAAAAGCCAGTGAAAAAACAAATTTATTCAATAAACCCTAGTGCTTCGGCAAACCACCGTATTACATACAAGCTGTGTAGAACAGAAGTGATATCCCTGTGAGTGGATGCTGAACTGGGGTGTAGTATTAGACGTAGCCCACAAATGTGTGCCGGAAGAAGACATTTTTATGTTGCACCAGATATTGACACAACAAGGCTGGACAGCAGATGACTTTTACATACTTTGGGCAGGTTTGTTTATTGTACTTTCTCTCTAGTAACCCTACTACCAAGGGTATTCTAAATGGGACAGAGCAAACATGCTGCTGATACCACTGCTTTGGCAGCGATAGATGTTTATCGTAGTCACTGTTACAGTACTTATTCCTGCATCTTCCTGCCATGCAGGGGCCTGGAGCTAGCCCAAGTAACAGAGTCGTTAACCATCCTCCAGCTGGCAGATGTCTGTGCAGACCAATGTCCAGACAGCAGGTTATAGAATGGGCGTCGAGTGCCATCTTTAGTTCGTTCTTGCCGTTTAATCCAATGATCGGCACCACTTTTATCTTGTATTGTGTGTTCATCAGTCAGCTTGAATTAACAGAGTTCAGACACCTTCAGGTAAATAATCCAAAACCACAGATGAAAAACACAAAATAAAAAAATCCACAAAGAATGCCAGCAATCCAATAAAATAAAATGTTTAATAACCAACACACTTAACAGACAGTTCTCTAGCGCCTCGGCCCACAGGCTTTCTAGGAGATAACAAACATTAAAACTTGTAACCATAAATACTGCTAACAATTAGCAGCAAATAAAGAATTATCAAATAAAAAGACAATTATTTAAAAAAACACGTTTACAAGAGAGATTTCCAGCTACATTCCTTAAGACCAATAGGTGTCAGGGTCCCATATTTTAAAATAAAAATAGTTTTGTTGTATACCAGTTTAGTCTTCAAAAGGGTATATTCTCAGCTGAAATATGTTGTAAAATGCAGCCTCTTAACTCTGTATAAATCCCCCATGAACAGTGTTAAAATGAGATGCTCCTAGACTTTTATACTTATTATTCTTCGTCTCGTGTTCCTACAGCCTTATCTTAAAAGATCTGATTTTCACCAATATAAAAAAGGTTGCAGAAACGCCTCAAAGCATAAACTATCCCTTCTGTATTACATGAGTAATCTGATATCGGTTTAAATCTATTACCATTAATATTATCAATAAATCTAACTACATAATGGCATATAGAACAACCACCACAAGCCCATGTTCCACAATTACATATTTTTTGTTATATCCCACTTTAGGTATACAAAGTTTGTAATGAACCAACATATCTTTTTACACTTCATCTCCTCTTCAAACATGTCAAAGGGGTGTGCCATAAATTTTTAACACAACTTTTTCCTCTTAAAAGGAAGGGCCAATAATTGGTAATATCAACTATCTCACAGGTCAGTAAATTAAACACAGTTACAAAATAAACCTTTTTACCATTACTACAAAAATAATTATCCAGCTTCCCCAATATATATTTTTTCTACTGTACTTATTCTTGCCTAAACAATCCAGCTGTCCCAATCTTTCAAGGACATTAATAATTACTTCTGTACTATACACCTCTCTGTTTAAACATAATACAAGTTCGACTAATTTCCTGTTCTAAAACTTTTCAATCACTAGATAATCTACTAACTCTCAACATCTCACCATATGGTAAAGCATTCAACAGGTGAGATGGGTGACAACTTTTACCATCTAAAAAAAATGCCCCCCCCCACCATCAAATTTCATGTGTACACTGGTACTTTTACTACCATCATCATGGCCTTTTAAAACTACATCCAGGAATGTAACTATCAATCTCAAAAACAAAACTATTATTGTGTATTTCTTGGAGGGATTTGTATGAATTTAAGATGTGTTTTAGAACATATTTCAGCTGAGAATGTAGCCATTTTGAAGAGTAAATTGGTATGTAAAGAAACTTTTTATTTTAAAATATGGGATCCTGACACCTACTGGTCTTAATAAGGAATGTAGCTGGAAATCTCTCGTAAACATGTTTTTTTTAATTATCTTTTTATTTGTAATTGTTTAATTGCTGCTAATTGTTGGCAGTATTTATGGTTACAAGTTTTAATGTTTGTTATCTCCTAGAAGGCCTGTGGGCCAAGTGTGGTTATTAAACATTTTATTTTATTGGATTGCTGGCATTCATTGTGGATTTTTTACTTTCACATAAGTACCCTGTTGGAGATTTTTATTTTTATGTTCAAAAAGTCAGTAATTGTCTTTTTTGTGGGAAGCAGATTCTTTTTTATTTATTTATTTGTGTAACATTTGTTGACCAGGAAAGGACGACTAGTACAGAGCCTATTTTCAGTAGATTCCCAGGGAGAAATGCTCCAGATGCATGTTGTCGCTCTCCTACGTTGGACACAGTAGAAGTGTCTTCATGGGTTGTGTTCAAGCAGCTGTATTCTATACAGACACATCAATATAAAGGTTTAAAAAAATACTCAAAGCACGTAAAGATATAACCAACAACTCACTCCAGAGATATAAGCACCTGTATTTCAAGTTCGCTAAAGAAAAATATCACCAAACTGAAAATGTTCAGAGAATTTTTTGACAGTCACGATAAAACGAACAAAAGTACCATGTCTGTAGCGCCTCGGCTAACAGCCTTTAAAGAGTAACATTTTGTTATATTGCTTCCTTTTATACATCTAAAAATATCTAATACACAACCAATTATTCAATTAATTTAAACAGATACAGTCCATTAAAATACATATTAAATAAAATGTCTCCAATTACATTCTTTGTTCATCCCCATAGGGTACAATGTATTAAATTTTAAAATCAACATTGCTTCCTTCCTACGCAAACACATTTTAATATTTTCCTCTGTTAGAGAAAAATACTTTAAAAAGACCAAAAGCATAAGGTTCAGTTCAGGTAACTTTATTCTTGCGCAAGGAGACAAAAAATGCAGTTACAGAGTTTGTCTGACTAAATCAGGAAGTGCCACAGTTATTATACCTTTCTTTCAAGACACTGCCCACTACGACTGACGTAGCAGATCACCAGTTCATAATTTTGTTATTTTACAGATATTTCTCATATTTCTAGCTGACTCTTCAAAGTTTAAAAAAGATTTTTCAGTAAACAGGATGGCCTTGATGACTACTGGTCAATTATAACTTTCTTACTATGTGATGTTACAAGTCTAGGTACTATGGCTAATTTAAGCACAATGCAAGTACAGATTTCTGAAGCAGTTTATTGTTCTTTATATCCAACTATCTTGCAGTTTGTGCACTTTTTCATCAACACGAACAGAGCTTATTGTGTATAATGAATGGATCTACAGAAATTATTATTCTCCTTTTAATTTCCTTGACCTAGCAGAAAATCACCTGCTTTCCAGTACATTTCCAAGGCATAAACATGTATTTTGCTGTGCTAGCAAACTAGGTCAGAGTGCATCTTGCAGTGTCAGAAAGCACAATTTCAGAAAAGCGCATTTTCAGTCTCAAATAAAACTAATGCTGCATATAGAATAAAAACATGTTAATCTTCCCTTATTAGAATAAGCATTGCACACATATGTCAATACATATTTTTCTAACATTTCCCCCTTGTTAATGCTTTTTATTCTATTTCAAAAGCATAAACTTTTTGTTTCTTCTCCTAACCTCTTCCTTTGAGGATTTGCAGCTAAGAGAGTCATTCAATTTAAACTTATGAAAGTGTTTCCTTTTTCAACAGTTCTTCAATTTCAGTACTTTGATACAAAGTCTCAGAAACTGACATGTCTATAAAATCTTTGATTAATTTTTTCATGCAGGGAATTCCACAACAAATGCATGCTCCTAACAATAGTAATCCCACACAAATGGCGATTAGGATGGAACCCCACCCCCAAACAAATTCTGGAAAAAGTCCGTCATTGGGTTTGGGCCTGGCCTGGTCATGTCTGACACTTGTTGGATCACTTCCAAATGGTCCTTAATTTCGTGCTTATTGTCGGGAATGAACGAACAGCACTCGTCTTTGATTAAAGCGCACGTACTACCTCTCGCTGCTAGGGTGAAGTCAAGAGCCATGCAATTTTGAAGCACCACAGTTCTCTCATTGCATTCAGTTCATCAGTCATTAATTCAAGAGCAGAAAAAGTTGCATTTCTCATGACATCGAAGTTTGGATAGCTTTCTCAGTTCCCAAATTGATTTAACTGCACCATATACAGGGGCTATGCCAGCCCAGGATATGATAGTGTCACTCAAGTCCATGTGTGCTAGTTTACTTTTGTCTTTCACGGAGTTATGGTTCCTCCAGCCTGCTACGATCTGTCCCACTGGATTCTCAGGTTTCTTGATTGGATTTTCAGGTTTCTTTGCGACATCTCTGACGTTTCGAATTCTCCCATGAGGCAAAGCTGTAGTGTGTCGTATGGCCGGGACCAGGTAACCCAAAAAAACAACTGCCGGACCAATTCTCAGGCAACCATGTGTATGCCTTTTTCCCCACATATGAAATAACATTTTTCTACCTTAGTACTGATATACACCTTCCCTGCATGAAACATTTTCGTATCTATAATAGACAGTTGCTTTAAAAGAACAGGATTATGTTGTATATCACTGACAGTTTTATGTAAGGACTCAAAGTATGATTCATAATCTGCATCACAAATTGTTTCTGTATTTTTAGCATTTTTAGGTTTAATATAACATTTATAAGAAATAGTCACATTACATCTACTCCAACCTACTTGAATAGTGTCATTCTTAAAAAAGCATGCGATTCCTGTTTGTGTAACCGGCAGAAATAATGCAATTTTGTCTCTAGATTTCACAGGTGTAGTCTCAAAAATCAAGTTTTCCCAGGTCTCATTGACCCCTAGGGGGACAGCAGCCATCAATAATCCCCCGTATGCTGTTGGTATAGCTGTGCAAATCCAACATTTTGAAATATTAAAAGTCTCAGCATACACATATTTGATTGCTTGGTAAGTGTTAAAGTTCAGATGCTAGTCTATGAATGTTGAATCACATTTATTCAGTCTAGCTGGTGTGGCTGAAGAAAAGAAAGGCCACAGCAAAAAGAACATTGTTACTAATGCAGTTATTAAGATGATTATGCAACACTGCTGAATATACTGCTGAAATCATTCAGTATTCCTATTGTCTCTAGGTCTTGTCGTCATTTTTTATTGGTGCTGTGTGTTAGCAAGAGTTTTATCAAGTTCAAAGTTTTTGATTAGTTTACAGTGTGTCAAATGAATCCAAGATGAACATTCCGCAATCTTGACTGCTGTGGGCGTTCTCAGCAGTACTTGATACGGACCTTCCCACTTTGGTGTCGTCCAAGTCTTCTTTTTGATTGTCTTCACCCAGACCCAAGTGCCTGGGGCTACTGCTACTTCGGAGGTGTTAGTTTGGTCTTTATCTGAAACAGAATTAAACTGTAAAAGATGTTTGTTATTCAGCATATTCCTCATGTAGTCTGCAAGTATCCAGTCTGCTTCCTGGTCTGCAGGCATGAGAGGTTTCCACTGAGGTATATAATAAGCTCTTCCGAAAATCTTTTCAAAAGGTGTCAACCCTTTTGCATTCGGAACAGTTCTCATGCTCAACAGTGCCAGGGGCAAACAGTACACCCAATTCTTCTGTGTTTCTGCTATAAGCTTCTTAAGCTTATTCTTTAAAACTCCATTGTGCCTCTCTACCAACCCTGCAGATTGAGGGTGATATGCACAGTGATGTTTTAAAGAAATCCCAAAATACTGACTTAGCTGTTGTATAGTTTGGTTAACGAAATGTGTACCATTGTCACTGTAGATCCTTTCTGGTATGCCAAATCCAGGAATGATCTCTTTTTAACTAGGGTTTTTGCAACAGTGGCTGCATCTGGTTTACTAGTCGGAAAGGCCTCCACCCATTTGGAGAACATATCCACAATGACAAGGCAGTACTTTTTGTTTTCACGTTTGTTCAATTCTATGAAATCCATACAGATGGTATGAAACGGATACGGTGGTGTAGGGAAACTCCCTTGCTTGGGCTTTAATGCCCCTTGTGCATGATGTTTATTACAAGTGTGACATGACGGGCAAAATATTTTAGTGTAGTTTGAAAACCCATACGTAGCGAACACCAGATTCACTAACTGTACCATCCCCCCTCTTGAGACATGGCTCTGCCCATGGCTCAACAAAGCTGCATATCTAAATAAATTAGACGGTAATATTGGTTTTCCCTCTTTGGAGTTGTACAGCCCTTCCTTGAGAATTGCTCCTCGTCTTTTCCATTTTTGTTTCTCAGCCTGTGTAGTATGTGTCTGCATTGTTTTCAACATTTCTAAGTCTAAAATCTCAGAAGGTTGTAATTCCTCGTCCAAAAGAAATGCTTCTGAGGCTGCTTGCTTTGCAGCTGTGTCAGCTCTCGCATTGCCTTTTGAAATCCTATCTTGTTGTTTTGTATGAACTATGCATTTACAAATAGCTACTTTGAGGCAACTGAATAGAATCTAACAAATCTAAAATAAACTGTGCATGGTTAATCGGTTTGCCAGTAGATGTCACCATTCCTCGATTCTTCCACTGTTGTGCAAAAACATGTACAGTAGAAAAAGCATACTGGCTGTCTGTAAAAATGTTTACGCTTTTACCCTTTGCTAAGGTACATGCCTGTGTCAAGGCAATCAACTCTGCTGCCTGTGCAGATAAGTTATGTGGTAGAGGTTTTGCTTCTACAATCTTAGTATCAGAAACTACTGCATAACCTGTTAGGTTCTGTTCTGTAGGACTCCTTTTGCATGAGCCATCCACATAATATGTCACCTCGGCATTATCCAAGGGAACATCCGTGAGGTCTTTTCTAGGTAGTGTCTTTTGCTCAATTACCTGCAGGCAGTTATGGGGTGTGCCATCCACAGGAGTTGGGAGCAAGGTAGACGGATTCAAAGTAGTACATCGTTCAATTGTCATGTGAGGTTGTCTCCGCAATATAGTCATACAAGAAAGATGCCTAGCAGGGGAAAGATATGCTAATTTTTCTTGCACTAAAATGATTCCGACTGCATGAGCCACTCTCAATGTGAGAGGGTGGAATAACATTACTGAGGCCGAAGCCTGCACTGCCATTGCAGCTGCAACTACTGCTTGTACACAGTGGGGTAGAGACCGCGCCACTGGGTCCAGTTGTGATGAATAATAAGCAATGGGGCGTTGCTTGTCCCCATGCTGTTGAGTCAATACTGATGTCATATAACCTTGCTTGCAATCTACAGTTTGGAAAAAACGGTTGTGATAATTTGGTAATCCTAAAACTTATGATTATGCTATTAATTGTTTTAGCTTGCAGAAAGTTAATTCTGCTTCTGGTGTCCATTGTATTAAATCTTGTGCTGCCATAGGCTTCTTAAAAATCAGGTCGGTTAAAGGTGCAGATTCCAAAGCATAGTTTGGGATCCAGCTCCGACAAAAATTAGTCGTACCCAGGAAGGACATCATTTCCTTCTTGGTTGTGGGTTTTGGTGCTTGTAAGATCGCTATTTTTCTGTCCTCATCTAGTGTTCTGCCATCTTTGGATATTACATATCCAAGGTATTTCACTTGTTTTCTCCAAAGCTGTAATTTATTTTTGCTTACTTTGTGTCCTTCAATTGCTAGGAATTTTAATGATGCTATAGTATCTTCCTTACAATCTTGCTGGGTGGGGGCAGCCAGCAGGATGTCATCAACATAAAGTAAAATTTGACTGTCTTTCGGTGGGATAAATCCTGCTAGATTACTTGCCATTTCTTGTGAGAATATCGTGGACTTTCACTATAACCCTGTGGTAGTCGCGTATATGTATACCGTTTCCCCTGAAATGTAAATGCAAACCAATACTGGCTGTCAGGGTGTATCGGTATCGAAAAGAACGCATTGCTGATATCTACCACAGAAAAGTATTTCTGTTGAGGTTTTAAATCATTTAATAAGGTATGCGGATCTGGCACCGTAGGTGCTCTTGGTATTACTGCGTCATTTACAGCTTGTAAATCTTGGACCATGCGCCATTCTCCGTTTGCTTTTCTAACTGGGAATAAGGGTGTGTTACATGGTGAATCGGGGGATTCCACCAGTATTCCCTTCTTAAGCAAAGCTGCTATGATAGGTTTAATACCTGCCTCTGCATCTTTTCTCAAGGGGTGCTGTCTCTTTTGTGGTCTGAATGCTGACTTTGGCGTGATAGTAACTGGTCCTGCTGTGCGAATAAGTCCTACGTCTGATTTTCCTGTTGACCAGAGAGTTTCTGGTATGTCTAACAAAGCTTTTTCTTTCTCTTCTAATAAGAGGGCTTCTCAGCTGTCTTTGCTGAACTGCAAGTGTACAGCTGGATGTGTTTGTGTTATCCAGTTCAGTTTCTGTCTTTGTATTCCCTGTTCTGACAGTTCTGATTCTGTCTGTTTTTCCCATTTTGTGACTTTTTCTCCTAGGTCTATCCATTTTAAATCTTCCTCTTTAGTTAAACTAACATGCGGTATTAGATTTGATTTGTAAAGTGAAAAGAACTCCTGGGGTAATGAACAGCTAACTACACTGTTCCCTTTCGTGTCCCAGTACAAATTACACAGTGCTAATCTGTTTGCATGGTTTTTAAACAATTCTTGTTCATATTCTTTGTCAGGTCCTGGTGTATTACAATAATACAGAGTACAGTGCAACAGGTGTTGTATGTCAATGCAAAGGGAGGGGAACTTACTAATAGCTACATTCATTAACTCTTCAGTTACTGCTCCAGGGCCAGTTGTAACCAAGTCCTGGCTGTACCAGTAAAATGTCTCACCTTCCGTTTGCACTGCAAAAGTATTGGTCTGTCGCTGTGCTTCCATACCCTGCATAGTTGGAACTACTGCTATGCCTAATAGTTGCATAAGATCTCTGCCCAAAAGGTTCAGTGGGCATTTTGCAGAAACAACAATTTTGCTTTTCTGGGTTAATCCTGAAACAGGATCTGTTATTGTAATGTTATGGGAGAGAGGCTCCCGATACAGCTGTCCATTAGCTGCTTTTACTAGTATAAAGTCATGTGATTCTGAATTTTCTGTTAGTTTGGAGGGGTGTACCAGGGTCCGTGATGCCCCTGAATCACACAAGAATTTGACTTCCCTCCCTTCTACCAGGAGTGTCACTTCTGGTTTTGTGTCAGCTAGATAGAGCTCTAAGCTCAGTAAGGCTAGGTCTAATATTTTGTTTTCTTCACTATCTGTAGCTTCCTGCACTTCCTCTATTATCACATTCTCTGCTTCTATCACATTCTCATTTGTCTTTTCTCTATTATTCCTATCTAGTGATTCCTGACTTTCATATAGTCAGTCCTCACCCTCATCGTTTTTGTCTTCCACTGCTGCTTTCTTATTTTTCCTGCAATCCCTTGCCATGTGTCCTTTTTTCCCTGCATTTGAAGCACTCATCTCTTTTCTTTCTCCCTTCAAAGTCCTCTGATCGCTGATCAGATTGTTTGTTTCCCTGGGCATTCATTTTGCCCTTTTGTCCGGACTGTACTAAATAAACTTCTCCATCTTCTACAGCAAATACTTGGGCCTTCTTTTTCTTTTTGTTATTAAAATGCCTTTTGGCATGTCTAGCATATTCAAGCAGTGATTATAATCTGCTTGTACACTGGTCTACCATGTGTTTAGTAATGAAACTACTTATGGGTGCAATATACTGCCTTTCAAAAATGCATTCTTTAACTGCTGCTCATATGAGGAATCTTGTGTCTGATCTTCAGGCACTTGCATTCCACAGTGATTGTTAAAACATTCCAATAATCTGGAAAAATATTTATCAACAGTTTCACTTTCTTGTTGGATGCATTGATTAATGCAAGTCCAGTCTGCCCTAGGCTTCCATTTCTCAGAAATTCGGTCTGTCAGACCTTTCACTCTGTTGTCTAGTTCTGCGCTGCTGTGTGGGAGGGGTCTAAGTGCAGTGTCACGGGGATTCCAGTTGCCACTGATCATGTGCCAATCTGGACCTACTATTTGTCTGACTACTTTTTCTACTTCCTCTCCATTTAAGTGATAACTTAATCTCATGCCCTGTAAGTCTTATAAGAATTTTCTAAAATTAACTTTTGGATGGGGAATTCCCTCTGTGGCTTTCTGGATGCCTTCCGGTGTCCACAGTCTGTATACTAAGAGAGTTGGGTTCTGCCCTTCTTGTCCTGCCTGAGGATTTGGTACTTCTATGAGTGGGCATATCTCTTCTTCACTCATAGCCCATGAATTCCCATTCATTTGATATAATTCAATATCCCCTTTTAAATTACGTGTTCGAGACCTAGTCTCGATAGGATCTCTAACAAACGGTAGTGGTTTTATAGGAACAACTGGATATCGCGGAGGTGGGTCAGTTTATTCTTTTGCTTCAAGGGAACTGGTAAGGGAACCGAAACCGGAGTGGGTGGAGGGGCTGATGCTATAACCAAGTTATTATCCTCTTTGTCTAGAAACATTGCTTTTGAATTTTTACTCTTTTGTTCTCTTCGATTTGTTTCCTCAATCCACCTGTGTGCCTGAGGAACTCCTAGTTTACGCTGTTTTTTAACCCGACCTTTAGAATCGGTTTTTAACTGTCTAATAAGTTTGATAAGCGAGGATCTTTCTAGTTTCCCATCAAATTCATATTTATTAACCCATTTAGTGTAATATTTAACGTTATCGGCATGCTGTGATTGCATATATTTTGCGTCTTCGGTTAACGGTGGGCTTTGGGGTCTTTGTTTTTGTGCACGTATTACCCATTTTGTTCTAACCTTCTTTTAAATGTTACGTAACCCTTTTGTTTTTAACGTGGTACCACCAAGTGTTTACAGTCTCTTCAGACTACCTGTTTCCCTGATCTATGACAAGATAGCAATATTTCTGTCCCTGAATTTTAAAAATGTTTACAGAACACATACAATCAAGTCCCTGATCTAAAACAGAAAAAAGTAGATTCACCTTACCTGAGCCTCAGCGATTGGTCACTCACTGTTCAAATGGAACCCGCCTTCAGTCGTAGATCAGAAAAGTGGCTGGCCTCTTTTGCACGACAATTCAGTTGGAGGTCTTTCAATGAAGAAGATCCGGTGTGGTATCTTCCCTGCGCTGTTTCATGCCACCTGGCCCATCTGATCCCAGGCTAAACGAGGGTTTCCGGTCCGAAGGACCAAAAAAATGTTGGAGAGAAATACTTTAAAAAGACCAAAAGCATAAGGTTCAGTTCAGGTAACTTTATTCTTGCGCAAGGAGACAAAAAATGCAGTTACAGAGTTTGTCTAACTAAATCAGGAAGTGTCAGAGTTATTATACCTTTTTTTCAAGACATTGTCCACTACGACTGACGTAGCAGATCACCAGTTCATAATTTTGTTATTTTACAGATATTTCTCATATTTCTAGCTGACTCTTCAAAGTTTAAAAAAGATTTTTCAGTAAACAGGATGGCCTTGATGACTACTGGTCAGTTATAACTTTCTTACTATGTGATGTTACAAGTCTAGGTACTATGGCTAATTTAAGCACAATGCAAGTACAGATTTCTGAAGCAGTTTATTGTTCTTTATATCCAACTATCTTGCAGTTTGTGCACTTTTTCATCAACACGAACAGAGCTTATTGTCTATAATGAATGGATCTACAGAAATTATTATTATTCTCCTTTTAATTTCCTTGACCTAGCAGAAAATCACCTGCTTTCCAGTACATTTCCAAGGCATAAACATGTATTTTGCTGTGCTAGCAAACTAGGTCAGAGTGCATCTTGCAGTGTCAGAAAGCACAATTTCAGAAAAGCACAATTTCAGTCTCAAATAAAACTAATGCCGCATATAGAATAAAAACGTGTTAATCTTCCCTTATTAGAATAAGCATTGCACATATGTTAATACATATTTTTCTAACATCTTCATTCATAAAATTCATTCTAGCCTCCACAATCCCCTTGATGTATTTCATTAAAATGGCATGCCACTGGACTTGTGGCTTTATTATTCCTGACATCTCTTACATGTTCTTTAACCCTAGTACTTAAACTTCTTTTACTTTCTGCTGTATAGTATTTATTGCAGGGACACCTCAATGCATAGATAATACCTGTACTCGTGCAGGAATACACTCCCCGCGTTCGAAATCTCTTGCCATTTATATCATGAAAAGAGTCGGTTACATATTGGCAGATTGAACATCTGCCACATCTTTTTAGTTCCTGGTACTTCCAGGGTAGTTAGTAAATTCTTTTTAGGTTTTCTATAGATGTTCCTCACTAAAAAATCTTTTAAATTATATCCCCTTCGATAGGAAAACCCTAATCTAACATTTTTTTTTAAATGATGTTTCTCTACTAAGAATATTCCAGTATTGTTTTAATATTATTTCCAAAATCCCTGAAAATACATTAAATGTTGAAACAAAAAAAAAAATCTTCCATTTGCCCTGCATTTCGTACTAATTGAGTGTCACTTATTCCAGTAAAATTCCTTTTTACTTTTATCCCATTATTTGCTAAAGCATTCAAATATCGTTTAATTTTATTTTCTTCATAGCCTCTTCTTAAAAATACTCTTGACATTTTATCAATCTCTATCCTACATTCATGTGAATCATTGCATATTCTACTTATTGTGGTAAATTCATTATAAGGTATTGCCTCTAGTGTATGTGGGGGGGGGGGGTGACAACTGGAGGCATGAAACATGACAGAAGGCTGATCAAATTTCCTATACATATTAGTTTTCAGATTACCACCATTCGTAACCTCCACTGTTGCATCCAAATAATGCACCTTAGTTCCTATCTGTGTTCCTTCAAATTGTATACCAAAACCGTCGGTGTTCAAATAATGTACAAACAACTTTGCTTGATCTTCTCCACCTTTGCATACAAAAATAAGATCTATAAAACGACAGTAATCCAAGACATGTGACCTGTAAAAGTTACTTCTATAAATATGTATATTTTCCACCATACCCATGAAAAGATTAGCATACATGGGGGCAAAGGCCTCCCCCATGGCTGTACCTTGAATTTGTTTGTATAATGTATCACCAAAGATAAAAAAGTTATTAGTCAACAAAACAAGTTCCTTAATGTATCGAGTGCATGTGTTATCACCCCAAAAAATGTTAATTGCTCGCATTCCAATTAAATGCTGAATATTAGTATAAAGACTTACTACATCAACTACTATAAAGTAAGTACATACTTCCCAATGAATTGTTTTCATCCTATTCATAAAATCAAAAGAATCCTTTATGTATGAATGTAATTTAATGACTTCCTTCAATAAAAACTGATGTAAAAAACAACTCAAATTCTTTGTAAAATAGTCACAAGCTGATACTATGGGGCGACCTGGTGGAAAATTACTGATTTTATGAATTTTGGGAACACAGAAAAATCTAGCCATTTTATCATTTTTGTTTAAAAGTTTACTTTTAGCCTCTGAAGTCTTAAAATAGCATAAACGAATTCCCTTATTTATTAACTTTTCATATTCCATTTTTTATTGTTCATAGACTGACATGTCTATTTTTGTGTAAACGTGTTCATTATCTAGATGTTCCTTACACATCTTTAATTAATCTAGAGAATTCATAATTACTAGTTTACCCCCTTTATCTGAGGGTTTAAACACCAGTTTATCATTTTTACTGAGATTTTGCAATGTTTCCCATTCCAATTTGGTAAGATTAAATTCCATTTTACTACGTAAAAAATCATTGACTTCCTTGCCCACAATAAAATTCATAGCATGATAAAATTTTTGTATCATTTCATTTTTAAAAGGAGGCAAAAAAACTGAAGCACTCTTAATTTGCATAAATCTAGGCAACAATAAGCATTGCATTCACTTTCTGATTCACAAGAGAATATAAAGATAAATATAAAAGAATATAAAGGTTTATTGACTTTAACGTAAGTAACTTGTATACAGACTAACAACTGCGATCATGCATGCTGTCAGTGTGACTGCTCTTACAAAATGGCACTAGGGAGTGCGCATGTCTGGAATTTATATGTGCATGTACAGCCTTGACATGCTTCTTAAAGACAGAGCACACTTCACTTGCAATCTGATCTACACGTCTTTAGAATGAGGGCGGGAACCAGAGTACCTGGAGGAAACCCACACAAATGCAGGAATGATGAGAATCGAACTGGAGAACCTCTTGCTGTGAAGCGATGTTAACCGCTGCACCACTGTGTCGCATTCACACTGCTTGTATTGCCTAGGCCCTCAGTACAGTGTTGCTAATTGCCAGTATTGTGCAGTGTTCAATTCCAAAACCATAAAGTGTAGAACCGAGTTCCTTCAGTTACATGTGGAATTTAGCCAAGATTCTCATAAAGCAGGCCATCATACACCTTGGTGTCTGCTAGTTCCCAACCTGTTCTGAAGAAACACAAAGACAAGCTCTCCAAGGGAGGGATATGTTTGGGATTCTGAGGAGGCCCCTTGACTAAGAATAATGCCGTTGACACAAGTAAGGCGCCTTTGCAGTTCCCTGTTCTGACACCTTCTAGGTTAAAGTCCTCTGGCACAACCCCTCAAGAGGCTGCCAAGACTAAGATCTCTAGTTTGCAGTCCAGCACCAGATGGACTTTGATAGGGTACAAACGTTGCTTGTTGTTGGGGAGGAGATCCCAGAGAACTGGATTGAGGTTGCAGACTCCCACCAGCGCCCTGAGGCCCTCACTTCCCCTAAGCCCAGGGCTTCCAGACCTGAAAGGCCTGTAGGTTTGCTCCAGCCTCTGCTTTCAGTCCACTGCCTGTTCTTCACAGATCTCTCAGTAATACTTGGGCAGGCTGGTCCAGTACTTTATGGATTTCATGAAGACCAGGCAACCCACACTGAGATCTTGTGCCAGGAAGTTCCCCTTGAAAAAAGGGACTCCTCTCCTGGAACGTTCAGATTTCTTGGAATCCGAGAATGAGGAAGAATTTGCTCATGTTCAACATCTTCTCCATCAGACCTTTGAAGATTCTGATGACAATTTATCTTCAGCTTCACCCCCTGAGGATCTGTCTTTTGGAGACACCTTTCGCAGGATGAAAAAAGCATTACTTTGGGAGTCCAGGGAGTTCTCTAAGGCTTAAACCCATTATAGAGAGCTCTTGAACCCCCTAGATCTTTAGCTATTCCTCCAGTTCACATCGTCTTGGGTGATGTGTTTGATGGCATATCTCTGCCCCTTGACTCCCTTCCCACTTCATCTAGGAAACCAAATTGTTTCTACGGGGTGTTAAGAATCACATGCAGTTTTACAAAAATTCAGTGGTGAGTCCATCACTGGTGTCTACAGAATCTGCTAAGGGAGGTCCTGCTTGTGCATCCAAGGACCTCTTACCAAATGACAGGGAAAGCAGAATTCTGAACTGCTTTGGTAAAAAGAGTTGTACTTCATCTGTTGCAGCTCTCAACTGTGTATTCCATATGCATAAAGTATTTCGAGTCATTACTGGAGCACAGTAAATCCAAGGCACTGTTGTTACCCAAGAGCCTTCAGCGGGACATACAGGACCCGTGGAATCCCCTCTCACCAGGGGTCCAGACACTCACTAAAATGGGGTTATGATGCCCTTGATGCATCATGCAGGGTGGCTACCACAGGATCAGTTACATGGAGACATGCTTGGTTAAGAAAACTACCCCTGTCTGACCAGGTTAAAGCTGAACTCTTCGATGCTCCTCGTGATAAGGAGTTCTTTTTTGAGCCCACAGTCAAAAGTATTTGATAAACTGGATAAAATAATGGGAAATAAATGAAATGTGTCAATGAATTTGATGTCTTTCACTCCCAAGTATGGCAGGAACTACCCTTCCAGATTTTGTCCCTTTCCCCCAATCATAAATCTAGATAAATTAAGGGGAAAAGACCAAGACTGCAGAGAAAGTGGTAAATCAAGCAATGCTCAAAACCTGGAGTATACAAGGATCTTGCCATGCCCAGGGAGCAGCTGTGACAATGATTAGCCCCTTCCTCCCCCAAATGCCTCCCCAACCCAACCCCTCTCTAGCAGGAAGTCTCTTGGCTTTCTCCAGCCATTGGAAATATTTTACCCAGACCAAATGGGTGTTACAGCAGTCAAGGAAGGCCATGCTATTCAGTTTTTTGAAAAAATTCCCATCCTAGGGATTCTGCCTCCTCCAAAAAAAAAAAAAGTTGAAAGGTTGTTGCCTCCCATTCTAAAGGATCTGCTTTTGCAGGGCGCATTCAAAGTGTGCCCACAAAGGGAGGAAATGATGTTCTATTCAAGATGTTTTCTCATACCCTGAAAAGAGATAACTTTGAGATCTGTCCTAGATCTTTCATGGTTAAGCAAATTCCTTCATTACCCAAAATTCTGAATGTTAACCTTGTAAAAGTTGATCTCATTTTAAGGGGTAGTGACGGTGACTGTATACATAAATGATGCTTACCTTCATGATCCTATAGCCCTGGAACACACAGTACCTACGGTTTCAGATGGGAAGTACATTAACAGATGTTCTTTGTGTTTCACTGTTGCAGTCATCACACTTGTGTTATCTGCCTGCATGTAGCCCTCAGTTGGCCCGAATACCAGAGTCTTGGGATTTCTGCGTCAGATGCTGTCGCCTCTTCCATGATGTCACGTCAGGTGTATAAAACATGCAGCCAATTCCATTACATCAGCCTTTCTTGCCACGTGGAGCCCGAAGCAAAAGCAGTTTGCAAGTGCTGGTCAGCCGCTTCCAGAAATTTTCATTGTTCAAGTTTCAAACCTGAAGTCTTCTAAAGCTAAGTACCCCGTTGGGGATCCTTTTTTCTTGCTCTAACCGATGTCAGAAAAAGTTAACAATTGTCTTGCCTGTAGAAAGCAAATACCTCACAGAGATTTTCATTCTTAATGTGTCACCTGTTTAGGCCTAGACCACGATGTTCCTCGCTGTTGGTTTTGTGCCTTGTTAATGCCCGAACTATTCGTCATCGGGCTGTCTTTGACAATAAATTCTTTCACTCTCGTTTTCTGTATTCCGGACTACCGATCTTCTGAAAAAAATGTAAGGATTAAGACAGAGACAGGCCGCATAGGCCGATACTCAGTGAGGCGCCTTCGCAGCTCCTGATACCCCCTTCTGCAGATTCGCAGGCCTCTGCTGAAACCCTTTTGGAGTCCAGTATGCCGCGAGATGCTTCTTCGACTATGGAACCTGCGGATGTCTCTACCTTGGATGGGTCCGAGCCGCTGTGTAGGCACTGGCTTCTGAGGGTGTATTCAGACCTTCCGATGTTTGTATTAAACCGACAGCTTCATTTTTGACTAAAACTACAGAGTTTCTCAGGCCCAGAGTTCGCACTACGCCTAGAAAACCAACAACAAAAGCGCATGCTCAAGCTCCCATGCCACAGAATCAAATGCTTAGAGTGGCTGAAGACCTTATAACCTTATTTAGGGGAAGCCAGCCTTCCCCCTCTAAAAGACAAATAATTGATTTTCCTTTTGATTCTTCAGACCATGAGTCTGATGATTCTGACCCTTCTGATTACCAGGACATACCCTTATCCATCTATGAGGATTCGGATGCAGAGGATTCCATTCCTTCTGCCTCCCCTCCAGAGGATTTTCTTTTGGTGAAACCTTGCATAACCCTAAGAGAGCATTCCCGCAGGGAATGCCAGGACTACCCTCAGTTCAAAAAGAGACTCAGAGAATTTTTAGACTTGCCTCAGCACAGGCCTCTAGCTATACCCCCTGTCCTGGATATTGTAGATTATGTCTTCATGGAATCCAGTCTTACTCCTGATACTTTACTAGCTCCTAGAAAGCCTGATGGGTACTACAGAGTACCTGACTCTCACAAATTTCTCTTTATGAATCCCACTGCGGATCCAGAGACCATTTCCCAGGGACCTAAAGGCATTAAGGCTACTACTGCTAAAAACCCTACCTCTTAGGACAGGGATTCTAGAGCTTTAGACAGATTGGGTAAGAAGGTGTATACCTCTGCAACTCTTGCCATCAGGGCTTTGAATTGCCAGTTTCACATGTTGAAATACCAGAAGCATATTATGGGACTAATTAAACAAAAAATGTTGTTGCTTCCAGATTGTACAGAAAACAAAGATTTACAAGAGTTAATGCATTCTGCAAACCAAGTTAGTAAACATACTTTGCAGTGTGGCTTTGATGCCTTAGAACATATTAAAGGGCTGCTGTCACTGGGTCTGTACTGAGAAGGCATGCTTGGCTAAAGGAACACATCTTGCCAGACCATGTTGAAGCAAAATTACTAGATGCTCCATTAAACCAGGAACATTTGCTTGGCACAAAAGCAGAAGAAGTTCTTATAAAGATGGAGGAAAAAGCTAAATCTATGCAAACTGTTAAAAATTTTACGGGTGCAGCCACCTAGATTCAGCAGGCATTGGCCTTCTAAAAAATGGTCATTTCCAGTTCTTCCCAGGCCTTCTCAGTCCAAACCCAGGGGCAACAGACCACCAAGACTATGGTCTCAGGGTATGCAGAGATCTAAACAAGGGAGTGCTCCCACCTCAAAAAAAGGGAGTGGTAAGCCACCTCCTTATGGAAAAAGTTCACAATGACTTGTCCTTCATCCTTCCCAGCCATGCCCAAGTACTTGCACCCCTAGGAGGAAAACTCACCTTGCATTCAGAAAAATAGGTGTCCATTACCCAAGTCTGATGGGTCCTAAACATTGCATCCCAAGGATACAGATTTTACTTCCAGTCACTGCCAACCCCAAGCGGGATGCCAGACCTTCCTCCAAACCAGTGGGCAGAGGCTTAAATACAAGTACTTTCTCTTCTCAGTATCAGGGCTATTCAGCCTGTTCCATCAGAGCAAAGGGGACAGGGTTTCTACTCCAGACTGCTCCTGGTGCCCAGAAAAAAGAGCTCTTGGCGTCCTATCCTGGATCTGTCAATTCTCAACACCTTCCTGGTGGTCCCAAAATTCAAAATGCTTACACTGCAACAGCTTCTTCCTATGCTAGCCAAGGACGCGTGGCTAGTCACTCTGGACTTAAAAAAAAAAAAGCTTATCTGCACATCCCCATAAGGGAATCTTGCAGGAAATATCTACGTTTCAAGGCAGGCTTTATGCACTTCTTTGCACTTCCCTTTGGCTTATCTACTGCACCCAGGGTGTTCACAAAGTGCCTGGCTCCTGCCATTGCATACTGCAGGCAGAGAAATATTCAAATTTACCCATACTTGGACTATTGCCTAATTCAGGCGAACAGTCAGGAATTGCTACTTCAGCACCTGGCATTTGAAAGAGAGACTCCCAACTTCTCTGGGGTACACCACCAACGAAAAGAAATCACCACTGGTGCCCAGCCAAAAGATTGTATTCCTGGGAGCAACCTTGAACACAGCTTCCCAGATGGCATTCCTCACCCCAGAAAAATAGGCTTATTTGACAAACTACTTCAAACTAATGGCCACCAAAACCCAGCTATCTGCAAGAAAAATACTGCAAGCCCTAGGGTTCATGGCCTCATGCATTCTACTAATTCCATATGCAAGACTGCATATGAGGAAATCTCAGTTGTGCTTAAGTCTCCGGTGTCAACATTCTCAGGACATGGAAATGGTGATTCCTATCATCCCTTGCCTAAGGGCAGAGTTCCTTTGGTGGGCAGAGGCATGCAACCACAAGGGACTTCCTCTAACACAACCTCTCGCCGCCCAAACCCTGACAACAGACGCATCAGACTATCCATGGGGGGCTCGCATGGTGGGCAAATGCATTCAAGGCAAATGGAGCCCAGGACAAGTTTCCCTGCATATCAATCAAAAAGAAATGTTAGCTGTACAGAATGTTTTGACAGCCTTCAAATACCTTATCCTCCCAGGACAACTGCTAAAGATAGAAAATACCAAAGTTATGTGGTACATAAGCAAGCGCGGGGGAACCCATTCCTACCCATTTTGCAGGTTGGCCATGGCCCTGTGTAACACAGCCTTGAGCAACCAAGTGCACTTGCAAGCTCAGTTCCTGCCAGGCAAACTAAATTCACAGACGACTTGAGCAGAAATCTACTGGACCCACACGAGTGGAAACTGGAACTCAACTCATTTCAACTAATCCACAGGTGGGGGACATCAGAGGTGGACCTCTTTTCCTCCCCCCAAAGCCATCAATTGAGAAAATTTTGCACCAGAAACCCTCACAGCAAAGTGTGGAAAATGGATGCCCTATCCTTTACGTGGGAAAACCTCTCATATGCATTTCCCCCTCTGCCCCTCCTTTCTCAAGTATTGCTCAAGATCAAACAGGACAGACCAATGGCAATTCTTATTGTCCCAGATTGGCCACGCCAGCACTGGTACCTACTCCTATGCAGTGTGACAGCAGTGCCACCCTGGCACCTACATCAGACTCCCCCTCCCTGCTGTCTCAGCAGGAAGAACATATTTTGCATCCACAGCTGCAAACCATGACCCTTGCAGCCTGGCTTATCTTCTGAATACGCCACCAGCAACCCTCAGCAAGCAGGTGCTGGACGTCATCCTTGAGGCCAGGTGGCCTACTACTAAGAAATCCTATTCAGAAAAGTGGAAAAGATATTGTTCTTGGAGCCAGTCTCAAGGAAAGGACACAGCCGTGCCCACCTTACCTCAAATCCTAGATTACCTAGCAGAGCTGCTCCACAGAGGCCTATCCTTGTCACCAATTAAGATTCATGCCTCTGCCATCTCAACTCATTACAATACTGAGCCACCTCTCTTTTATCACTCTCTCATCAAACAGTTCCTGAGAGGAGCTAACAATTTAAGGCCCCCAAGGAGAGCTCCCACCCCTGCCTGGAACCTTAACTTTGTGCTAAACAAACTCACGCTTCCCCCCTTTGAGCCAGCTGCTGCAGCAGAGTTAAAATTCTTCTCTTGGAAAACAGCCTTATTGCTAGCCATTACTGCAGCAAGAAGAGTGTCCGAGTTACAGGCACTAATGGCTGTGGAGCCCTTCATTATTCTCCATGCTGACAAGGTTTCCCTCAGGACTAACCCATAATTTATGCCCAAGGTGGTATCCAGTGTGGCTTTAAATCAATCCATCCATTTAACAGCCTTTTTCCCTAATCCACAGAATAAAGGGAAAAGGATCCTGCAGTCCTTGGACGTGCACAGACCGCTCGGGTTCTACCTTGACAGGACTAAACCTTTCAGAAAATCTGACCAGCTACTAATCAGCTTTGCTACAGGGGCAGAGGGCAAGACTATTTCAAAGCAAACCCATTTCCAAATGGATAGCACACTGCATCCATTTCTGCTACAAACACCATGGAAAACCTACCTCACAGGGGATCAGAACTTATTCCATTAGGGCTACCTCAACCTCTACAGCATTTTTCAGGGGAGTCCCTACCAGGGACATCCTGGAAGCTGCAACCTGGAGTTCTGTACACATATTCACCAAGCATTACCACTTACCTATGTCAACTCAAGTGTGATGACTGCAACAGTGAAACACGAAGAACATAGTACAGTTGTGTACACTTACCATAAATGTAGATGTTGGAGTGTATTCACTGTTACAGTCCTGGTTACCCTCCCTCCAGCCCCCTGACTTTTTCTATACTGTCTATCTATTCTCTTTTTGGCCTTATTTTATGGCAATGGTATTTACTTTTACTGGAAGTGTTCCACACCATGTAATTGCTTACTTTTTGGGGGGCTCCTGACGTCTGGGCCAAGAAAAATGGATGTAATGGCGTCTGCTGCATGTTTATACCCCTGACATCATGGAAGAGGCGACAGCATCCGACGCAGAAATCCCAAGACTCTAGTATTTGGGCTGACTGAGGGCTATTTGCAGGCAGATAACCCAAGTGTGATGACTTCAACAGTAAATACACTCGAACATCTACATTTGTACACAACTGTACTTTCTTTGCCTTACCATTTGGCTTATCTACTACTCCAAGAGATTTCACCTAATGTTTGACACCAGTCATTGCTCATTGCAAGACACAAGGTGTCCATATTTATCCTTACCTGAATGACTGATTCAGGCAGAATCTCCCAGACAACTTTGTAAATTGCCATGGATTGCTTTCAGAAAGCATGTCTATCTCTCAATTTCTAGAACTCCCAATTATAACCAAACACAATAATCACTTTTCTGGGGCCATTTATAGATTATATGCAGCAGAAAGCCTTCCTTCCCCAGGGCAAAGTAATATCTCTATCAAAATTCCTCAAAGATCTCTTGATACAGAAACAACATTTTGGTAAGGGCATTCCTCAGAACCCTTGAGATACATACATTCATGCATAATGATTATTTTGGCTAAGCTTTACATGCAGAAACTAAGTGATTCTTAAAGAACACTTGAGCGCAACACCTGCAGTCCCTAGAAACCTTGATCCCTATGTTGACATGCCTGACGAAGCACCTTTTATGGTGGGAGGAGAGTGTTTGTACCAGCCTAGGAGCTTATTTCATTTTATCAGAAACAGCTCAAACCTTAACTACAGAAAAGGACTGGGGGCCCACTTAGCACTTCTGAGTCCAGGAGACTTGGGACTAGCAGCAGGCAAAGCAGCATGTTATCCAGAAATAAACGATGGCAGTTTTCTAGACATTCAGGCCTTCGAGGATTGCCTGCCTCTGGGAACTGTACAGATTAGACAGACATTACCAGTTATTTGTTACATAAACTAACAGGGAGCCACACAGTCTTACCTCCTTGCAAGCTGGCGATGACAATTGGGATACTGACAACAAATCAAAGAAATATCAATTGCATCCTATATCTCGGGACAAAACACTCTCCTAGCAGACACTGAGTCATACCCCCTAGACCCCAACAAATGGATGCTAAAATGTGAGATTTTTCTGGATTTCCTACACCTCTGAACAAACAGCTGTAAAAGTTCTTCTCCAGAACCCAGCAGATAGGGTCATGGAGAGCAGATGCCTTCCCTTTCAAATGGACAGACCTTTTTTGTATGCCTGCCCAACAAATTCCCCTCATCTCCAGGGTACTTCCAAAGGTGTCGGACAGGCCCAAAATGATCCTAATTGCTCTTTTCTCACCCAGGCAACACTAGTTCTTCCTCCTACTGCCCCCTAGTGGGGGAAGAGCAAATCTATACAGGATCATGAACCACTTCAGACAGAATCAGGTTTCTGAAATTCACCCAAACTTGGCAACCCTAAAGCTAGCAGTTTAGAGGATTGGGTTGTGACCCTTCTCACTTTAAATGCACCAGAGGACCAGAGGTGCTATCCATCCTCAGAGAGGCTACAAAACCTAATACTAGGAAGTCTTTTTTGGCTAAATGGAAAAAGTTTTATTTTTGGTGTCTGTCCTGAGGTATTCTAGCTTTACAAGCTGGTGTATGGCAAATACTTGAATCTCTCTCCTACCTAGTCAGACAAGGATTATCCCATTCCAGTATCAAGGTACTTGCCTCAGCCATTTCGGTCTGCCTGCGTTTGTTCTTATCTGTATTTGACGCAGTTCTTAAAAGGGATTGTTCACCTCAGACCTTCTAGAAGGGAACCTGTCCCTCTCTGGGATGTTAATTTGTTACATGAAAAACTCATCCCATCTTTTGAACTGGCAGGCTCAGATTTACTCATATGTATGACCAGGACCACTCTTACCTGCTTGTCATACTGATCACTGCTGCAGTAGCCTTAGCTCTAAGGGTTATATCGTGCCAAGGAAATAACAGCCAGCCAGATTACAAAGCTTTCTATACCCCCAAACTGTCATGCAGCCCAAGTGGAGCTGACTAAAGATAAGTTTGGACACAAAGCCCTTTAGAGTTTTACTGCCACTAAAGAGTATGCTGCTCTGAGGTTTTTTTTAAGGATCAGTGGTGGGCTTAGTGTTCTTTCTTTGCTGGGCAGGTTAAGTTCCTTTTTGGGGAAAAAACTCCCACTTTCTTATATTTAGTAATGTTTTATTATGTCTCTCTTCAGGAAAGATATTTTAAAGGGAGGAGTGCTGTATTTTAATGGACTGTATCGAGACTGCAATGTACTTTTAAAACTGCGCACTTGTGTTTTGTTTTTCTGATAACGTATTTTCTGTGAAGAAATTGTGTGCATTTTTCCATTGTGGGGCTACCATTGTGTTTGAAAGTCCTTTTTTTACTGTTTTTCTGTCATAAATAACTTTTGTGGATTGGTAGTTTACCAACATATGCTGCTTGTCTTCCCTGGGAAGAAGATGCCTTTTTTTGATTTTCCCATGGAACAGATTGTTGTTCCCATGGTCGGTCTTTCTTCCAGCCACAAAAAGAAAACCTTAAGCAAGCAGCCTTTGCCACCATAGCAGGCTAGCAATTTACCTTAGCCGCAGGTGAGTGACACTGCTATGGCTATTTGTTGTACCTCAGACCACTCGTCTTTTACCTTGGTCCCTATGGACCAAGGGTTAGCTATGTTCTCTGCGGCTGTTGGGGTCCCCTCACTGGACAAGGGAGAGCTACTCTTGTCAGTCCTGGGAGTGGGAACGGAAGGTTTCCCTGTTGTGTCAGAATGCTGTTCCCATCCCTGGGGAAGCAGCTGCTGCCATTAGTAACACAGTTGGCTCCATTTTTCCTGTCAAAAAGAAATGAAAAACCAAGCATGTACCTACTCCTGCTCAAATTTCTCCAGCTAGAAGTAGTTTACTGGAATGACTTTGGGTTTAATTCAAGCTACTGATACTTCTTGTAGAGTCAAAAACCAAAAAAACTGTAGAATAACAAATACAAAAACAGGTAGACTTCTTGGACACAATTTATTTTATTTATTTGTTTATTTTGAAAATCGTGTCCAAGAAGTCTAGCTGTTTTTGGACTTCTTGTAGAGTAGTTGCCTCTTTTCCTGAAGACCTTCAGGATTCTGACTTTGAATAGGAAGATGCAAAGACAGATTCAGGGTTTTGGCATCAGATTTCCAATTCGGACACAGGTGAGACCTCAATTTCTGATTCTCCCTGTAGGGGCTTCTCTGTCTCTGAGACCATTTCTAGAAAATGTTTTCAGTGGGAGACCACTTGAGGTTTCTCAGTCCGTCAGAAGATACTATGAGTTTGGGGCGTGGCCAAGGATGAACACAGGATAGCAGCAGATTTCTTCAGCTCCACCAATTTCATTACACTGACAGGAATTAATTACTTAAAAAATTAATTTTTGAAGTAATTTTCTTTCTAAATACGTTTGTTTTATATAGTTCTTGAACTATATCTAAAAAAGAAAGGAAATCTTAACAATATTCCTGTCAGAAATCACTGTGGAAATTTTCCTGTCAGTTTATCAGTTTGAAATGAGTTCCAGTAAGACAAATTCTCAAGACTCCAGCATCAAGAAAGAACTTCAGTCTCTGATAATTATAATCCAGCAACTTACTGATAAAATGGATACTAAAATAGACACCTTCATCGAAAAAACTACAAAACAAATAGACCTGTTACATACAGACCTGCAACAACAGAAGAACCAGATGACAGGCATAGAAGAAGCTGTGAATGACATGGAAAATAGAATCCAAGAAGAGGAAATCAACATTGAGTTTCTGCTGAAACAAAATACACATTTACAAACAAAGCTGGATGACCTGGAAAATAGATCTAGGCTAATAACATTAGGATTTTTGGACTGCCAGAAAATATTGAAGGTAACAATATTACTTCTTTTTTAACAACTTGGCTCCCTAAAACTTTAGACTTACCAGAAGCATTCTCTTTTGGTATCGAAGAGCACATAGATCTATAGCTAATACTAACTCTAACAAAAATATCCTAGATCAGTTATAGTTAGATTTCTATCATCTTTGATAAAGAGATGGTTCTTAAATCTGCTTGGGCTAAAGCTCCTGTTAAGATTAATGAGACAACTGTGCGTTTTGACAATGACTATTCTTCCATGGTAATAGCTAAAAAACAGTTTTTCTGCCACTAATAAGGGAGCTTAAAAAAGCACAGTTTAAAACATGCCTTCTGTTTCCTGCCAAGCTTAAAATCTTCCTTCCTGATGGTCCTAAGGTTTTCGATGATTTAGACTCTGCTTTACTGTTTGTCAAAGAAAAAGGATTTTGGATAAAATAGAAGAAATGGAATGGGCTAGTTCTTCATTAAAGAGATTGGCAACTGAAGCTTCGTGGAAGACTTCAGAGAAGAAGAAGAGACTAAAAACAAATGATTTGTTATATGTTTTTTTTCTCTCTCATCATTTTAGTTCATTATTAATCTTTTGAATATAGTTCCTGCATTTCCAGAAAGCCACAAATATTTTGGAAAAGATTTAATCAAAGTTATTCTCTATGTGCAAAGAAATGTTTTGTTTCATAACCAGTCAAAATACCTGAAGATTTAATGGCAAGCTGTGATTCAATTTGTTTCTCTTTCTGAAAAGAAGTAAGGTTAGTAATTTGATACATTTTTTATCTTTACCTTTTTTTTCCTTCTCCTTTTATTATTTTCTTTGTTTAAACAATGACATTCTATTTAGATTATGTAGTGGGTAAAGGGTGGGTGAGGGCAGGGAGAGAACAGTAATGAAAATATCATTAATAGAATAATAACATATTTATTCCTTGTAAAAGTTTTTATAAGTTCTTCAAATGCTATTTCTAATTATACTTTCTTGATTATACTGCTTATGCCTGTTTGTAAATAATCTGTTATGCTTTAACTAATAATAATCAGAACTAAATAAGAGTAAATAATATGTTTTATTTTTAACTCTATTAATATAAACAGTAAGTAACATTCCATTGTATATACTTCTTACAGCTTTCTTACATTTTTTATTTCTGCCTCACTCCCTTTTATTTTCTACTCTCTTTTCTTTTCTTTATTAATATATAGAAATGCTTTTGATTGTGTGGGCACAGTGAATAATAGGATTTGTATGAAAATTGAGTTGGGAGAAGAATGTTGAGTTTTATTGCTTGTTGGTAATTTTGGGCTTAATTTCACTTACATAGAGGCTGTAATGATCTGTGGAATACATTGTGAAGGTTTTGTCATGTTTAGATGCATTTACACTGCTAAATGAATGTTTGTCACTAGTTTTTAATAAGTTTCCGCCAAAATGTTAAGAGAGACAATCTGAGATGTGGGCTGTCTCATGCACAGTGTTCATGAGTTACTTCAGAAGCTTCAGCTCACAGAATTCTCACAGAGAAACTGAAAGCAGTTAGTATAACCTTTGACATAGTTATCACACTGACACACCACAGATTCAGGAAAATACTCTATTCATAAAATATGTCAGTTATAATGTTTTGTTTCATAACCAGTCAAAATATCTGAAGATTTAATGGCAAGCTGTGATTCAATTTGTTTCTCTTTCTGAAAAGAAGTAAGAGGCTGTAATGGCCTGTGGAATACATTGTGAAGGTTTTGTCATGTTTACATGCATTTACACTACTAAATGAATGTTTGTCACTAGTTTTTAATAAGTTTCCCGCCAAAATGTTGAGAGACAATCTGAGATGTGGGCTGTCTCATGCACAGTGTCCATGAACTACTTCGAAAGCTTCAACTCACAGAATTCTCACAGAGAAACTGAAAGCAGTTAGTATAACCTTTGACATAGTTATCACACTGACACACCACAGATTCAGGAAAAATACTCTATTCATAAAATATGCCAGTTATAATGAGTCTAAATGATGTAGTTTCTTGTAGTAAGTAAATGTCTTATTTTAGAAGGCAGAGAAAATGAAACATTTATTTAAATGTTTTTGAAAATCTACTTAACAGCAGCATAATAATCTGTGTTAAAAATGTGTGTTCCAAACATATACTTTACTATAACTCATTTAATTCATCTGATTGACAAGCATAAATAATCTTATAACTCTATTCTGGAAGAAATGTCATGTGATATATTTTAAAGCAGTAGGTTAGCATGATTGTAAAATCTGGTTACTAAAATGTGTTTGCTGTGCATTATTTTGTATAAAGCAGACATATTTATTCTAGGGACAGCAAGTAGGATAGTGCTCAACAAAGACACAACTCAGTGAGATCAGATATAGATATATATATATATATATATATATATATATATATATATATATATATATATATATATATATATATATGTCTATATATATATGTGTGTGTGTGTGTGTGTTTGTGTGTAAGTGTGATGGCTTTTTTTTATATATAATAATGCAAGTGTTTCTGAGAATCTGCATAATTATCCAATATGATTTATAATAATTTCTATGAATACAATATTTTACTCTATTGACAAAATGAATGTTTGCCACAAGTTTTAATAAGTTTCCCGCCAAAATGTTAAGGGAGACAATCTGGGATGTGGGCTGTCTCATGCACAGTGTCCATGAACTACTTCAAAAGCTTCAACTCACAGAATTCTCAGAGAAACTGAAAGCAGTTAGTATAACCTCTGACCTAGTTATCATACTGACACACCACAGATTCAGGAAAAATACTCTATTCATAAAATGTCAGTTATAATGAGTTTAAATGATGTAGTTTCTTGTAGTAAGTAAATGTCTTATTTTAGAAGGCATAGAAAATGAAACATTTATTTAAATGTTTTTGAAAATCTACTTAACAGCAGCATAATAATCTGTGTTAAAAACTTCTGTTCCAAACATATACTTTATTATAATTCATTTAATTCATCTGATTGACAAGCATAAACAATTTTATAATTCTATTCTGGAAGAAATGTCATGTGATATATTTTAAAGCAGTAGGTTAGCATGATTGTAAAATCTGGTTACTAAAATGTGTTTGCTGTGCATTATTTTCTATAAAACAGACAGATTTATTCTAGGGACAGCAAGTAGGATAGTGCTCAACAAGGACATAACTCAGTGAGATCAGATATATATATATATATATATATATATATATATATATATATATATATATATATATATATATATATATATATATGTGTGTGTGTGTGTGTATGTATGTGTGTGTGTGTCTGTGTGTATGTGTGTGATAGCTTTTTTTTTTTAATAATGCAAGTGTTTCTGAGAATTTGCATAACTATGCAATATGATTTATAATAATTTTTATGAATACAATATTTTACTCTATTGACAATAATGAGTTTAAGTAAATGCTCATATACAAACAATTCAAGATTTTTTTTGGAAGCTGTTAATAGTATTCACATGACAGAAAATAGATGCATCTTAATATATGTAATGTCTGAATCATATTAGCCAAAGTTTTTGATTTAAATGAATGTTAGAACCTAATTTTCTCTCCTCTTGATTTCTAACATCAAGATTATTTGAATGCTATTTGAATACAAGTGTTATATATTACATAGATCTATATAGTAGTATGAACAGTTTAAAAAAAGTTTATTTTAGTTTATATGATGCTGTTTTACCAAATGTGTAGTTTTGTCTTGATAGATAATTGAATTGAAAACTGTTAACCTCAGTTAAATATAACTAGTATTAAATTGATAAGGTGGTAGCTGAGGTACTGCTGCTTAGGGTAGGGAGTTAACTTGAGTAGTAAATACTACTCTAAGTTGGAGTTTTCAACTCAGGCTGGATGCAAGGTTTAATCCTTACATTATTTTCACTTGTTCATTGTTATATGTATATAGTTTTGACATCCACAATATATTTTGTACACTCATTGTCACTACAAACAAAATTGAATCCTATACAAAATCCCATAAGAGATTTAATAAATACAGCTATATTTAAAGGTACACCTAAAAGAGGAGATGTAACATTATTTATCTTATTTGTTATTTCGATCATAAGATTCTTGAGTTTTAAAATGCCAAATGACATCTTTAAAAGGAATTTCTTTAAACATTAATGGATTGAATAATCCGTGTAAAAGGGCAAGCCTAATAAGATACATTAATTTACACAAGGCCAATCTAGTCTTCCTGCAAGAAACCCATCTCTTGAAAAAGATATTGATAAACTAGCCACTAATAAGTATACAGTATTGGTTAGTTCAGAGCACACTCAGAAAAAAAGAGGAGTGGCTATTTTATGGAATAAAAGTATGCCCATTCCTAAAACCATTAAGTCTTTTCAGGATGACAAAGGAATGTTTTGTATGGTTACAATACAAATTAATGGGAAGACTTACACTTTAATTAATGTATATTGGATACCTGGAATTGGTATTAATACAGTGAAACATCATATTGATAAGATCATATCATTCTCTATAGGGGATATTATTTTAGCTGGTGATTTTAATTGTGTACTACATGAGTGATACTACCACTATAAGGAAAAGAAGAATTACATCTAATGCAAAACATTTAAATGATTTTGCTAATTCTTATCATTTGAATGATATTAATAATCAGATAGATTCAAAATCATTACCATACACCTTTTTTCTAACAGATACAAAACTTATTCAAAAATAGATAGGGTCTTTATTTCTAACCAGATGGTAACATATTTAATTAATTCCAAAATCATTTCATGTCCTATATCTGATCATAACTCAATTGTTTTTTAATTCATGATAAAAAATACTCATAATGTTCAGATCAAAAGGATACCAGCATACTTAACTCAGCTAAAAGACTATAAAGAATATATACTTTCAGAAGTACAACATTTTCTAGACATAAATAATACTCCTGAAGTCTCCATTGTCTATGTTTGGGATGACTTAAAATCATATCTATATGGACAAAGTATCAGATGGTATAATAATAAAAGGAAATCTTGGGGTAAGGAATTGTTAGATATTCAAAGTAAATTAGACTCTTATAAACATAATAATAAAGAAAATATTATGGACAAGAAAGTTATTGAAGAAATAAACAAACTAAATGAGAAATACAAAGAAATTTTAACTCCTAAAGTTAAAATAACTTTAGAGAAATACAAGTTTTTGTCTTATTCAATAAGCCCCAAATACTTACATAGACTTAAAAATAAAACAAAAAGATTGAATAAACAAAACCATATCAAAGAAATCTTTTCTCTAAGGAAAAAGAAGAATGTTTCTAGTATACCAGAAATACTGGATGAATTTAGAAATCACTTTCACAAGATTAACCATAACAACATTAACATGGAACCTAAAGATAAAATAAAGGAGTTTATAACCACAAACATGAATAAAAAGCTTAATAAACAACAGATTAAACTATTGGACAAGAGTATTTCATATACAGAAGTTATTACACAAATAAATCAAACAAAGCACCGGGTAATGATGGTATTATACCAGAGATATATAAAATCCTTTCTAAAACTACATATTCATTAATACATAAGGTTTTTATTTTGGCCCAAACTGAGTTAATAACCCCCCCATCTTGGCAATATACATTTATTTCACCAATTTTAAAACCTAATAAAGATCCAACTAGATGTTCTTCATATCGACCCATCTCATTACTTAATGTTGATTATAAAATGTTTATGAGTATTTTTGCTGATAGATTGAAGACAATCATCCCCGGCATTATAGATCAGACGGGCTTCATTGTAAATAGAAATACTTTTGATAATATAAGAAGAACTTTAACATTAATTGATTTTGCAAATAGGAAAAAGAAAGATTTAACACTTATTAGTCTTGATATAGGTTCAGCATTTGATTCAGTAAGTTGGGACTATCTGTTTACCTTACTGAAATGCACAAACTTCTCTGATGCATTTGTAAATTTAATTGAGCATTTATACAAAGGAACGCTGGCTTATATTAAGGTAGGAACATATGTTTCACAAAAAATACCCATTCTTAAAGGTACAAAGCAAGGATGTCCACTTTCTCCACTATTATTCACTTTAGTAATGGAGCCTTGGGCTAATTTGATTAGAAACAGTACTGACATAGAGGGTTTTGAAATAGACGAAAATACAACATCAAAAATTCAACTTTTTGCAGATGATGTTCTAATTACATCAGCAGGATCTAATTCTTCTATGCAGTCTTTATTTGATAAAATGATGAATTTTAAAAGTATTTCTGGTTTAATATTCAATGAAGAAAAAACTAAAATACTACCTATATATACACGAAAAAATATTATCATTAGTGATTTTACTAAATATGTACCCAATTCAGGTCAGATAACTTATTTGGGTATAATACTATCTAAAGATATTAAATCTATTATATATAATAACTATAATACCTGTTTTTTTAATATACAAAATCTTTTTAATACCTGGAATAATATGTTTTTACTATGGAGGAGAGACTTACAATTATTAAAATGATAATATTCCCCAAGATTTTATACTTAATACAATCAATAATACTTTCACCTACAAAAATAATTATCAAGAAACTGAATACACTAATGTTAAATTTCTTATGGGCACCTAATAGACCTAGGATTGCATTAAAGAAACATACTAATAGCTGGTCTCAAGGGGTATTTCTTTTCCAGACTTTAATTTATATATCATCTCTTCTATTATAAAAGTTATTACTTTATTAATAGATCAGTCATATATCGCAAAATGGAAAGATTATTGGGAGCTAATTAGTATGCACTTCATGAAAATCTCCTTAACACATAAAAATATGATTGTAAATAACTCCATGTTGTGGTTGCTAAAGGAATTTTGTACTTCACCTATTACACCTAAACATATGGTTTGTTACCCATTAAATATTATTATTAGTTATCGTAACTTTATATTCATGCACCCTAAGTATAGGGAATGGAATTTTATTGTATTCCCTATAATGTATACTCAGGGTATGCTTATGTCATCTACTTCTGAAGGAGCTCATTTAGCTATAGATAATGATCTAAAGTACTGGTATCCGCTGATATCTGATAATAAAGTTAAAAATCTAGATTTCTTAAAACAAGAATTTGATCTAAGAGAAACTTGCTGGTTAGAGGTTCAGATCTTTAGACAACATCTCATTGATAGAATAGATCTAATGTCTATAACAGTTAAAGAATCTATTCCAAAACTGATTGATTACTTGATATTAAATTTACAGCATAAAGCTTCTGATAATTTTATGTATATATGAAAGCTTACCTTTATCAGACAAGAAACTTTTTACAGTGTAGATTCATACTGGAATTATTTCACCTCTATTAATGGGGACCCACCAACTCAACAAGATAAACAATATATATTGGAATCTGCTTATAGAACTACATCTTCCATTGTCTGGAGACTTTATACATGGAAATTTTTACATAGATCTTTTTATACACCTTTGATGATGAATAAAATAAATAATAAAGATAATCTATGTAAGCGATGTAATGTAGAAATTAATGCTGACTGGGCTCATATGTTTTATGACTGTATGAAGTTGAAAGAATACTGGAAGTCAATTAATGAATTTTTGCAGGCTCTTTTTACAGATAATTTCATTATTTCTAAGTCTCTTATATTATTCAACACACCTGTACCTCAATGTGTTAAAAAGATTAAGCTTCCCTTGTAATGGTCTATCCTAGCAGTGGCCAGGAAAATAATAACTAGAAATTGGATTTCAGATACACCTCCTTCGTTCAATGAATTTAAAAATGTTATGAATATAATGTGCCATATGGAAATAAGCACAATTAGAATGAGAACAACTAGAAAAACATCATATTATATTGTATGGGATAATTTACAAAATTTGTTAAAAAAATTCTAATTTCAATAGCACGGTATTTTAGTTTAATTAATTGATCTGATTGTAGTGGATGTCTTTGTAAATACTTTAGTTGTTTTGTTGAATATTATAATAATACCTATTTTTAATTACTTGTATAAAATTGTTATGATATTTCTCTTGTATGTTAAAACAATAAACCTGTTTTGAAAAAAAAAGAAGATACTATGAGTTGTTTCAAAAAGATTTTCCAGAACCTACACCCATTCCTCCTGTCTTGTTTGCCTTAGAGGATGTATGTGTTCCTGTGTGCAGTTTTCCTAATAGTCAGCCAGCTGTCCCTAAAAAGGCAGATAAGATGCATAAAGTTCCAAAGTCCTTTACATTTTTATGTTATTCTCAGTCCTAGAGCTTTAGTCAATCCCACTGCTGCTAAGCACTTAGTTAATTCCAGCTACTCTTTCTAATAAGGATGGGAAAATTATTGATAGGTATGGGAAAAGGTTGTATACTTCTGTAACTTTGATTTTCAGAATTTTAGATTGTTAGGCTCCTGTGTTTTTTTTTTTTTTTTCTGACATATTGTGAGACTATTAGGAATGTTTTATCTACAGTTTCTTCTTGTGAAGAAACGTTTGCTTTAAATAACTTGGCTTCTTCTGTTGCACAGGTCACCACTCATTGTTTGCAGTGTGTGTATCTCTTTTAATGCTTCTTTCAGGGCTATGGCCATTGTTAATGTTTTAAGGCCAGTTGCTTGGCTGCATTCTCAGAACTTCCCAGATGTAAAAATGAGATTTTAAATTCTTCCTTGGATTGACATTTAGTATTTGACCCCTGTGCTGCAGAGGTGATAAAAAAGTCTGATGAAAGGGGCAAAGCTGATCCAGGGAAATCTAAAATTTTCATCCCTCCTTTTCCAAATTGTGCAAGGGGTTTTCTTTGTCCTCCATCCAGTTTTAGCAAAAAGCAGAATATAACTTGTCTCGGTAGCATTCAGGTAAACAGATGTTTATGGGGGGTTCCAAAAAGAAGTCTCAAACTTCCCAAAACCAAGCACAGTCCAACAAATCTGAATGACTGTACAAGAGACCTTGTGAACTCCCTCCCATCCTGGTCCCTTTTCTCTTCCAAAAAGTCTGACTCTCCATTTCTCTTTGGCAACAGATTGTTTCAGACGTATGGGATCTGAAAGTCGTTCATCAGAGTTAGAGATGGCAATGGGAGGAAATTGCTCCTTTTTAGGGTGTCATTCCTCATCCTGCATATCGGACTATTTTGTTTGTACTTGATGTTCATTGTGTTTCACTGTTGCAGTCATTGCAATTGGGTTATCCTGCTGGCAGGCTATCCACAGTTGGCCCGAGTTCCAAAGTCTAGGTCCGGCGTCGGTTGCTGTCGCCTCCTCCCTGATGTCAGTGCGCCAGGGGTATAAAAGATGCAGCCGACGCCGTTTTTTTCAGTCTTTCTTGCCGCCCGGTGCCCGAAGCAAAAGCAGTTGGCAAGTACTGGTCGGCCGACTCCTGAGATTTTCAAGACGAATTTCAGATCCAAAGTCTTCATTAAAGCTAAGTACCCCTGTGGGGAAACTTTTTTCTTGCTCCAGACCGATGTTGGAAAAAGTTAATAATTGTATTTCTTATGGGAAGCAAATACCTCATAAGGATTTTCATTCTTACTGTATTCCTTGCCTAGGCCCTGACCACGACGTTGCTAGTTGTCGGTTTTGTGCTAGATTTAACCAACACACTATTAAGCGTCGGTACAATTTTGCATTTCATTACTTTGGCAGAAGATTCAATTATATAATGCCGTCGGAACAGGTCCAAAACTGATGATGAGGCTTCCATTAGGCCTGTCGTCGGTTCTCAGTGAGGCGCTTTCGCAGCCCCTGACGCCCGCTACCTCAGAGCCACAGGCTGCGTATGAGGTGTTGAAGAAAATGGAGAACAAAGCCAAATCTATGCAAACAGTGAATGATTTCTTACAGGTACAGCCTCCCAGATTTAGCAGGAACTGGCTTACAAAGAATTGGTCCTTTCCAGTGTCTGACAGGCCACAAAGAGTCAGATACAGATGCCCCAGAGGCAGATCACAACCCCAAGGCTCATACAGGTCTAAACAATGGGGCGCTTCTACCTCCAAAAGCGGAGAGGAAAAATCACAGCCATACAGGATCACAGCCATACAGGAAACAGTCTCAATGACTTCCCTCTGCCAGCACCAAGCACTTATCTTCTGGCAGCTCCTGTGGGGGGAAAACTAGCACTTTTTTCACAAAATTGGCATATGATCACCCAGGACAAATGGGTCTTAAATATCGTATCTCAAGGCTACAGGTTCCACTTTCATACCCTGCTAAGGCCAAACGGTATGCCAGACCTGCCACGCAATCAATGGGCAGAGGCACAAAATCAAGTTTCATCCCTCATGGACATGAGAGCCATTCAGCAAGTACCACAGCAAGAGCAGGGACAAGGATTTTACTCAAGGCTATTCTTGGTACCCAGAAAGGACAAAGCCTGGAGACCAATACTGGACCTGTCTATCCTAAACACATTCCTGGATATTCCAAAATTCAAAATGTTAACTCTGCAGCAGCTTCTGCCCATGCTGGGCAAGAAGGCTTGGCTTGTGACTTTATACCTAAAAGAGGCATACCTGCATGTCCCAATCAGACAATCATGCAGAAGATACCTCAGATTTATAGCTGGCTCAATGCACTACCAATTCTCTGCACTGCCCTTTGGCGTATCTACTGCGTCCAGGGTCTTTACCAAATGCCTGGCACCAGTAATTGCATTTTGCAGACAGAGGAATACAAATATATCCTTACTTGGACGACTGCCTTATTCAAGCAGAGAACAAGGACATTCTACTACAGCATCTGGCGTTTGTAAAAAGATTACTAACAGGTCTAGGGTACACAGTAAACGAAAAGAAATCAAAACGTGTACCCTCTCAAGAGATAATATTCCTGGGTGCAAGCTTAAATACAACTGCCCAGATGGCTTATCTCACACCAGACAAACAGACCACTGACTACTTATTTCAGAATGTTGGCAACAAAGACCCAGTTATCTGCAAGAAAAATTCTGCAGGCTTTGGGCTTTATGGCATCCTGCATACTACTAATTCCATATGCAAGACTGCATATGAGGAAACTTTAATGGTATCTAAAAAGTGTTTGGACTCAACATTGCCACAGCTTGGAAACAATAATTACCCTCATTCCCTGCCTGCAACAGGAGTTTCGATGGTGGGCAAAAGCCTGTCACCTCAACATGGGACAGCCATTCACCTTACCCACAGCCAGACAGACATTGACAACAGATGCATCAGATTATGCCTGGGGGGCCTATATGGCAGGAAGATGTATTCAGGGCACATGGTCCGCAAGTCAAATGCATCTACATTATCAATTAAAAAGAGATGCTAGCTGTTCAGAATGCCCTGACAGCCTTCAAGGATCTACTTCACCCAGGACAACTACTGATAAAGACGGCAATACTATAGTCATGTGGTACTTAAGCAGGGGGGCACGCATTCCTACCCCCTCTGCAGACTAGCCATGAACTTGTGGGACACAGCACTAACTTACCAAGTACATCTGCAAGCACAATTCCTGCCAGGAAGGATAAATACTCTGGCAGACGAACTAAGCAGAAACCTAATGGATCCCCACGAGTGGAAATTGGATCTACAAGTCTTCAGCATGATAACAAGGAACTGGGGATGCCCGGACATAGACCTATTTGCCTCTCCTCACAACTGCCAACTACAGAGATTCTGCACAAGGACTTATCACAAGCAAGCATGGAAAGTGGATGCTCTATCATTCAGCTGGAAAAACCTAACAGTATATGCCTTTCCGCCTCTGCCTCTCCTCCCCAAGGTACTCCTCAAGGTCAGACAAGAAAAGCCAAAAAATGATACTGATTGCCCCAGACTGGTCTCACCAGCACTGATACCCAAACCTAAAGAGCTTGTCTCAAGGCCCAGCCTGGACACTACCTCAAATTCCTCACTTACTTGACCCAACAAGACAGTCAGATACTGCCCAGCCAGCTCAGGACCTTAAACCTGGCAACATGGCGGATAATGCAGCCATTCAAGACCCACCTCTCTGTAAAGCAGTGATGGATGTTATTTTGGAGGCCAGGAGGCCTAGCACCAGAAAGTCTTATGCAGAAAAATGGAAGAGATTCTGTGCTTGAAACCAAGCACAAGGTATTAACACGACTATTCCAAATATTCCAGACCCACTCCACCTTACCTTCTACTACTTACACTTCACTCATATTGCTTCTCTGATAGTCTCCCGCTCCTCTTCTGCTCTTGGGCTGAACCCGCTCCGTTCCCCCTGCGGGCTCACTCCGCTCCCCTACCCTGCCCCCAAATCCCACCCGCCCCCTGCACCTCTACATTTATCCCTCCAACAATCCACTCCCACTTCCATTCTACTCCAATCAGTACTCAGTCCCTAAACACACCTTCCCTCTTTCCCGCCAAAACTAACTTTTTCTCCTCCCCATTTGCATCTAATTAACCAATCCTACTCCACTCCCTCTTCCAGACCACACCCTCTATATCTAATACTACTCTCCTTCACGTCTTATATATCATACACTCTCTCTATATAATACTATCTCCCTTACACTAACATCATATTCTATCACTGTGCTACTGTAACTTTTCACAACATGCTCTCTAAATACTCCTCCATCTTCCCTTCACTAATACTTCTCCTCTCCTTATCTTACTTACACCATCTCTCCCAGCCTACTATTTGCTTCAGCTCCCATTCCTTTCATATAACCAACCACCACAATTCACCTCCACTACAATCATACTCACCCATTTCCTCCTATCTTTATCACTCAGACAACCTACTTCTTTTTCGATTCAAACTTATCCCCCATCACACTATCTCAATTCCTATAGGCACTAGCAAATCCCCTCAATTCACAATAAACCCCAATCTCACAACCCTGCTGTCTATTAACCTAAACTATTACATACAACACCTGATCAGTACTCTCTTATCAGGTGACATCCATCCCAACCCAGGCCCTGCCACTATAACCAACACAACTAAATCCTTACTATTCACCTCCTTAAACTCACAAAGTATCGTTAACAAAGTCCCCAACCTTCATGCTTGGCTTGCACACAACAAACCGGACATCTTGACTATTTCTGAAACCTGGTTGAAACCACATATTAAGGACTCTGAAGTAGTTCCCCCAAACTACTCCATCATAAGAAAAGACAGACCTCTCAAAAAAGACGGAGGAGTAGCCCTTATATATTCCTCCTCCCTAGTAGTTTCTCCCTACAACAAACCTATCCCACACTTCAACAACGCTGAACTTCTCCTTACTATATTACAAATCAATAACCAGAAACAAATATGTATAGCCTCCCTCTATATCCCTCCAGGTGACAATATCTCTACACTTGAACTTATCCTTTCTTGGCTATCCAGTAACATTAGCAATGAAACCATAATCCTAGGAGACGTAAACATTAACTGGACCCTTATCCAAGCTCCTTCAAACAACACTAATATCAACCTCTACCATTTCACACAACTGATCAACTTGCCTACTCATCCAGCCAAAACCCTCTAATGGGAGTATACTGGACTGGATCCTAGTCTCCCATCCTCACTATTTTACCAAAAGTGGCACCCTTCCCGACCCATTAGGTGATCATTTACCCACCTTTACCCACCGACTTCCAACTTTCCTTCAACGGACCCACAACATCATTACTATCCGCAATCAAAAACTTCAACCCAATAACCTTTTCAAACTCACTAAATGCAGTAAACTGGGCTTGTCTAAAACACTACCTCTAGACAACGCAGTCTCATACTTCAACTCTACATTCTTAAAATTACTTGACTCCCAAGCTCCCTACGGACTAAGAGAATAAAACCAAATCAGCCCCTGGCTATCTAAAACTACTCTATCCTACATGAGACAAAGAGACAAAGTATGGGCACGCTACCAAAACACAAGACAACCCCACTCCTCAACGAATACAAACTGCTTCAATAAAGCTAAGAAACTTATCTCATTTGATCGACAAAACTATTTCACTACACTCCAAAACCAAAACAAAAATAACCCTCAAAAATTCTGGAAAGGAATCTCCACTCTCCTCCACCCCAGCAAACCAGATACTCCTACCCCAGATCCAAATGCTGCAGAACTAGATTTAGCCACCCAATTTAATACCTTCTTTATTGACTCTATTTCAAAACTAACCTCTTCATTCTCTACCTCCTCCCCATCTTCTAATACTCCATCACTCACCCCACAATCTCTCCATCAACTCCCTACTCCCAATCCACCAATTCCTCTTCCACACAAATCCTATCCTCACCCACATCACCCCAAAACTCAACACCACAATCCACTATCTTCACTTTAGATCCCATTCCTACTACTACTATTAAGAAACTCCTCCATAAACTGAAACCATGTACCAATGCTCCTGATAATATCCCTTCTTACTTTCTTAACATTGCTGCCGAAAGTCTGGCCTACCCAATTAGCATCCTAATTAACCGCTCCTACTAGAAGGCACAGTTCCCCAAATTTGAAACAAGCCTTTATTATACCATTACACAAAGGAGGTAACAATAATAACACAACCAATTTTAGACCCATAGCCATCCTGTCCCCCATTTCAAAAATCCTTGAAAAATGTGTGCAAATCCAACTCCTTCCTCATCTCCTAGACAACAACCTGATAACCCCCACACAGCATGGCTTCAGACCCAATCATAGCACCATGACTGCCCTTCTCTCCTTCCTTGAAATAGTAAATAAAGCCCGAGACTCTGGACAAATTGTTTCCACCTTACTTCTTGATCTTTCCAAAGCCTTCGACACTATCTCTCACAACCTGCTCCTAACTGAACTCTCCAAACTCTACCTATCCTCCTCCTCTATGAACTGGTTCTCTAGCTATCTATCCAACAGAAATCAAGCTGTTAAATGGAAGAAAGCAACTTCCTCCTTCCTAAGCACCCCACCGAGTCCCCAAGGCTCCATATTGGGCCCTCTTCTCTTCAACATCTTTATCAATGACTTCCACAAATCTATCCCTTTCTCTAGCATTATCCAATATGCAGATGATTCTACTATCATCTGCTCTGCCTCTTCTATCTCCACCCTACAAAAACTTACTCAAGACGCCTTCTCTTCCACAGAGCAATGGATGCTTTGCAATCATCTAGCTCTCAATGCCACCAAGACCAAATTAATGTTATTTACTCCCTCCAAACTCCCTCCCCCCAACATAAACTCACTCTTAGTTACCAGTCAAAAAACTCTCCTCTTGAAATAGTGTCAGAGACCAAACTTCTTGGGGTCCACATTGACAACCAACTCAAATTTAATTCCCACCTACAAAAGAACATCAAAAAAACACATCAAAAACTTGGCATGCTATATAGACAAAATGCCTACCTCACACCTACCACTAAAATCACTCTAGCTACTTCCTTCCTCATTCCCTCCCTCCTCTATGGTGCCCCACTACTTACTAATCTTCAGTGCTCCTTAAAAAAACAGCTCACCTCTTGCTATAACAAAATAGCTAGATTCGCTACCACCCATAAGTCCTCCACTCACCACTGTATCTCCCTCCATAAACTAAGATGGTTAGAACTTCCCAACTATCTTGCTTATACTCAACTAAATCTCGCCCACAAGCTTATTCTAAACCCCTCCAACTGTCCCTCCCTCTCCTCTGCCTTTAAAATACACCATCCAAATAGAGTTCTAAGGTCTAATAATCAAAATCTACTACAGGTCCACAAACCAAATCATCCCCAGGCCAAAACCTCCTTTCCTTCAGCCTTGCTCGCCTCTGGAACTCACTACCACCAAACATCCGCACTACTTCCAACCACTCTTCCTTCAAGAAGTCACTTTTCTTACACCTAGCATCTCAATGGGAATGCTCTTGTACCCACCCCTCATAACCAACTCTACCTTTCCCTGTACTACCATTCTATTCTATTCTACTATGTTGTTCATTAAAATGCATTTATATTTTTGCTTTTATTCCTTCATTAGCCTGTACCAAGAATGTCACTGTCAAATGTTAAGTACATTTATGTTTTGCTTATGTTCTTTTATAGTATGTACATATATATTTACTGTAATGCACATTTATTTTCTTTTTTGGAGCTCATGTTCTTTTATATCATGTACCTAATAATTACTGTAATGTACATTTATTTCTCTTTTTGGAGCTTTTCTCCCCAGGACTCCATTGAAAATGGGTTCTTCAATGGCCCAATGGACTATCCTGGTAAACCAACTGCAATAAATAAATAAATAAATAAAATAAATAAATAAATATTCCTCAGATTTTGCAATACTTAACTGAGATGCTGGATAAAGGCCTTTCCTTTTCATCAGTTAAAATTCATGCCTCTGCCATTTCAGCTCATTACAATACAGAACCACCTATTTTTTCTCATCCATTACTAAGGCAGTACCTCAGAGGGGCCATAAACATAAGACCTCCAAGGAGAGCACCAATACCTGCATGGGACCTCAACTATGTCTTGGAAAAACTCACACTGCCTCCATTTGAGCCAGCCGATGCAGCTGATATAAAATTATCCTGGAAAACAGCTCTGCTCCTAGCAATAACCTCCGCTAGACGAGTCTCAGAGTTACAGGCACTCATGGCTCTGGAACCTTTTATCATTTTCCATCCTGACAGGGTTTCTCTAAGGACAAACCCTACATTTATGCCTGAGGTTGTGTCCAGGGTGGCCCTTAACCAAACAATTCATTTGCCTACCTTTTACCCAAACCCACAGAATAAGAGTGAGAGACTCCTGCATTCTTTGGACATTCACAGGCAGCTGTGCTTCTACTTGGACAGAACCAAAGCTTTCAGAAAGACTGAACAACTTCTAGTGGCATATGCTGCAGGATCACAAGGAAAGCCTATCTCCAAACAGACTATTTCAAAGTGGATAGGCCACTGCATTCGTTTCTGCTATACACAGCATGGCAAATCAGTGCCTAAGGGCATTAGGCCACATTCAACCAGAGCAGCAGCCACTTCAGCAGCCTTCCTCAGAGGAGTACCAACCAAAGACAACTTAGAGGCTGCAACTTGGAGTAGAGTGCATACTTTTACAAAGCACTATCACTTACCTCTCTAATCTAAATCCAGGACAGGCTTTGCCACTGCAGTTCTGCAGTGCCTGATAGCCTCTCCTAATCCTATTTAGCACCAGCCTCCCAACCTCAGCTTTGGGATTCAACCCAAGTGTAATGACTGCAACAGTGAAACACGATGAACATAGTACAGTTGTGTACCTACCATAAATGTAGATGTTAGAGTGTATTCACTGTTGCAGTCCAGGTTACCCACCCTCCGTCCCCCTTTCTTTTGCTGGGGTTTATCTGTACTTCTCTTTTCTATACAACCTATGTGGTGTATTTGCTTGTAGATGAAGGAAAAGTTGTTTTTTGGGTATGCATGCTTATTGGCATAATTTAGCCTACCATTTTAGGGGCACCTGACATCTGGGGCAAGAAAAACTGAAGAAAATGGCGTCTGCTGTATCTTTTGTGTACCCCTGGCTCACTGACGTCAGGAATGAGGTGACAGCAACCGACGCTGGACCTAGACTTTGGAACTCGGGCCGACTGCGGATAGCCTGCCAGCAGGATAACCCAATTGTAATGACTGCAACAGGGAATATAACATCTACATTTATGGTAGGTACACAACTGTACTTTCTTTATCACATGCTCTGCCAAGGAATGGTGAAACCAGTTCCTCTATCCCAGGTGGGAAAGGGGTTTTATTCAAGGATGTTCTTAGTGTCAAAAAGAGAGAGAAAATTCTTGGAAATCAATTCTGGGTCTTTCTTTCCTATATCTGTTTCTGATAGTGCCAAATTCAAAATGATGTAATTTCCCAACCTGTTAGTACTTCTCCCTCTTTCACGTTTACTGACAATACTAGACTTACAAAATGCTTATCACATCCCTGTTCATCTAGACTTCAGGTGTTTCTTAAGGTTTTGTGTGTCTGGATCACTTTATCAAATGGTCTTCGTGTTTCACTATTGCAGTCATTACATTTGGGTAATCTGCTTGCAGGTTGCCCTCATTCAGCCTGATTAACAAAGTCTTGGGTCCTGTGTTGGTTGCTGTCTCTTCTTCCATGACGTCAGGTCGTCAGGGGTATAAAAAATGCAGCCGACGCCATTACATCTGTCTTTCTTGCCGCGCTGTGCCCGAAGCAGAAGCAGTTCATAAGTGCCGGTCGGCAGACTCCTGAAATTTTCGTTTGAGTTTCAGAACCAAAGTCTTCAACTTAAAGCCAAGTACCCCATTGGGGAAACTTTTTCGTGCTCCTTACCGATGTCAAGTAAAAGTTAATAATTGCATTACTTATGGAAAGCAAATACCTCATAAAGATTTTCATTTGTACTGTATTCCTTGCCTAGTCCCTGACCACGACGTACCTTGCTGTTGGTTTTGCGCTTTATTTAATCAGCGCACTATCGTCGGTATGTTTTTGCCTCTAAATATTTCGGTTCTTGGTTTAATTATCCAGAAATGTTGTCGGTTAGCCATCGGACTACAGGGATTCCAAAAAAACGCAAAGATAAAGACAGAGACAGGCTGCTGAGGTCTAAAACTGCCGACGATGCTTTTCCTAAGTCAGTCACCATTTCGCCAGTAAAGAATAATCCAGGGTCGAAAACCAAACCAAAACGAACAATCCGCTGCTGAATAAACTACTTAAAAAATCAGGTTCTACTTAGAAATCAGGTTCTTTAATAAAAATAATAAAATCACACAAGCGCTTCCGCTCGGTCTATGCCAAGCTTTATCAAGTAAAAATCTAAAATGCTGCAAGGTTTTTATACAGTTTAGTTAATTGATAATCTTTCAATTAAAAGTTACAGCTGGAAACACTTGAAAGTATTAAGTTGAATGGGATTTTAAAAATACTTCATTGTTTGTAATTAAAACTTAATACTTCATGTTAAAATAAATAATGAGTTTCAGAGAACTATGACATGAAATATTAAAAAAGTGAATATTACAATGAGAATAAATTATTCAGTTAAATTACTTATCAAATTACAGCTTGAAATAATTGTATTGGAACTCAATAAAAAGGGGCTTCTTATAATCGTGCCTTTCTTAACTTGAGAACACTATTTATACTGATATCATTTAATCCAGGGGGCCTGCCTGCATCAAGCCTAAGTTGCCATAAAAGTTCCTTATACTCAAGGGTCGTCTCCCAGTCACCTCCCCTGGCTTCTAGGGTAACCTGCTCCAGTATTATAAATTTCGCCAGTACTCAGTGAGGCACTTTCGCATCCCCTGATACCCACTACTTCTGATTCGCAGGCCTCTACTGAGACCCATTCGGAGTCCGGTATGCCGCGAGATATTTCAACTATGGAACCCATGTATGTCTCTACCTTGGATGGGTCTGGAGCCGCTGTGCAGGCACCGGCTTCTGAGGGTGTATTCAGGCCTACGGACTTGCATATTAAATTAACGCCTCCTTCATTACTAAGGCCTAAATATCGATCCATATCTGAAAAAACAACGCCCAGGCCACATGCTCAGGTCCCTATGCCTAAAAACCAAATGATAAAAATGGCTGAAGATCTAATAACTCTGAGTAGTCAACCCCCCCCCCCTCTAAGAGGCCTAGGGCTGAGCTTGATTATGAATCTTCTGATCAGGATTCTCTTTCTTCTGACTCTTCTGATGACCTGGATTTGTCCTTACCCTACTTATGAGGATTCTGATGCAGAGGATTCTATTCCCTCTGCTTCCCCTCCTGAGGATTTTTCTTTTGAGAAAACCTTACATATATTTTCACTGGGAAAGCCAGGAATTTTCTGATTCAAAAAAGAGGCTTAGGGATTTCCTTCTTCTACCTCAGCAAAGGTCTTTGGCTATACCACCTCTACTAGACATTGTTGATGATGTTTTCTCGGAATCCAGTTTGGCCCCTGATTCCCTTCCTCCTGCTCCTAGTAAACCTGACAGATACTACAAGGTTCCAGAGTCCCACAAGTTCCTTTTCAAAAATCCTATCGCAGATCTAGAGACTATATCTCAGGGGCCCAAGGGCATTAAGGCTTCCACTGCTAAAAATCCTACCCTTTCTGATAGAGAATCCAGGGTGCTGGACAGATGGGGTAAAAAGGTTTATACTTCAGCAGCCTTGGTAATCAGAGCTTTAAACTGCCAATTTCATATGTTAAAATATCCGCAACATGTCATTGGACTGCTTAAACAGAAAATGATGCTGATTCTTGACTGTGTGGAAAATAAAGATTTACAGGGCTTAATGCATTCTGCTGAACAAGTTGGAAAACATACTTTGCAATGTGGTTTTGATTCATTACAGGCCTCTTGCAGGGCTGCTGTTACTGGGTCTATGCTTAGAAGGCATGCTTGGCTTATGGGCAATCTTTGCCTGATCATGTTAAAGCTAAATTGTTGGATGCTCCTTTAAATCAGGACCGCCTGTTTGGCAACAAGGCTGAAGAAGTTCTTAAAAAGATGGAAGATAAAGCTAAAGCTATGCAAACTGTTAAAGATTTCTTTTACAAGTGCAACCTCCTAGATTTAGTAAGCACTGTCCTACTAAGAATTGGTCCTTTCCAGCCCCTTCCAGGTCTTCTCAAGCCAAACCCAGACACAGCAAAACCCCCAGGTTTCAGTCCCAGGGGACTCTCAGAACTAAGCAGTGGGGGGCCTCCACTTCCAAATCTGGGAATAACAAGACACCCCCCCCCCCCCTATGGTAAACAGTCTCAATGACTTCCTTTTAAAATTTCCAAGCACTTATTATGACCGCCCCTTTGGGGGGGAAAGATTGCTCTTCATGCAAAGAACTGGGAGCTCATAACCCAGGACAAATTGGCTTTAAATATAGTGTCCCAGGGATACAGATTTCATTTCCACACGTTGCCAACACCAAATGGATGGCCAGACCTTCCCCCAAATCAGTGGGCAGAGGCTCAAAAACTAGTACTTTCTCTCTTAAGCATGGGGGCTATTCAACTGGTACCAGAAGAGGAAAAGGGACAAGGTTTCTATTCAAGGCTTTTCCTGGTACCCAGAAAAGACAATTCATGGCGTCCCGAGCTGGACCTGTCTACTCTAAACACCTTCTTGGAGATTCCAAAATTCAAGATGTTGACTCTTCGATTACTTCCTATGCTAGGCAAAGATGCCTGGTTGGCAACACTAGATTTAAAGAAGCATACCTGTACATCTCAATCGGGGAATCTTGCAGAAGATGCCTACGCTTCAAAGCAGGCTACATGCATTATCAGTTCTGTGCACTGTCCTTTGGCTTGTCTAGTGCTTCCAGGGTATTCACAAAGTGCCTGGCACCAGTTATTGCATTTTGCAGGCAAAGAAGTATTCAAATATACCCATACCTGGACGATTGTCTAATTCAGGCAGAAAGCCAGGATATACTTTTGAATCATCTGGCGTTTGTAGAAAGGCTTCTAAATTGTCTGGGGTACACCATAAATGTAAAGAAATCACAACTGGTACTCTGTCAACAAATTACATTACTGGGAGCAAGCTTGAATACAACTTCCCAGATGGCTTACCTCACGCCAGAAAAGCCAATTCATTTGATAACCTGTTTCAAACAAGTGGCCACAAAAACCCTGCTATCTGCAAGACGGATACTGCAAACCTTGGGGTTCATGGCCTCCTGCATTCTTCTAATTCCATATGCAAGACTGAATATGAGGAAACTACAGTGGTATCTAAAAAGCCTATGGAGTCAACATTCTCACTGCTTAGAAACGAAGATTCCTATCATACCTTACTTGCGCCTAGAGTTCCTCTGGTGGGCAGAGGCCTGCCACCAAAACAAGGGACTGCCATTCACACTACCCCCTGCCGCCCAAACCCTAACAGATGCATCAGACTATGCATGGGGGGCTCACCTGGCAGGGAAGAGCATTCAGGGCAAATGGAACCCAAGTCAAATGCACCTACATATCAATCAAAAAGAAATGTTAGCTGTACAGAATGCTCTGACAGCCTTCAAGGACTACATTCTTCCAGGACAACTAATGGTAAAGATGGACACCACCACGGTTATGTGGTACATAAACAAGCAGGGGGTACACATTCCTACCCCCTCTGCAGACTAGCCATGGCATTGTGGAACACAGCCTTGAGCTACCAAGTGCACCTACAAGCTCAATTCCTGCCAGGAAAATTAAATACACTGGCAAATGGACTAAGCAGAAACCTCATGGACCCACATGAGTGGAAACTGGAACCAAGGATTTTCAACATGTTGACAAGCAAATGGGGGAGCCCAGACATAGACCTATTTGCCTCCCCCCAGAACTGCCACTTGGACGAGTTTTGCACAAAGACTCCCCACAAACAAGCCTGGAAAGTGGATGTTCTGTCCTTCAGCTGGAAAAACCTATCAGTCTATGCCTTCCCCACCGCTGCCTCTGATCTCCAAAGTTCTACTAAAATTCAAACAGGACAAACCAAGGGAGATTTTGATTGCTCCAGACTGGCTGCACCAACACTGGTACCCCCTCCTGTGCAGTGTGTCGCAGTTATCGCCATGGCACCTGCCTCAGACCCCTTCCCTGCTGTCTTAGCAGGAGAACCAGATCCTGCACCCTCAACTTCCAACATTGAACCTTGCAGCCTGGCTAATTACTTAAACTCACCCTTATCATCCCTCAGCAAACCTGTGATGGATGTCATCTTAGTGGCAAGGAGGCCTAGTACTAGAAAATCTTATGCTGAAAAATGGAAAAGATTCTGTGCTTGGAACCAATCTCAAGGGTGAGCACAGCAGCACCCAGTTTACCTCAGATTTTGCAGTACTTAACTGAGATGCTTCACAAGGGCCTGTCTTTTTCCTCCATTAAAATTCACACCTCAGCCATTTCACTGCATTATAACACAGAACCTCCCCTCTTTTCGCATCCTCGGCTCAAGCAGTACCTCAGAGGGGCCAGAAATTTGAGACCACCCAGGAGAGCTCCAACCCCTGCCTGGGACCTTAACTTTGTATTGGAGAAACTCGCTCTACCTCCTTTTGAGCCAGCTGCTACTGCAGACTTAAAATTTCTTTCTTGGAAAACAGCTTTCCTTTTAGCAATCACTTCAGCTAGAAGGATATCTGAATTAGAGGCCCTTATGGCAGTGGAGCCTTTCATCATCTTTCATGTGGACAGGGCGTCACTCGGGACCATTCGCCCAAGGTGGTATCCAGTGTAGCTCTTAATCAGTCCATTCATTTGCCAACCTTCTTTCCCAATCCACAGAACAAAGGGGAATGGATTCTGCCTTCCTAGGATGTGCACAGACAACTTAGATTCTACTTGGACAAGCCTAAACCTCAAAGAAAATCTGAACTGCTGGTAGCATTTGCTGCAGGGGCAGAGGGGAAGGCTATTTCAAAACAAACCATTTCTAAATGGATAAGCCACTGCATTCATTTCTGCTTTAAGCACCATGGAAAACCTATCCCCCAGGAGATCAGATCTCACTCCACCAGGGCTGCATCTACTTCTGCAGCCTTTCTCAGAGGTGCTCCTACCAGGGACATCCTAGAAGCTGCTACCTGGAGTTCTGTACATACTTTCACCAAGCATTATCATTTGCCAATTTTCTCTAAATCCAGAGTTGGCTTTGCCACTGCTCTCTTGCAGGGCCTTATAGCTGGCCCTAATGCTATATAAACTCCTCCTCCCAACCATAGCTTTGGGAATCTACCCAGATGTAATGACTGCAGCAGTGAAACATGAAGAACGTAGTACAGTTGTATACACTTACCATAAATGTAGATGTTAAGAAGTGTATTCACTGTTGCAGTCCTGGTTACCTCCCTCCAGCCCCCTAACTTCTTCTGGCTATACCTCTACTTTCCTTTACTATGCTTAAAAGCCTTTTTGGTGTATTTGCTTTTTGTTGGAGGTATACCTTTTGTGTTTTTATGTTTATTTGCTCCCCATTGGGGGGGCACCTGACCTCTGGGGCAAGAAAAACTGATGTAATGGCTTTGGCTGCATGTTTTATACCCCTGACGACCTGACGTCAAGGATGAAGGGACAGCAACTGACGCAGGACCCAAGACTTTGTTAATCAGGCCGACTGAGAGCAACTTGCAAGCAGATTACCCAAATGTGATGACTGCAACAGTGAACACACTTGAACATCTACATTTATGGTAAGTGTACACAACTGTACTTTCTCCGCCGTACCCTTTGGACTGTCTACTGCACCAAGAGTGCTCATAGTGTCTAGCTCCATTTGTAGCTAGTTGCAAGCTGCTGGGTATCTACATTTTCTATACTGAGACAACTTACTTGTCTTTGCAGTCTTTCAGAATGTCAGGAATCTCTCTCTGGTAAGTGATCTCCTGCATGAGCTGGGATTCCAAGAAAACATTCAAAAGGTTGGGAGGGTGGCTTAATGGCTAAGGTGTTTGCCTTACAAACACAAGGTGCAGGGTTTGAGTCTCACAAGGGATAATTGGCTAGGCTTAAAATGGCTCGCAAGGGCAGTTAGCTTAGTACTAAACTATGAACCTAAGTCTGTCTTGACTCCATACAAGATTGTGTTCCTGGGATATTAACTAAACACCTCAGTTCAAAGAGCTTTTCTTCCACAGGAAAAAAATACATCTTTATTTATCTAAGGTTTTCCACTCAGACTTCGGACATTGTGAGGCAATATGTCAGGATTTTGGGTCTCGTGTTACTCCTGACAAGACTCCACTTGAGAAAGATACTTTGGTATATGAAATCTGTTTGGTCCCAGCATCAACATCTTTGTTTATCAGGAGAAGAATGTTTGGTAGAGACAACAAATGTCCTTAAATCCAGGTCTCCCGTTCTCCCTCCCTGCTTCAAAGCAGCCAATTGCAACAGACGCTTCAGACTTTGCCTAGACAGCAGTTTCAAGAGGGGTAAAATTACAGGGGCTGTGGGGTACCAAGGACAGATGGAAGCATGTAAATATCAAGGAGACGCCCTGACCAAGACTGTCAACTCTCTGAACAATCTTTCATTCCCAGGTTGCAGACAGTATCACAGTCATGTGGAACATCAGGTAGCAAGGAGGAACCAGGTCATACCCCTTTGCAGACTAGCCATGTTATCTTCAGATGTAGCTTCACAGCACAATCTCACTCTTCGGGCATCCTTCATTCCCTCACAGCAAAACTGGGTGGCAGACAAGCTTAGCAGGAGCCAGGGCAGACCATCATGAGTGGAGACTAGATGGAGGGAGGTCCAAGATTTCATCTATCTGTGGGGAGTTCTGCAAGTAAACCTGTGTTCAGACAGAAGGCAAAATCAGTTGGCAAAACTCTGTTGTAAGACTCCATGCAAGAAGGTCTGGAAGACTGATGCCTTTTCTTGTCTTTGGAAGGGAAAGTTCCTGTACATCTTTCTACACTTTCCACTAGTATCCATGGTACTATTGAAGATTCAGAAGGAAATCCCCAAGGTCATTGTGGTGACTCCATTCTGGGCCAGGCAACCATGGATGATGATCATGTTTCACCATTGCAGTCATAACTGATGAGGTTTCCCACTATGGAAGTAACTTGGCTGGCATGACTACCAGAGAATTTTCTCCTCCTCCTCCACCTGAAGCCAGCAGATGCCCTTATTGATGTCAAGATGACTGGGTATAAAGGGAGTTAGCCAGCGCCATAACCTCAGCTCTTCCTTGCTGTCAGAGCCCTAGTCAGTATGTTGTTCAGTCTGCACCAGAAAAAGAAAACATCTAAAGCTAAGTTACCCCATTGAGGAGCTTTTCATATGTTTCTTCACTAATGTTAGAGAACGTTAACAGTGGTCTGTACTGTGGCAAGTAGATACCACACTGGGACCTTCACTCCTTTTGTGAGCTTGCTTAGGCCCAGAACATGAAGTACCTAACTGTTGGTTCTATGCATACTTCAACAGTAGACCGATCAAGAGTGGGGCTGAGATTTTAGCTAAGCACTTTAGCGAGTTGTTAGGGTCATAATGAACTATGTCGTCTGACAGTCAGGCTGAGGTTGATCTCCCTAGGCGTAGGAAAGAAAAGCACCCAAAGTTTAGAGTACCAGCTGAAGCACTTTCGCCATCCCACCGCTCCACCTAGGCTTATTACTGAAGACGATGAGATGCTTTTCCAGTCCTCTGTGATGATTGAGGCTGTGGCACAGCCCTCTATAGAGACCCATTTGGAGTTCATTATTGCCGCTAGGTCTCTGTACTTCTGCTCAAACTGAAGGAATTGGCTCGTTGGTTGGGTCTAGAGCCGTTGCAGAGGTTCCCTCTTCTGACAGCCAGTCTCAGACTGTTGGAAGGGAGGTCTGGAGTCTCTTATTGTCAGGAGATTCCCTCTGTTCAACATTGCCAGGATTCATCTGTCCATCCACATCCTGGCTCTAGTGTGGGCATCGCCCTCAGGTTCAAGACCAAGTTCTCACATAAAAAAGCTGCATCCTGCTTGCCCCACCCCAAGGCCTACCGGCTTACTACTCCCAAGCTCACGCCTGTCAACAAGACCTAGTTCATTTGACTGAGGATTTGATAAACATTGATACCAGATGCCTTTGTCTCCCAGGTTCTGCCCCTGAATATACCCCCCCCCCCCCAAGAATCTTCAGATTCTTTTGACTTTAAAGCTGATAATGATAAATGAACCTTTGAGGAAACTTTTTCTATAGCTTCCTATTGGGATTCAAAATCTAATGAGAATCTTGCCTCAGCACCCCCCCCCCAGGGCATTTCCTTTGGGGAGATTCTACATACCCTGAGGAACACTTTAAATAGGAAACATAGGACTGTCCACAATCCCAGAAAGGGGTCAGGGAATTTTTAAAACTCCCTGAGCATAAATCTCTTCCCATTCCTGCAGTCTTACAGGTCATGGAAAGTGTCTTGCTGGAATCTTCCTTGTAACCAGATCGCCCCCCGCCCTTTTGAAACCTGGTAGATTTTACAGAGTTCTGAATTCCAACAAACATCTTTTTTTAAGAACCCTGTAACAGACTCTGAAGTGGTGAATCGGGGTCCTAAGGGAGCTAAAGCTAGCACTTCCAAAAATCCCCTGCCAACTGACAAAGAAAACAGAGCCTTGGACAGGTTCGGAAAGAAAGTCTACTCCTGTTGCTACCCTGGTCCTGAGGGCTTTGAATTTCCAGATGTTCTTCGTGTTTCACTGTTGCAGTCATTACATTTGGGCAATCTGCTGGCAGGTTGCCCCTAGCCGGCCCGAATCCCAAAGTCCTGGGTCCTGTGTCGGCTGCTGTCCCCTCCTCTGACGCCAGGTCGTCAGGGGTGCAAAACACACAGCCGACGACATTTTCTTTAGTCTTTCTTGCGCGCGGTGCCCGAAGCAGAAGCATTTGGCAAGTGCCAGTCTGCTGACTACTGAAATATTCAAGTTTGAATTTCAGAACCAAAGTCTTCACTAAAGCTAAGTACCCCATTGGGGAAACTTTTTTTTCTTGCTTTTTACCAATGTCAGAAAAAGTTAATTGTATTACTTGTGGGAAGCAAATACCTCATAAAGATTTCCATTTATACTGTATTCCTTGCCTAGGCCCTGATCACAACGTGCCTGACTGTCGGTTTTGTGCTAGATTTAACCAACGCACTATTAAGCGTCGGTATATTTTTGCATCAAGTATTTTGGAAACGGATTTAACTACCCAGAAATGTCGTCGGATAGCAATCTGACTACTGGAGTACATAAAAAACGCAAAGAAAAGGACAGAGAAAGGCAGTCGAGATCCAAAACAGACGACGAAGCTTTTCCTAAGTCAGTCGCCGGTTAGCCGGTACTCAGTGAGGCACTTTCGCAGCCCCTGTTACCCGCTACCTTTGAGTCGCAGGCCTCTACCGACACCCATGTGGAGTCCGGCATGCCGCAAGATACTCAGGGTATTGGACCAATGGATGTATCGCCCTTGGATGGGTCCGGAGCCGCTGAGCAGGCACCGGCTTCTGAGGGTGTATTCAGACCTCAACATTTGTATATCAAACCGACGACAGCTGCAAAACCAAAGACAAAAGCAACTTCTAAAACTAAAAAAACTGACGCATGAGCCACGTGCACAGGCCTCTATGCCTGAAAAACAGATGATCAAAATGGCTGAAGACCTTATTACCTTGATCAGGCGTACCCATCCCCCTCCTGATAAGAGGCCTAGGCAAGACACCGATTATGAATCTTCAGATCAGGTTTCTATTTCTTCTGATTCCTCTTCTGATCAGGAATTATCTATACCTCCCTATGAGGATTCTGATGCTTAGGAAGTCTATTCCATCTGCAGCTCCTCCTGAGGATTATTCATTTGGAGAAACCTTGCATACTTTGAGGGAGCATTTTCACTGGGAGAGCCAAGACTTTTCAGAATCAAAAAAGAGACTCTGGGATTTCCTTCTCCCTCAGCACAGGCCTTTAGCCATTCCCCCTGGTTTAGACATTGTGGATGGTGTGTTTTTGGAGTCGAGCTTGACCCCTGACTCCTTACCTCCGGCTCCCAGTAAGCCTGACAGATATTACAGGGTCCCTGACTCACATAAATTTTTATTCAGAAACCGTGCTGCTGATCCTGAAACTATTTCACAGGGTCCAAAGGGAGTTGAGGCCTCAACAGCAAAAAATCCTACCTCCTCTGACAGAGATTCAAGGGCACTGGACAGATGGGGAAAAAAGGTTTATACATCTGCAACCTTGGCAATCAGGGCCTTAAACTGTCGATTTCATATGCTTAAGTACCAACAACATGTTACGGGATTGCTGAAACAGAAAATTGTTGATTTCAGAATGTGCAGAAAATAAAGATTTGCAAGAATTATTGCATGCAGCTTAACAAGTAGGAAAGCATACTTTGCGATGTGGTTTTGATTCTTTAGAGGCCTCCTGCAGGGCAGCAGTTACTGCATCTGTGATTAGGAGGCATGCCTGGTTAAAGGAACTAAATTTGCCTGACCATGTTAAAGCTAAATTGCTAGATGCACCTTTACAGCATGATTCTCTGTTTGGTATTAAGGCAGAAGAGGTTTTAAAGAAAATGCAAGACAAATCTATGCAAACTGTTAAAGACTTCTTACAAGTGCAGCCACCAAGACTTAGTAGAGACTGGCCTACAAAAAATTGGTCCTTTCCTGTGTCAGACAGAGCTCAAATGGGGCAAATCCAGATGCCCTAAGGGTTCCAGATACCAGGCGCAAGATTCATACAGGTCAAAGCAATGGGGCGCTTCCACCTCCAAATCTGGAGGAGATAAAGTGCAAACCTACAGAAAGCAATCCTAATGACTTCCCTCTGCCTACAGCAAGCACTTATCTTTTGGCAGCACCCATAGGGGAAAAAATAGCACTTTTTGCACAGAATTGGCAGTTAATAACCCAGGACAAGTGAGTACTAAACATCGTATCACAGGGATACAGATTCCATTTCCACACCCTGCCAATGGCAAATGGTTGGCCAGATCTGCCAAAGAAATCAATGGGCAGAGGCACAGAAACAGGTTACGTCCCTCATGGATATGGGGGCCATTCAGTCAGTACCAGAACAGGAAAAAGGACAAGATTTTTACTCTACTGTTCTTGGTACCCAGAAAGGGCAAGGCCTGGTGGCCAATACTGGATTTATCAATTTTGAACACATACCTGGACATTCCAAAATTCAAAATGCTGACTTTGCAACAGCTTCTGCCCATGCTGGGCAAGAATGCCTGGCTGGTGACTTTAGACCTAAACGAGGCATACCTGCATGTCCCAATAAGACAATCGTGCAGAAGATACCTCAGATTCAAGGCTGGCTTAATGCATTACCAATTCTCTGCACTACCCTTTGGCTTATCTACTGCGCCCAGGGTCTTTACAAAGTGCCTGGCACCAGCAATTGCATTTTGCAGACAAAGAAGTATACAAATATATCCTTACTTGGACGACTGTCTCATTCAAGCAGAGAACAAGGACACTCTTCTTTGACACCTGGCATTTGTGAAAAGGCTTCTAACATGCCTAGCATACACAATAAATGAAAGAAATCACAACTGGTACCCTCTCAAAAGATAACATTCCTGAGTGCAAGCTTGAATACAACTGCCCAGATGGCTTACCTCACGCCAGGCAAGCAAAGGCAACTGACTACTTCAAACTGATGGCAACAAAAACCTAGTCTTCTGCAAGACAAATTCTGCAGGCTCTGGGCTTCATGGCATCCTGCATCCTACTGATTCCATATGCAAGACTGCATATGAGGAAACTTCAATGGTACCTAAAAAGTTTATGGAGTCATCATTCTCAGTCTGGAAACAATGATTCCTCTCATTCCCTGCCTGCAACAGGAGTTTCTATGGTGGGCAAAGGCTTCACCAAAACATGAGACGGCCATTCACTCTACCCCCTGCCAGCCAAACCATAACAGACTCATCAGATTATGCCTGGGGGGCCCACATGGCAGGAAGATGCATTCAGGGCATATGGTCACTAAAACAAATACATCTGTATATCAACCAGAAAGAGATGCTAGCTGTTCAAAATGCCCTAACAGCCTTCAAGGACTTGCTTCATCCAGGACAACTACTGATAAAGACGGACAACACCACAGTCATGTGGTATGTAAACAAGCAAGGGGGCACACATTCATACCCCCTTTGCAGATTAGCCATAGCACTGTGAGACACAGCTTTGACCTACCAAATACATCTTCAAGCTCAATTCCTGCCAGGAAAACAAAACACTCTGGCAGATGATTTAAGCAGAAACCTTATGGACTCTCACGAGTGGAAACTAAATCCACAAGTCTTCAGCATGATAGCAGAGAAATGGGGGAGCCCAGACATAGATCCATTTGCCTCTCCTCAAAATTATCAATTGAAAAGATTCTGCACAAGGACTTATCACAGACAAGCATGGAAAGTGGACGCCCTATCCTTCAGTTGGAAAAAACTATCAGTTTACGCCTTTCCTCCACTGCCTCTTCTCCCCAAGTTTCATAGGTTCATACTAGGCTATCTGCCCTAGGGCATTTGCAAGCCTAGCCAGAGTGTGTTTGGCTTTCGCCACCCCTTGGAGTGAGTTTGCTGTGCCCTTATTAAGGTTAGTTTACTGTGCCTCTGTCTAGCAGTGACCTAGAAGTGATCCCCAGAGTGAACCTACGATCTTCCATCCACTCGTCAAGATTCTTCTTGAAGAGCGTCAGTGAGGGGCTCTGCCTAACATGGACTGGGATTCTATTCGAGTGAAGGGAGCCTCTGGGTTATGAATCTGTCCCTCCAGCATGTCCTATTTATTTCTGTGCTGAGGTTCAAGTCTGTCGAGCGCGTAGCTCTAAGGGATTTGGATTTTCTGAGGTGGAGTATGTCCATTAATTCCGGGTTGGACATGGCTTTGTACGTCAGGCATAGATTGCCTCTGAGTAGGCGGTATGCAACTGAGTAGAGCTGGAGTTTCTTTAGCCGAGCCGCATATGGCATCTGTTTCAGTCACTTGATCCTCTTTGTAAGGTACTTTTGGGGTCTTTCTAGTTGTTGCAGGTGTCGGATAAGGTACATCCCAAATGGGGCATTGTACTCAATTATGGGCCTGATGATGAATGAGTAAAGGTGCACAATGACCTCCCTTGATCTAGATGTGAATCCTTTCATGATAAGGTGGGCTATATAGAAGGTCTTTCTAACCACTTTGGCAATGTGGTTGTCAAAGGAGAGGTTACTATCAACTTGGGTCCCCAGGTCCCTAATTACTTCTTCCGTACTTAATGGATTACCACCTATGTGGTAATTTGTGGGCACTTTGTTTTTGCCAAAGGGTATGACTATACACTTTTTGGCGTTTAGTTTAAGGCCATGGCTCTGGCACCAGCTATCCATCTCAGAGACCCTTTTGGAGGATGCTTGTGTCAGCTGGGGAGTCAATTATGGCGCCGTCATCTGCGAACTTGGTCAGCCACAGTCCTCCCGTGTTAGCCTGTACCTCAGAAAAATATATACCGAATAAGAGAGGTCCCAGGACTGAGCCCTGTGGGATGCCACTTGTAACTGGTTTAGTCTGACATGGCTCCAGCAATTCTGACCATGTGGGTTCTGTCCTTGAGCCAGTTTGCAACCCATCTTATGACATAGGGGTTTATATTTAAGCTGGAGAGTTTGTCTATGATGCCTGAGTGGGGTATTGTGTCAAAGACTTTTGCGAGGTCCAGATGTTCATTGTGTTACCCTGCTGCAGTCATCACACTTGGGTTATCCTGTCGTCAGGCGGTCCCGCAGTCTGCCTGAATTCCAAAGTCTTGGTCCGGCGTCGGTTGCTGTCGCTTCTTCCCTGATGTCAGTGCGCCAGGGGTATATATGATGCATCCGACTCCATTTTCTTCAGTCTTTCTTGCCGCACGGTGCCCAAAGCAGAAGCAGTTAGCAAGTGCTGGTCGGCCGATTCCTGAGATTTTCGAAGTTGAATTTCAGATCCGAAGTCTTCAATAAAGCTAAGTACCCCGTTGGGGAAACTTTTCTTGCCTCAGACCGATGTCAGAAAAAGTTAACAATTGTATTTCTTGTGGGAAGCAAATACCTCATAAGGATTTTCATTCTTATTGTATACCTTGCCTAGGCCCAGACCACGACGTTACTGGTTGTCGTTTTTGTGCTAGGTTCAATAAGCGTACTATAAAACGACGCTTTGATTTCGCACAACACTACTTCGGTAGAAAATTTAACTACCATGCCGTCGGAGCAACCGACTACCGGCATGCACAAAAAAATGCAAGGATAAGGACAGGCAGCCTAGACCCAAGCCAGATTCCGAGGCGTCAGCTGGGCCGGTCTCCGGTTCACTGGTTTTCAGTGAGGCACCTACGCAGCCCCTGGCTACCGCAGAATTGGAACCAGAGACCGCTTTGGATCCTTTGGTGGAGAGTGCTAGGCCGACGCAGCCATTTTCTTTAGGCCCTACCGATGACATTGCAGAAAGAGATGTCGGTGCTGCAGAAACTCCTTCGGTTTCTGAAGGTGTCTTCAGACCGACGACTCTCACTATAAAAACGTATCCTAAGCTTAAGACTCCTCTTAAACCTAAAAAGACTGCACTTCAGTCTCCAGTTCAAGGCCCCATGCCTAAGAAACAGATGCTTAAAATGGCTGAAGATTTGATCTCTTTAATCAGGGGTCCCCCCCCCCCCGACAAAAGGCCTAGACGAGGAAGATTATGCCTCCTCTGATCAAGTGTCTATTTCCTCAGGCTCCCTCCCCCTTATGAAGATTCTGATGCTGAGGATTCCATTCCCTCAGCTTCTCCCCCTGAAGACTACTCCTTTGGGGGAAACTTTACACACTATGAGGGAACATTTTCACTGGGAAGGTCAGGACTACTCTGACTCAAATAAAAGGCTCAGAGAGTTTCTTTTACTCCCCCAGCACAGACCTCTTGCTATCCCCCCAGTTTTAGACATTGTGGATGATGTTTACTTAGAATCAAGTTTAAATCCAGATTCTCTGCCTCCTGCTCCTGCCAAACCAGACAGATATTATAGAGTGCCTGACTCCCACAAATTCCTTTATAAAAGCCCTGTTGCTGACCCAGAGACTATCTCCCAGGGTCCCAAAGGGGCTAAGGCTTCTATGGCAAAAAATCCTGTACCCTCTGAAAGGGACTCCAGAGCACTAGACAGGTGGGAGAAAAAGGTTTACACCTCAGCCACTCTAGCTATGAGAGCACTAAATTGTCAATTTCACATGCTAAAATACCAGCAATTTCTAATGTCTCCAAGACAAAAAATGAGCACACTCCCTCAACAGTCTGAATTGAAGGAAATGCAGGATCTGTTGCATGCAGCTGAACAGGTGGGCAAACCTACTTTACAATGTGGATTTGATTCCTTGGAAGCTTTCTGTAGAGCAGCTGTTACTGGGTCTGTTATACGTAGGCATGCTTGGTTAAAGGAACAAACTCTGCCTGATCATGTTAAAGCAAAGCTTCTAGGGGCCCCCTTACAGCAGGATGTCCTATTTGGAGTTAAAGCAGAAGAAGTCTTAAAGAAAATGGAGGATAAGGCAAAATCTATGCAGACCGTCAAAGATTTTTTACAGGTTCAGCCCCCTCGCTTCAGCAGAAATTGACCAACAAAAAATTGGTCCTTTCCAGCTACTGACAGACCACAGAGGGGTAAATACAGACGCCCAAGAGGCAGAGGACAACCACAAACCCACTACAAACCTCGACAATGGGGCACTGCAACACAGAAGGGAGGAGAAGACAGGCCCCAAACTACTAGAAGGCAAACTCAATGACTTAAACCTCATATGGCCAAGCAAGACTCTCTTGGCAGCTCCCTTGGGAGCACTTTTTTCAGACAACTGACGCATCGTCACAAAGGACAATGGGTCCTAGACATAATTTCACAAGGATACAGATTCCATTTCCACACCTTGCCAACGAAAAGAGGAATGCCAAACCTGCCACAAAATCAGTGGGCAGAGGCACAAAAACAAATTACAGCTCTCATGGACATGAGAGCCATTCAACTGGTACCTACCCGGGAGCAAGACCAAGGATTTTACTCGAGACTCTTTCTAGTCCCCAGAAAGGACAATGCCTGGAGACCATTTCTGGACCTTTCAATTCTAAACACCTTCTTACAAGTACCCAAATTCAAGATGCTAACACTACAGCAGCTTCTTCCCATGTTGGACAAGAAAGCATGGCTAGTAACGTTGGACCTCAAGGAGGCATACCTGCATGTCCCTATCCGACAAAATTGCAGAAGATACCTCCGTTTCATTGCAGGTTCAACCCATTACCAATTCTTTGCACTGCCCTTTGGCTTATCCACTGCGCCCAGGGTTTTCACAAAATGCCTGGCACCAGTAATTGCATACTGCAGACAAAGAGGAATTCATATATACCCATACCTGGACGACTGCTTCATCCAAGCAGAAAACAAGGACATCCTCTTACAACATCTGGCTTTTGTAAAACATCTTCTAAGTTGCCTAGGGTACACAGTAAACGAAAAGAAATCAAAACTAGTACCCTCACAAAATATGACATTCCTGGGTGCCAGCTTGAATACAACGGCCCAGAAGGCTTATCTGACGCCAAACAACTACAACTGACTCAATATTTCAAAGCAATGGCAACAAAGACCCAACTCCCTGCAAGAAAAATTCTGCAGGCCTTGGGCTTCATGGCATCTTGCATACTACTAATACCATTTGCAAAGCTGCATATGAGGAGATTACAGTGGTACCTAAAAAGCGTTTGGTCTCAACACAGCCACAGCTTGGACACAATGATATCTCTCATTCCCTGCCTTCAACAAGAGTTTCTATGGTGGTCACAGGCATGTCACCTCAACGAGGGTCAGCCTTTCACCTTACCCCTAGCCAGGCAAACTATGACAACAGATGCATCAGACTACGCCTGGGGGGCTCACATGGCAGGACAGTGCGTTCAAGGCATATGGACTGCAGATCAAAGGAATCTGCACATCAATCAAAAAGAGATGCTAGCTGTACAGAATGCCCTGACAGCCTTTAAGAACCTCTTGCATCCAGGACAACACCACAGTAATGTGGTACATAAACAAGGGGGTACACACTCCTACCCTCTATGCAGGCAAGCAATGACCTTGTGGAACACAGCACTGGCTTACCAAGTTCAGCTACAAGCTCAATTCCTGCCAGGAAAAAAGAACACATTGGCAGACGACCTCAGCAGAAACATCATGGATCCCCAATAGTGGAAACTGGATCCACAAGTATTTGCAATGATAACTCAAAAATGGGGCCACCCAGACATAGACCTGATGTTCATCGTGCATACAGCTGCAGTCATAACAGATGGGTTTTCCTGCCGTCAGGCGGGTCCTCGGTCAGCCGAATTTCCAAAGTCTAGGTCCGGCGTCGGATGTCGTCGCTTCTTCCCTGACGTCAGTGCGATAGGGGTATAAAGGAACCAGCCGACGCCATTTTCTTCAGTCTTTCTTGCCGTGCGGTGCCCGAAGCAGAAGCAGTTTGCAAGTGCCGGTCGGCCAGCTTCTGAGATTACGAATATTTTTCAACCGAAGTCTTCTTGAAAGCTAAGTACCCCGTTGGGGAAACTTTTCTTGCCTCAGACCGATGTCAGACAAAGTTAATAATTGCATTTCATGTGGGAAGCAAATACCGCATAAGGATTTTCATTCCCTCTGCATTCCTTGCTTAGGCACAGACCACGACATCTCGGCCTGTCGTTTTTGTGCTACATTCAACAGACGCACTATTAAGCGTCGGGCGGAGTTCACCCAACACTATTTTGGCAAAAAGTTTAATTACATTATGTCGTCCAGTTTTAAGTAAAAGACGCAAAGATAAGGACCGACATAAGAGGTCCGCGACTTCTACCGACACCACGCCAAAGCAGACTACAGGTGGTCCGGTTCTCAGTGAGGTGCCTAAGCAGCCCCTGACTACCGATGACACTTCTTTGGCGGTGTCTTCAGTGCCCGAGGTCGCAGGCTCTTCGGCCCACACCCCGACTACCGATACCGAAGCCACTCTTGGCAGTGAAACTCAGAGTTTAGACAGGCCTGCCACCTCTCAAGGTGTCTTCAGGCCTTCCTCTTCTTTTTCCATCAAGGCTTTCACTAAGTCTAAAGCAGCCATGTATACTAAAAGACAAGGCCCACAGGGCCCCTCTCAAGGCCCCATTCCTAAAAAGCAGATGCTCAAAATGGCTGAGGATTTGATTACTCTTATCAGGGGTTCTCAACCCCTTCCGGACAAAAGGCCCAGAGTAGAGGAAGAATCCCCTTCCTCGGACCAGGCCTCCATTATTTCAGAACATTCTGAAGACCAGGAACATTTTTACTCCCCTTTTGAAGATTCTGATGCAGAGGAGTCCATTCCCTCTGTTCCCCTGAGGATTACTCTTTTTGGGGAAACCTTACATACCTTGAGGAAACACTTCCACTGGGAAGGCCAAGAGTACTCAGACTCCAAGAAAAGGCTTAGGGATTTCCTCTTGCTCCCTCAGCACAGGCCTCTGGCTATACCTCCCGTCTTAGACATACTAGATGATGTGTATTCGGAGGCCTGCCTTAACCCAGATTCTTTACCTCCAGCTCCAGTCAAGCCTGACAGGTATTACCGGGTTCCTGATTCACACCAATTTCTATACAAAAGCCATGCGGCTGACCCATAAACTATTTCACAGGGTCCCAAGGGAATTAAGGCCTCCACTGCTAAAAATCCATTACCTTCAGAGAGAGATTCCAGAGCTTTAGAAAGGTGGGGAAGAAGGTATACACCTCGGCCACCTTAACCATGAGGGCATTAAACTGTCAGTTCCATATGTTAAAGTACCAACAGTTTCTGTTATCACAGTTGAAAAGCAAAATGTCACAACCTGAACAACCAGACTTGAAGGAGTTGCAGGATTTGTTACATAGTGCAGAACAAGTGGGTAAACATACCTTACAATGTGGTTTTGATGCTTTAGAGGCCTCATGTAGAGCTGCTGTTACAGGATCAGTCATATGTAGACATGCTTGGCTCAAAGAGCAAACTTTACCAGATCATGTTAAAGCTAAATTACTAGATGCACCTCTGCAAAAAGATGTATTGTTTGGTGTTAAAGCTGAGGAGGTATTAAAGAAAATGGAGGAAAAGGCAAAATCAATGCAAACAGTGAAAGATTTCCTACAGGTACAACCTCCACGTTTCAGTAGAAATTGGCCTTCCAAAAATTGGTCCTTTCCAGCCACGGATAGACCCCAAAGAGGTAGATACAGGCGCCCGAGGGATAGAGGGCAATCTCAAGGATCGTTTAGAGGCAGACAATGGCAAGCACCTACACAAAGAGGTGGTGAGGATAGTTCAGCCGTTCAGAAAGCAGAACCAATGACTTTCCCCTTTGCATGCCAAGCAAGGCTCAAATGGCAGCACCTTTAGGCGGAAAACTGGCATTATTTTCAAAAAATTGGCATATTGTCACAAAAGACAAATGGATCCTGGATATTATAGACAGAGGCTACAGATTCCACTTTCACACCCTTCCAAAAATGAGAGGCATGCCAAACCTGCCACACAAAGGGCAGAGGCACAAAAACAAATTTCAGATCTCATGGACATGAAAGCTATTCAAGAGGTACCTGCACAAGAACACGGTCAAGGTTTTTATTCCAGACTATTCCTGGTACCAAGAAAGGGAAAAGATTGGAGACCTATTTTGGACCTATCCATCCTAAACACATTTTTACTTGTGCCAAAATTCAAGATGCTCACATTACAGCAGCTTCTTCCCATGCTGGGCAAGGAGTCTTGGCTGGTAACATTGGACCTCAAGGAGGCATACCTGCATGTCCCAATCACACAAGATTGCAGAAGATACCTCAGATTTCTTGCAGGTTCAACCCATTATCAATTCTCTGTATTGCCCTTTGGCTTATCTACTGCGCCCAGAGTATTCACGAAATGCCTGGCATCAGTAATTGCCTTCTGCAGACTTCAAGGGATACAAATATACCCATACCTGGACGACTGCCTGATCCAAGCGGGACAGCAAGCACATACTTCTGAAACACCTGGTGTATGTAATAATGTTGTTGAAATCTCTCGGATACACAGTCAACAAAAAGTCAAGACTAATACCCTCTCAAACAATAATTTTCCTGGGTGCCAGCTTGGATACAAACACCCAGATGGCCTACCTCACGCCAGAGAAACAAGGGCAACTAACTCAATACTTCAGAAAACTGTCAACTTTCACCAGGCTGACTGCAAGGAAAATCCTGCAGGCTCTGGGATTCATGGCATCTTGCATCCTACTAATCCCATGTGCAAAGCTGCATATGAGGAAACTTCAATGGTACCTAAAAAACCTATGGTCTCAACACAGTCACGGTTTGGAAACAATAATACCACTGATTCCATATCTTCAAAAGGAATTTCTGTGGTGGGCTCAAGCATGCCAAAGAAACACAGGTCTACCATTCTGCAAGCCTCAAGCAAATCAAGTCATCACAACAGACGCCTCGGATTACGCCTGGGGGGCGCACATGACAGATCGGTGCATTCAGGGCAAATGGTCCCAAAAAGAAAAGCACCTACACATCAATCAAAAGGAAATGCTAGCAGTAATAAATGCTATTACAGCTTTCAAAGACCTGCTGCATCCAGGCCAGGTATTGATAAGGACAGACAACACCACAGTAATGTGGTACATAAACAAACAGGGAGGAACCCATTCATACCCCCTATGCAGGCTAGCCATGTCTGTTTGGAACATGGCTCTGGAATTGCAAATCGAGCTTCAAGCACAGTTTCTGCCAGGCAAGGAAAACACGCTGGCAGACAACCTAAGCAGAAATATGACAGATCCACACGAATGGAAGTAGCATCCTCAAGTTTTTTCAAAGATAATTCAAGCATGGGGAAGGCCAGACATAGATCTCTTTGCCTCCCACAGAAATCACCAATTGGCAAAATTCTGCTCAAGGACCTTTCATCCACAGGCCTGGAAAGTGGACGCACTCTCTTTCAGTTGGACAACAATGACAGTTTATGCCTTTCCACCTCTTCCTCTGCTGCCCAAAGTTCTATTAAAAACCAGAGCAGACAGACCAAAGATGATTCTCATTGCTCCAGACTGGCGAAGACAACACTGGTACCCACTCCTGAGGAGCCTGACGCATTCCCCACCATGGATCCTGCCTCTAATGCCTCTTCTACTGACTCAGCACAACTTCAAAACTCTTCAGTCAGCTGAAAACACTCAATCTAGCCGCATGGAAGATTCCTTAAAATCACAACAGACCCTACTCTCCAAGGAGGTGCAGGATGTCATTTTGGAGGCCAGAAGACCTTCTAATAGAAAAGCCTACTCCGCAAAATGGAAACGGTTTTGTGCTTGGAATGAGAAAAAGGGTCAGAACCCTGGAATACTGAATTTACCTCAAATATTACAGTACCTAGCTGAGCTGCTAAGCAGAGGACTTTCATTCTCCTCCATCAAAATCCATGCCTCAGCCATTTCTGCAGAATACAACACTGATCCTCCTTTATTCTCTCACCCCCTCTTAAGACAGTTCCTCAGAGGGGCTAAGAATATAAAACCCCCAAGGAAACAACCAGTACCTGCTTGGGACCTCAATTTCATTCTAGAAAAACTTACTTTGCCTCCCTTTGAGCCAGCTGCCTCAACAGAACTGCAATATTTGTCCTGGAAAACAGCCTTCCTGCTGGCTATCACCTCAGCTCGCAGGGTTTCGGAACTACAAGCCCTCATGGCTGTGCAGCCTTTCATCATTTTCCATCAGGACAGAGTATCCTTGCGAACCAACCCTTCCTTTATGCCAAAGGTGGTATCCAGGGTAGTCTTGAATCAGGCTATCCACTTTACCTACCTTTTACCCCAATCCTCAAAATAAAGGGGAGAGACAACTACATTCCTTGGACATTCATAGACAGCTACGTTATTATTTGGACAGAACAAAGCCTTTCAGAAAATCAGAGCAACTCTTTGTGTCCTATGCTACAGGAGCTCAAGGGAAGCCTATTTCCAAACAGACAATCTCAAAATGGATAGCCCACTGCATACGCTTTTGTTACTCTTTTCATGGTAAAACTGTATCTGCAGGCATCAGGTCTCACTCCACAAGGACCACAGCCACCTCTGCAGCTTTCCTCAAGGGGGTTCCTACCAAAGATATTTTGGAAGCTGCCACTTGGAGTTCTGTACATACTTTCTCCAAGCACTATCACCTACCATTATACTCCAAATGTAGAGCAGGCTTTGCCACTGCAGTCTTGCAGGGCATCCTGGCTCCTCCTAGTTCCACCTAGTGCTTACCACCCCTTTTTTAGCTTTGGTATTCTACCCATCTGTTATGACTGCAGCTGTATGCACGATGAACATAGTACAGTTTTGTACCTACCATAAATGTAGATGTTCGAGTGCTAATACAGCTGCAGTCCAGGTTTCCCTCCCTCCTTCCCCTCTGGGACAGGCCTAATGGCCAACTCTTCCTCATACAATCTGATTGGGGTATTCTTTTATGGTGTATTTGCTTGCAACTACTGTTTTTTGATTATACTGCATTGCATTATTACATAAATTTATGTATTGCCTTCCTTCTGGGGGCACCTGACATCTGGGGCAAGAAAAACTGAAGAAAATGGCGTCTGCTGGTTCCTTTATACCCCTGTCGCACTGACGTCCGAGAAGAAGCGACGACATCCGACGCCGGACCTAGACTTTGGAATTCGGCCGACCGAGAACCCGCCTGACGGCAGGAAAACCCATCTGTTATGACTGCAGCTGTATTAGCACTCGAACATCTACATTTATGGTAGGTACAAAACTGTACTTTTGCCAGCCCCCAAAACTATCAGCTAACAAAATTTGGTACAAGGACACTTCACCCTCAAGCTTTGAAAGTGGACGCACTCTCATTCAGTTGGAAAAACCTGACAGCATATGCCTTCCCTCCATTGCCCCTTCTCTCAAAGGTGCTTCTGAAAGTCAGGAAGGAGAGACCCAGAATGATACTCATAGCCCCAGACTGGCCACGCCAGCACTGGTACCCACTATTAAGGAATATGGCCCAGGGCCCACCTTGGATTTTACCACAAATTGCTCATTTGCTCACACAGCAAGACAAATCAGATTCTACACAGCCAGCTCAAAACCTTAAATTTGGCTGCATGGCAAATCACCTAAGCAACCAGCCAGCTCTTCTTCCTCAAGCAGTTATGGATGTTATCCTGGAAGCTAGGAGGCCCAGCACCAGGAAGGCCTACTCGGACAAATGGAAAAGGTTTTGCACCTGGAACCAAGCTAAAAGCCAAAATACCCTTCAGCCTCGCCTGCCTCAGATTCTACAGTATTTAACTGAAATGTTGCACAAAGGACTTTCTTTTTCATCTATTAAAATCCACGTTTCAGCTATTTCAGCCCACTACAACACGGATCCACCCTTATTTTCACATCCGCTTCTAAGGCAGTTTCTCAGAGGGGCCAAAAACATTAGGCCCCCCAGGAGAGCACCTACACCAACCTGGGACCTCAACTTTGTTCTGGAAAAACTTACACTACCTCCTTTTGAACCAGCTTTCTCTGCTGATCTAAAGTTTATATCATGGAAGGCTGCCCTGCTGCTAGCAATAACTTCAGCCAGAAGAGTCTCAGAGCTTCAGGCACTAGTGGCAGTAGAGCCTTTCCTCATTTTCCATCAAGACAGAGTTTCTCTACAAACTAATCCTTCCTGCATGCCTAAGGTGGTATCCAGTGTGGCTCTAAATCAAACCATCCACTTACCCACCTTCTTTCCAAATCCACAGAACAAAGGAGAAAGACTCCTGCACTCCTTGGGCATTCACAGGCAACTATGTTACTACTTGGATAAAACTAAGGTTTTTCAGAAAAACTGACCAGCTCTTTGTATCCTATGCTGCAGCTTCACAAGGGAAGGCTGTATCAAAACGGACCATTTCCAAATGGATAGGACATTGCATTCGTTTTTGCTATACCCATCATGGAAAACCAGTTCCTGCTACCATAAGGCCCCACTCTACCAGGGCAGCAGCTACATCTACAGCCTTCCTCAGGGGGGTGCCAACCAAGGATATTTTGGAAGCTGCAACTTGGAGTTCAGTTCACACCTTCACCAAACACTACCACTTACCACTTTACTCTAAGACTAGAGCTGGCTTCGCCACTGCAGTTCTGCAGGGCCTTCTAGCCTCCTCTAACCCTCTTTGACTCCTCCTCCCATCCTTAGCTTTGGGATTCTACCCAAGTGTGATGACTGCAGCAGGGTAACACGATGAACATAGTACGGTTTTGTACCTACCATAAATGTAGATGTTAGAGTGTACACCCTGCTGCAGTCCAGGTTACCCTCCCTCCATCCCCTCTGACCTAATTAACTAAATCTTTATATTACCTTTGTGATGTATTTGCTTATAGCTAGAGGGATGTTGTGTTTGTGCTAAATTTTTTAGATTGGTACTAATTACTGACCACCTTTTTGGGGGCAACTGACATCTGGGGCAAGACAAACTGAAGAAAATGGCGTCGGATGCATCATATATACCCCTGGTGCACTGACGTCAGGGAAGAAGCGACAGCAACCGACGCCAGACCAAGACTTTGGAATTCAGGCCGACTGCAGGACCGCCTGACGACAGGATAACCCAAGTGTGATGACTGCAGCAGGGTGTACACTCGAACATCTACATTTATGGTAGGTACAAAACTGTACTGTAGGCTGTGTGAACTACCTTTCCCTCATCAATGGCCTTGGTGACTGTTTCAAAGAAGTCGACCAGGTTCAAGAGGCAGGATCTGCCCATAACAAAGCCAAATTGGGTAGGATCCATTGTCTGTAGGTCCCCAATGTCTTTGTTTGAGATCCATAATGATCCTCTCCATAGCTTTGCAGACCAGGCTAGTCAGGCTTATGGGGCGGTAGTTTTCATGGTCCGTAGAAACGCCTCCTTTGTGGAGTAGGATCACTGTTGCTGTTCGCCATTATTTGGGTACATATCCTGTAGTAAGGCTGACATTGAACAGCAGCTTTATGTGAGGGTTTAGCTCTTCTTGGAGTTCATTGAGCACACAGCCCGGGACACCGTTTGGTCCCATTGATGCTGTGTTTTTTGCTTTGGAGAGGGCGGCTCTCACCTGGGCATCTGAGATGTCATGGAGGCAACACTCTGCTGGGATAGATATTTGTCCTTTTGGGGGGGGGGGGGAGTTTGCACTGAACCTGTCTGCCAGGATGTTGGCAATGTCTGTGGGTTCAGTGTATTTTTTGTCATTATGGATGAACTCCGAGCATATCTGGGAGTTGCCACCCAGGTTTCTAACATAACTAAAGAAAACCTTATGATTATCTTTAGTGTCTTGTGCAATTTTTCTCTCGAAGCTGGCCTTGGATGATTTTATGAGTGATCACAGTTTTTTGCTAGTACTGATCAGAGATGCCTTCCCTTTTAGGGATTTTATTCTATCATGTAGTAGCTTCCTCCTTCTATTGTATAGCTTGTTTATGGCTGGGGTCCACCGGACAGGACGCCTGCCTTTGGGGGATTGGGTCTTGGTTTTATTTGGGATTGCATGATCCATGCATTCCTGGAGGTGTCCATAGAATGCGTTTATAAAGGATTCAGCAGATTGGGCTGTAGTTTCCACTGGCCCGGGGGACATGAAGGATTCCACTTCGGTTTTAAGAAGTATGAAGTTAGCTTTTGAGAAGTTCTTCACTGTGGTCTTCTGTGCTGGGGGTGGGATGTGAATTTCCAGTAAGATTAATTTATGGTCCGATCTTACCAATGAGGGACATACTTCTGGTATGGAACATTGTGTCCCCATGTTGGTGGTGATCAAATCTAGTATGTTTTCCCCTCTTGTGGGAGTGGTGACTAGTTGTTCCATAGCATTTGAGTTTAGGAATTCTAGGAACCTTTGGGCTAAGGTGTTGGGGCTTGAGTAATGCTCCCAGTCTATGTTTGGGTAGTTGAAGTCCCCCAATATGATGGTGTTTGGAGAGACCTTCATACTCTCCAGTGTCTTCAGGAAGGCCGATTGAGTTTGAGAGGGTGGTGTGTAGTATGCTACAAACTGAAAGGCAGTTTTGCCCACTGTTAGTTGCACATGGATGGTTTCCGATGCTTCATGCAATGCCACTAACCTGGAGGTGTGGGTATCCTTGATGAATATGGATACTCCCCTTCTTTTGTGGTATGGTCCGATTTTTGGGGCCGAAAAGCATGATATGAGGTATAATCTGGTAGTGCTGGGGTGCTCTCGGGGTCCTTGAACCAGGTTTCTGTCACTGCACAGACATCGATGTTCTCCATACCGAGGAGGGCTTCGAGAGCGTGCATCTTGAGGTTTAGACTTCTGGTCCTTCTAAAAGTCAGACAAGAGAAACCAAAGATGATACTAATTGCCCCGGACTGGCCCCGCCAATACTGGTACCCAATCCTAAGGAACTTGTCTCAATACCCAGCTTGGACCTTGCCTCAAAGACCACAATTGTCCCAGCAAAATAATCAGATCCTGCACAATCAACTACAGACTCTGAACCTGGCAGCATGGCTGATCTGGTAGTCATACAAACAGCACCTCTCAGTAAAGCTGTGATGGATGTCATTTTGTAAGCCAGAAGGCCTAGTACTAGAAAATCTTATGCTGACAAATGGAAGAAATTTTGTGGTTGGAATCAAGCACAAGGAACTGATACAGCAGAACCAAATATTCCTCAGGTATTGCAATACTTAACTGAGATGCTTGACAAAGGCCTATCTTTCTCATCAATTAAAATCCATGCCTCTGCCATTTCGGCTCATTACAATACAGAGCCACCAATCTTTTCTCATCCTTTACTAAAGCAGTATCTTAGAGGAGCCAAAAATTTAAGGCCTCCTAGAAGATCATCATTGCCTGCATGGGACCTCAGTTGTGTTGGAAAAGCTCACCCTGCCTCTATTTGAACCAGCAGTAACCACTGATATAAAGTTCTTATCATGGAAAACAGTTCTGCTACTAGCAATTACTTCAGCAAGAAGAGTTTCAGAGCTACAGGCCCTCATGGCTGTAGAGCCTTTTATCATATTTTACCCAGACAGGGTATCTCTGAGGACAAATCCAACTTTTACGCCTAAGGTGGTTTTCAGTGTGGCTCTTAACCAAGCAATTCATCTGCCAACGTTTTATTCAAATCCGCAGAACAAGGAGTAGAGAATTCTGCATTCCTTGGACGTACACAGACAACTAAGATTCTATTTAAGCAGGACTAAAGCTCTAAGAAAAACTGCACAATTGCTAGTGACATATGCTGCAGGATCAGAAGGCAAGGCTATTTCAAAGCAGACAGTTTCAAAGTGGATAAGCCACTGCATCCGTTTCTGCTACTTACACCATGGTAAGCCTTTGCCCAACGGCATTAGGTCTTATTCCACCAGAGCTGCAGCTACTTCAGCAGTCTTTCTAAGGGGGAGTACCAACCAAAGACATTCTGGAGGCTGCTACTTGAAGTTCTGTTCACACCTTTACAAAGCATTATCATTTGCCTCTCTAGTCTAAGTCCAGGCCAGGCTTTGCCACTGCAGGTTCTGCAGGGCCTTGTAGCCGCTCCTAATGCTGTTTAGCTCCAGCCTCCCAACCATAGCTTTGGGATTCTACCCAAATGTAATGACTGCAACAGTGAAACACGAAGAACATAGTACAGTCGTGTACACTTACCATAAATGTAGATGTTCTAGTGTATTCACTGTTGCAGTCCAGGTTACCCTCCCGCCATCCCCCTGTCATTTTGGAGTTTCTTTCCTTCTCTATCTTCTACAACCTATGTGGTGTATTTGCTTGTAGATGAAGGTAAAGTTTATATTGATGCATATTTATATATATGTGTGTGTGTGTGTGTGTGTGTGTGTGTGTGTATATGTATATATATATATATATATATATATATATATATATATATATATATATATATATATATATATATATACACATATATATATATATATATATATATATATATATATATACATATATATATACATATATATATATATATATATATATATACACATATATATATATATACATATATATATACATATATATATATATATATATATATATATATATACATATATATATATATAAATATATATATATATATACATATATATATATATATATATATATATATATATATATATATACATATATATATATATATATATATATATATATATATATATATATATATATATACATATATGCATATATATATATATATATATATATATATATATATATATATATATATATGCATATACATATATATATATATATATATATACATATATATATATATATATATATATATATATATATATATATATATACATATATGCATATATATATATATATATATATATATATATATATATATATATATATATATATATATATATATATATATATATATATATATATATATATATATATATATATATATATATATATATATATAAAATATATTTGTGCTACCTTTTTGGTGGCACCTGACATCGGGGGGCAAGAAAAACTAAAGAAAATGGCGTTGGCTGCGAGTTTTGTGCCCCTGATGACCTGGCGTCATGGAGGAGGGACAGCGGCCGACGCAGGACCCAGGACGTTGGGATTTGGGCCGGCTGGGGGCAACCTGCCTGCAGATTGTGCAAATGTAATGACTGCAACAGTGAATACACTCGTGCATCTACATTTATGGTAAGTGTACACAACTGTACTTTTCATATGCTGACTTACCAGGAAACCGTTTTACACCAGATGAAGGAAAAACTGGTGGGAACTGGAAATACGGCCCTTTCCAGAGACGTGCTGGACTTGTGCAATTCTTGCTGTCAAGTAGCACTTCTTGCACTGCAGCTGTGATGCTCTGGAAGCTTCCAACAGGGCAGCAGCTGCAGGATCCATCAGTAGAAGACATGCCTGGCTGAGGGAACAGTCCCTCTCTGAACATGTAAAATCCAGTCTCTTGGGTACTCCTTCGGACAAAGATTTCCTCTCCCCCTCCCCCTCAGGCTGAATCTGTGCTTAGGAAGAAGGCCAAGTCCATGCAAACGATCAAGAGCTTTCTTCAGTTTCAACCTTTTGCTTCAGCCACAGTTACCCCACCAAACACTGATGCTTTCTGGTCTTCCAGTCTAAGACTAGACCTAGGAGACTTTAAAGGAAATGGAGTCCGAGGCAGCACCACTGACTGACACAGTGGCAAGTAGATTCTAATAGGCCTGTGGGATCCTGCCAACAGGGACCCAGCAAGGTGCAATCATGACTTCCATGAGGTACTCTTTCCCCCTCACCTGAACCCCACCCCTCTCTCCCTACCCCCTTTCAGACTAGGAGGACAGCTGCCCCTTTACTTAAATAATTGGAGTCTCATTACAAGGGTTCAATGGGTACTGAAAATCATAGAAATAGGTTACAAACTTCAGTTCAAACAGCCTCTGATTTGATCAGGTTTCCCAGGTATTCCACCAAACCAACAAACTGAGGCCTGAAAGCAAATACTGCTCCTGTGCACCCAAGGCTGTGTGGAACCAGTGCCAAGCACATTATACGGAAAAGGGTTTTACTCACCTTTTCCTCATCTCCAGAAAAGAAGGTACATGGAGGTCTATTCCTGTCAAGGCCCAACAGATTCTTCCAGGTACAAAAATTCAAAATCCTAACCCTTCAAAAATTGCTCTCCATGTCGTCACCCAATGCTTACCAGTAACCTTAGATCTAAAGGACTCGTACCTCCAGATTCCCATAGAAAAATCTCACAAGAGGTTCTTACACTTCAGAGCAGGTGTGAAGCATTATCAATTCTGTGATCTGCCCTTTTGCTTGTCTGTTGCACCCAGAGTGTTCACAAAATGCTAACCCCAATGATAGCCTTCTGCAGGTCAAAGGGCATTCAGATTTACCCTTATTTAAATGACTGCCTCATTCAAGCAACAAATCTAGAAAAACTCAAAACAGATCTGCTTTACTCACAAAAGGTACTGGCTTCACTGAGGTTCACTATCAATACCCAAAAGTCTCGGATCGTCCCCAGAAAAATTTTGTTTCTGGGGGTTTTTCTAGATTCCTCACTTCGGAAAGCCTTCCTTCCCCCAGACAAGATGACCTTTTCATCTCTGTACTTCCAAAAGGCCTTTCTCGGGAACTGCCTCACAGCCAGAGAGTTCCTCAGAGCTGTGGGGGTTACATGACCTCTTGCATCCTCATGATCCCCCTGGCCAGACTACATATGAGGAAGAATCCTTCAACTTCAGAGTAAAGCTTCTCCCTTGTCTCAGGACAAAGTTTGCATGGTGGCCAAGCATACTCCCTCAACCCAGGCCTTCCCTTCAGGTTTATCCCTCAGGATCAAACTCTAACCACGGATGCCTTGGAAATAGCCGAGGGGGGCCCACTGCAAGAAATTTGACTCCCACAAGTTGCAACAGTATCGGGAAGTATTTCTTAGCATAGCCAAAAAGTGGGGTGTGCCAAAGAGAGACATTTTTTGCATCAAAGAAAATACTCACTTGGAAAAGTTTTATTCAGTGGGCAAAACAAGGTCAGCCTGGAAGACAGATGCCTTCTTCCCTTGGACAGGCCTGTTCCTCTATGCCTTTCCCCTAATACCCTTGCTGTCCAGGGTACTGCTAGAAATAAGGGTCATTCTAATAACCCAAAGCAGTACTGGTATCCTCCAGTGCTTAGTCTAAGCAAGAAGGAACCATGTTTTTCGCCCCAACTAGTGGACCTATTAACACAGAAACAAGGGCACAGTGATAAATCCCAACCTGAGTGCTCTTGAATTGAAGGCTTGGATGATGCCTTGTCCCCCTTGAAGGTGGACACCCCTCGACAAACAGGTCCTGGATATTCTAAAACAAGCCAGGAGACATAGCAGATAAAATATTACTCCGTTAAATGGAAGAGATTCACTGTGTGATGCAAACAAAAAGGACAGAGCCCTCTTCAAGCTCAGATGTCTCTGATCCTTTTATACTTATCAGGACTTTCTTATTCCTCTATTAAAATTCACGCTTCAGCAGTTACAGGTTACAAGCCTACTCAACCCCTGTTTTCTTCCATCCACTCATGAAATGTTTTTGAGAGGGGTTATCCACACTCCTGTTTCCTAATGGGATCTCCGGTTAATTCTGGCGAAGCTTGCCTTCCCTTCTTTAGTGCCAGCTTCCTCCACAGGCATCAGATTACTCAACTGGAAGGCAGCCTTTCTGCTAGCCATTACTTCAGCTAGAAGGATTACTTGGCTTCAGGCCCGTAGGCCCGTGTGTGTGTGTGTGTGTGTGTGTGTGTGTGTGTGTGTAACCTTATATCACTTTAAACCCTGACAGTCTCTCTTAGGACCAACCATTCCTTTATGCCTAAAGTGGTTGCAGAGATCTCTCTCTAAACCAGACCATCAACTTGCCTACTGTCTTTTGTAACCCTTGAAACAAGGGGGAAGTTCTCCATACTTTGGATATGCATAAGCAACTGCATTATTACTTGGACAGAATAGAAGTCAGGAAGTCTGACCAGCTTTTTGTGGCCTTTGCCTGTAGCTCTGAGGGGAGAGCAGTTTCTAAACAAACCATCTCCAAATGGATCTCCCACTGTGTCTTGATTTGCTACAACCATCATGGGAAGAAGCCACCACACCCTGTGAGATCATACTCCACTAGGGCTGTTGCTACATTTACAGCTTTTCTTAAAGGGGTGGCCACTAAGGACAGTTTTGAAGCTGCTGGTTCTCTGTGCATACCTACACCAAGCATTATCCACTTCCAGCCTTCTCCAAGTCCAGAAAGGGGATTGCCACTGCCATCTTTTGGGGCATGCTTTTCTTTCCATAAACTTTCCATTCACCCTCCTTTCAGCTTTTTGAGTCATCCCACAGTTATGACTGCAACTGTAATACATGTAGAACATAGTACAGTTGTGTACACTTAACACAAATGTAGATGTTCTTGTGTATTCACTGTTGCCATATTCTTTCACTCACTTCATTCCCTCTTGCCCTATGAGATTGGAGTAGGCATTCTTTTCTCTAATTCCAGGTTGTACCATCCTACTCTGTAAATACTCTTGCGTTTCTGAGCTTAGGTTGTTGATCATAGGGTTCTGTTAGGGAGTTTCCTGTCTGTTGGAGGCAAGAAAGTTCCAAGGTTATGGTGCCGACTGACTTCCTGTATATCCAGATGTCTTGACATTGGTCAGGGCATCCACTGGCTTCAGGAGGAGGAAAAAATTCTCTGTAAATCAGGTTGGCTAAGGGCTTCCATGGCTGGAAATCCCACAAGTCAGGACTGCAATGGTGAATACACGCTAACATCTACATTTATAGTAAGTGTACACAACTGTAATTTCTCCCTTCTTTTGGAAGTGGCCAAGAGCAATTACCAGAAGCGTCCTCACAGAATGGTTCTACTTGCACAAGAACAGGGGTGTTTGATGCACCCTGACTGTATTTGTCCTCAGCTGACTGCCTGGATGATGGGGTCTTAATTCCCTTTAGGCACCTGTTTACTGAGGACTTGCAGCAGGTACTAATGGAGACAAGAAGGCCTGCTACTAGGAAATCGTATATTAACACATGGAAAGGGTTTCTAGTTGGTGCCAACAACATAACCAGCACCCATTCAGGGATATATGTTCTCCAGTTTTACAATATTTATGCAAGTTACTATCATTGGCCTTTCTTATTCATCTATCAAGGTTTTATCGGCCATTTCATCATGTCTGCCCATGGATCCCCCTTTTCAAGGCAACCTCATGTCAAAATGAGAGGTTTTGCATGGGAGATCACCTAGTAAAATGCTGGTCTCTCCTTGGGATCTTGATTTTGTGTTTGAGAAGCTAACATTTGTTCCATTTGAACCAGCTCATCCAACTGACTTGAGATTCTTAACATGGAAAACAGTTCTGCCAAAAGGGTATCTGGGTTACATGCTGTTATGGAGAAGTCAACCCTACCTCATTTTCCACAGGGACAGGGTTTCTTTAAGAACTAATCCTTTTATGCCTAAAGTGGTATTCAGGTTTACTTTAAGCCAAAGTATCCATCTCAGTTTTCTTTCCTGAAATGAAAAATGAGGGAGAAAGATGCTCCATACCTTTATTGTCCACAGACAACTGTGGTATTGTCTTGACAGAACTAAATCTTTCAGATCTTAAATAAAATAAAATTGATTTGATGTATCTTTTGTTGAATGGGTTTGTCCCACAGGGCTAGTAGCCAGTTTTCAAGGGAGACTGGTGGTGGTATTTATACTGCTACTGTTCATTTCTTTTGAAGGTAAGAAGGGGCAACCTGTGTCGTGTCATACTATTTCCAAATGATTCTCTAAGGCTGTTGCCCTTTGTTATACTCACCATGACAAATCTATTCCAGGCAGGGTCAAGGCCCACTCTACAAAGGCTTTGGCGTCATTTGCGGCTTTTGGAAAGGGTTGGATTCTTGAAGTATTCTAGAAGCTGCTACTTGGTCCTCTGTACATACTTCTACGGCGCACTATAAGCTCGATTCCTTCTTTAGGTCTAGATCAAACTTTGCTAGGACCATTATGTAGGGACCCCTGGACCATTCTGTAGGGACCCTTGGACCATTATGTAGGGACCCCTGGACCATTCTCCTTCCTCCTCCTCTCCCCAGATATAAACTAAAGTACTCTACCCATACAGCTGTGGCTGCAGCAGCAGTGAGCAATATGAAGAACATAGTACCGCTATGCAAGTTAAACTTATCATAACATAGCATAGTACCACTGTGTAAGTTAAACTTGCCATAACACAACATAGTACCACTGTGTAAGTTGAACTTTATCGTAACACAACATAGTACCGCTGTGCAAGTTAAACTTACCGTAACAGTAGATGCTTGAATGATCACTGCTGTAGCTGCTCCCTACATCATTCATCCCCTTTGTTTTTGTTGCGCTTTTTTTTTTTTTTTTATGCCAAGGTGTGGGCATTTATTTTTGTTGTTCCTAGCATTGTTGTTTCAAGGCTCCGCCTCCGTCTCTGTGCTGGCAGAAAAGCTGATGGGCTTCACACCAAAACTTGTCTCTCAGCTCAGCTTGACAGTTTGGGCATGTTGAAAAGGTTTCCCTAAGCTTTGGAAGCTGGCTAGTTGTATCCTTGGCAGGGCATAACCAATATAGCTAAGGCTACTGCAGCAGTGACCAATGAAGCATCTACTGTGATGGTAAGTTCAGCTTACACATCTGTTCTTTATCGCGTTCACCTCTGCCAGGCATGTCTCTTGATCTTCAAGCACTAATATGCAAGGAGCCTTTCTGTGTCTTCCACGGGGATAGGGTGACACAAAAAACAACCCATCACTTATGCTCAAGGTGGTTTCAGAATTTACTTTGAATCAAGCCATCTATATACCGGTATTCTTCCCAAATCCACAAAAGGAGAAGTGATTCTGCACTCTGAATGTGCACATACAGTTTAGATATTACCTGCACAGAAACAGTTTTTCTAATAGATCAAACCAACTGTTAGCATTTGCTGAGGGTAAGCAAGGAAAACCTGTGGCGAAACAAACTTGCTTCTAAATGCCTTGCTAATTGCATTTGTTACTCTCGCCATGGGAAATAACTTCCTGGTAAAGTCCTTGCTAATTGCATTTGTTACTCTCGCCATGGGAAATAACTTCCTGGTAAAGTCGGGGTTCATTCTATCGGGCATAAATCTGCCACTGCTGCCTTTCTAAAAGGGGTGCGCACACGCCATTCTGGAGGTTGGTACCTGGCCAGTCCATCTGTCTGTCCCCACATTTACTCAACAGCACCACTTGGGTTCAGATTTGAGGGCCAGAGCTGAGCTCACCTCTGCCATCTTGCAGAGTCTCTTATCCCCAGTAATTATCCTGTTCAGCCAACCCCTTAAAACACTCTTGGAGTGTTCCCAAGAATCAGAACTGCAATACTGACTGATGAACATAGTACAGTGGTGTCTACACTTACTATGTTTGTAGATGTTTGAATTGGTCAGTGTTGCAGTACCCTTTTCCACCCTCCATCCCATCTCTAAACTTCTGATATCCTTCTTATGTTTTTGTTCAGTATCCACCCTATGTTCGCCAACAAACCCCTTCTCTTTAGCTTTACAGCAAGGTCCTTATCTATTCCCTGAGTGGGTTGGGAAGGTCATGGTATTGTTTGGGACCATCAGACTATGTTCTTTTGACAAGAAAGACGATGAGATGGTGCCGGATTATGTCCGTTTTATGCCCCAGTTCTGGATGTCAGTCTAGTGTCCGCCAGTTTGTGAATGGTGAAAGACACTGGTATTCGGACCAGCCACTGGCTCCTTGTAGTGCTGGAAGAACCAAGAATCAGTACTGCAGCTTTGATCTACTTAAACATACAGTTAAGGCAAGTGTCAACACAACTGTACTTTGTGTCTCGAGTCTGAAAAGAAAATAGCCAGTCCTTCTGCCTTGGCTGAAGTCCTCTTGACACAGAAGAGAGCATCAGCATTTCACTCTAACCTGAGGATGCAGATGGTGACGATGTGGATTTAGCACTAATCCTTCTGAAGTGCATGTTTTTTAGGTTGTACTGCAGGTTTTGGTGGAAGCTAGTAAACCCATCACAAAGAAATTATATTTAATAAAATGGAAATATTTGTCTTTGGTACCTTAGCAGAGAACAGGACCCAAATTCAGCACAGTTGTCTCTGGTTGTCAACTACCTGTCATAACTGTATAAAACAGGCATGTCCTTTGCTGTCTGGAAATGCATGTTTCTCTCATCTCTTATGTTTTCATCTGGACTCCCCATTTGACAGTTGAGCAGATTCTTAATGGGGGTCTTCCTTTTGAGAACTCTACCCTCCCCCCCACATACACACACAAAACAAGAGAAGCTCTTTCTAGCATAGGAATTTAGTTTTGTATTAAAAAAAAACTGACCAGCTGCTTCAGTCCTCATTATTTGATGTTCTTCATCTCACATTGCTGCAGTTCTTACACTTGGGTAGTCCGCTGTCCTCGGTCGGCCCGAATATCAAAGTATAAGGCTGACGTCGGTCAAGGCGCATTAGACTGACATCAGGACGTCAGGGTACAAATGCGCATGACCAACGTCATATCCTCAGTCTTTTTTGCCGCATGGTCCGATGCAGAAGCAGCGTTGCAAGTGCCGTTCGGCGTTCTGAAATTTTTCGAATTCGGAGTTTCAGACCGAGTCAAAGTTGGCTAAGTACCCCGTTGGGGAATATTTTAGTTTTTTCTTGCCTCAGTGGTTTACCGGAAGTCAGAAAAAGTGAATAACTGTATTTCTTGTGGGAAACAGATACCGCATAGAGATTATAATAATTTGTGTATTCCTTGTTTGGGGCCTGAGCACGACGTTGTTGGGTGTCGCTTTTGTGCTAGGTTCAATAAGCGCACTATTAAGCGAAGGTTAGATTGTGCCAGGTTAGTCTTCGGGAAGCGGTGCAATTATAATATGCCGTTGGATGCTCTGACGCCCGCTTCTTCGAAGAAGCGCAAAGACAAAGCAGCTAAGCCCAGGCAAGAAGAGTCGTCCGTACCGGACGCCGGTTCTTTGGAGGTGTCGGTGGAACCGGGGGTTCCACCGGAGGTTTCTCTGGAGTCCCAGGGGGAGACTTTGTTGTTGCAGGATGTGGCCTCTCAGGAGGCAGGTCAGGCTGAAGGGGCTTCTCAGGTTACTGTACTCCCCTCCCTTCCTAGGGTGGTTAGGCCCTCTCCTTCTGTTTCCAAGGCTTCTCCCAGAGGCAGGCCAGGTTTAGCTTCTGTTGGTGTCACTCCTAGTTCATCAGGATCTGTGCCCAAGAAGCACATGCTTAAAATGGCAGAAGATTTAATTACTTTAATTAGAGGTTCTTTGCCCCCACCTGATAAGAGGCCTAGGGTGGAACCAGAGTTGGGGAGTTTTGAGCAGGCTTCGGATGTTTCAGAGTCTTCGGCTGAAGACTTGCAGGAGTATTCTCCTTATTCTGATTCTGATATGGATGACTCTACTCCTTCCGCTTCTCCTCCAGAGGATTTTTCTTTTTCAGAGACTCTTCATTCCATGAGGGAACATTTTAAGTGGGAAGGTCAGGACTTCTCTGATTCCAGGAAAAGGCTTAGGGAATTTTTGTTTTTACCCCAGCATAGGCCTTTGGCTATACCTCCTGTTCTGGATGTTGTGGAAGATGTGTTTGCAGAGGCTTCTCTTAATCCTGATTCTTTGCCTCCTGCTCCTGTTAAACCGGATAGGTATTACAGGGTACCTGAAGCTCATAAATATCTTTTTAAGAGTCCTAGGGCGGACCCAGAAACTGTTAGTCAAGGGCCTAAGGGTGTCAAGGCTTCTGTTGTAAAAAATCCGGTTCCTCCAGATAAAGAGGCCAGGGCTTTGGATAGATGGGGAAAGAAAGTCTATACTTCTTCCACCTTAGCTATGAGGGCTTTGAATTGCCAGTTTCATATGTTGAAATACCAAAACTATCTACTTTCTCAATTGAAGTCTAAGGTAGATGCTCTGGCAGAAGGTATTGCGTGTAAGGAATTACAGGATTTGGTACATGTTTCTGAACAGGTGGGTAAGCATTCTTTGCAATGTGGTTTTGATGCTGTACAGGCCTGCGTCTAGGGTGGCTGCTACTGGGTCAGTTCTTCGCAGGCACGCCTGGCTGAGGGATCAGAATTTATCTGACCATGTTAAGACAAGGATTTTAGATGCTCCTTTACAGTCTGATGTGTTGTTTGGTTCACCTGTGGAGGCAGTCTTAAAGAAAATGGAAGACAAGGCTAAGTCTATGCAGACTGTTAAAGATTTTTTGCAGGTTCAGCCTCCGAAGTTTAGTAGGAATTGGCCTACCAAGGGGTGGACGTATCCTTCTTATGATTCCCAGTCTAGGGGTAGATCTAGACGTGGTAGGGGCAGAGCTCAGGGCTCTTTCAGGCCTAGAACAGGGAGTTCACCTGCACAGTCTTCGGTGAGGGCAGGGGTCAGTCCTTTCGTAAACAGGCCCAATGACCTACCTTTTCAGCTGCCAGAGCCTTCTCGTCTGGCAGCTCCTTTGGGAGGAAGGTTGGCACTTTTCAAGGAAAATTGGAGTTTAATTACCCAAGACAGATGGGTATTGGATATCATACACCAAGGTTACAAGTTTTATTTCCATACCTTGCCTCCTTTCAAAGGCATGCCAGACGTTCCTCCTCAACAAAGAATAGAGGCTCACAAACAAATTTCTCTGCTACTTCAAATAGGGGCCATACAGCCGGTCCCTCTGCCAGAAGTGGGCCTAGGATTCTATTCTCGCCTGTTCCTAGTACCAAAGAAGGGGAACACGTGGAGACCAATTTTGGATTTATCTATCCTCAACACTTATCTGGACATTCCCAAGTTCAAAATGTTGACGTTACAACAGCTTTTACCTCTGCTGGGCAAAGATCACTGGATGGTAACTCTGGATCTCAAGGAGGCTTACCTTCATGTTCCTATCAGACTAAGTTGCAGGAAGTATCTGCGTTTTCGGGCTGGGACTTCTCATTATCAGTTCTCTGCATTGCCCTTTGGCTTACGCCCAGAGTGTTCACAAAAGTTCTGGCTCCAGTGATAGCTTTCTTCAGGCTAAAAAGAATACAGATTTATCCTTATTTGGACGATTGCCTGATTCTGGCTCAAGGAAGGGACGAACTTCTTCATCATTTGCAATATGTGATAGCAGTGCTAAGATGCCTGGGGTATTCTGTGAACGAAATAAAGTCCAGTCTAGTACCCTCTCAGGACATGTGCTTTCTGGGTGTAAGACTGAATACAGCATCCCAGATGGCCTTTTTGACCCCGGACAAACAAAAGAATCTTTCACTTTACTTCCATCAATTGTCTCATCAGTCCAGGCTGACTGCAAGGACAGTCCTTCAAGCCTTGGGGTTCATGGCATCTTGTATTCTGGTGCTTCCCAATGCCAAACTGCATATGAGGAAGTTACAATGGTATCTCAAAATGTATGGACACAGCACTGCCAGGATATGGACACTGTCATTCAGATAATACCTTGCATTCAAAAGGAATTTTTGTGGTGGGCTCAGGAATGTCACCTAAACAAGGGACTCTCTGTGACCCGGCCAGAGGCGAGTCAGATTCTAACGACAGATGCCTCAGACAAAGCTTGGGGAGCTCATCTAAATGGAAAGTGGATACAAGACACGTGGCCTGCCAGACTACAACATCTACATATCAACCTGAAGGAGATGTTAGCAGTCCAATTTGCATTAATAGCTTTCAAGGATTTACTTCTTCCAGGGCAGGTGTTGATTCTAACAGACAACACAACTGTCATGTGGTACATCAACAAGCAAGGGGGAACACATTCTTATCCTCTATGCAGGCAAGCAATGATTTTGTGGGAGACTGCTCTCAGTTTACAGCTAAATCTTCAGGCAAGGTTTCTGCCGGGAGCACAGAACTCCTTAGCAGATGTGTTGAGCAGACGAATAATGGATCCCCACGAGTGGAAATTGGATCCTCATGTATTTCAGAAATTGACAGTGTCATGGGGAACTCCAGACATAGATCTGTTCGCTTCTCCACTAAACTACCAGCTGCCAAAGTTTTGCACAAAAAGGTTTCATCCCACAGCCTGGAAAGTGGATGCTCTTTCTTTCAATTGGAACAGTCTTCATGTGTATGCCTTTCCACCTCTGCCTCTCCTCCCAAAGGTACTCCTAAAGGTCAGACAGGACAAGCCAAGGATGATTTTAATAGCTCCAGATTGGCCTCGACAGCACTGGTACCCTTTACTGAGAAGTCTGGTACGGGAGCCTCCATGGCCTTTGCCTTCGATTCCACACCTGCTGTCTCAGGAGAACAGTCATTTACTCAATATCAAACTTCACTCTCTTCACCTAACAGCCTGGCATATTCTGTTTTGAACCCTGGAGGGTCTCAACTTCCACAGCGAGTTTTGAATGTTATTTTGGAAGCCAGAAGGCCTAGTACAAGGAAAGTGTACGCAGATAAATGGAAGAGATTTTTATTTTGGAGTGCAGCAAAGGAATTTGATGTTTCTGAGCCTAATTTAAGTGTGGCTCTTCAATATCTTACTGAGTTACTGGACAAAGGTTTGTCCTTCTCTTCTATTAAGGTTCATGCTGCAGCAATTTCTGCTCACTATGACTGTGACCCACCATTGTTTTCTCATCCTTTGTTCAAGCAATTTCTTAGAGGGGCAAAGAATATAAGACCCCACGAGAGCTCCTACTCCTGCTTGGGATCTCAATTTTGTGTTGGAGAAACTCACTCTACAACCTTTTGAGCCTGCAGCTACTGCCGAGTTGAAATATTTATCATGGAAGACTGCTTTTTGTTGGCCATTACCTCTGCAAGAAGGGTTTCTGAATTACAGGCCCTTATGGCAGTTGAGCCTTTCTTAATTTTCCATAAGGATAGGGTATCTTTGCGTACTAATCCTTCCTTTATGCCTAAAGTGGTTTCTAGTGTGGCTTTAAACCAAACTATTCATTTGCCTACTTTTATGCAAATCCCCAAAATAAAGGGGAAAAGATTTTGCACACTTTAGATGTACACAGGCAGTTGCGATATTATTTGAGCAGAACTAAAGGGTTCAGGCAGTCTCAGCAGTTATTTGTTTCTTTTGCTTTGAGTTCTCAGGGCAAGCCTGTGTCAAAACAAACTATTTCTAAGTGGATTGGGTTTTGCATTGCTTTCTGTTATTCCCATCATGGTAAGGAGATTCCAGCTGGGATTAGGCCTCATTCCACTAGGGCTACTGCCACTTCGACAGCTTTTTTAAGGGGGGTGGCAACTAAAGATTTTTTGGAGGCAGCTACTTGGAGTTCAGTGCATACTTTCTCTAAGCATTATCACCTTCCACGTTACTCTAAATCTAGGGCTGGTTTTGCCACTGCTATTTTACAGGGCATTTTGGCAGCTCCTGCTGCTTTATAGTTTTGCCATCCTCCCTTACCTCTGCTTTGGGATTCTACCCAAGTGTAAGGACTGCAGCAATGTGAGATGAAGAACATAGTACAGTTTTGTACCTACCATAAATGTAGATGTTCGAAGATCCACATTGCTGCAGTCCAATTTACCCTCCCTCCTTCCCCTCTGTAGTTAGAGGCGGTTGTGTGGGTTGGGTTGTAAATATTGTTTATTGTATATATTGTACATATTATTAGTGCAAGGGTGGTGGTTTGGTTGGTTGCTATCTTTTGGTTTTGACCTTTCTTTTTGGGTCTTCTGACATCTGGGGCAAGAAAAGACTGAGGATATGACGTCGGTCATGCGCATTTGTACCCTGACGTCCTGATGTCAGTCTAATGCGCCTTGACCGACGTCAGCCTTATACTTTGATATTCGGGCCGACCGAGGACAGCGGACTACCCAAGTGTCAGGACTGCAGCAATGTGGATCTTCGAACATCTACATTTATGGTAGGTACAAAACTGTACTTTTTTTGTCTTGGAAGACTGCTTTGCTAGTAGGTTTGACATGTTTGACTTGCATATACCATCTTGTGTAGGAAGCCCTTCTTAACCTTTTGTAAGGGCAGTCACACTACGGACATACTTGTCCAGCACCATCTTGTGTGGGAAGCCCTTCTTAACCTTTTGTAAGGGCAGTCACACTACGGACATACTTGTCCAGCACCATCTTGTGTGGGAAGCCCTTCTTAACCTTTTGTAAGGGCAGTCACACTACGGACATACTTGTCCAACACCATCTTGTGTAGGAAGCCCTTCTTAACCTTTTGTAAGGGCAGTCACACTACGGACATACTTGTCCAACACCATCTTGTGTGGGAAGCCCTTCTTAACCTTTTGTAAGGGCAGTCACACTACGGACATACTTGTCCAACACCATCTTGTGTAGGAAGCCCTTCTTAACCTTTTGTAAGGGCAGTCACACTACGGACATACTTGTCCAACACCATCTTGTGTAGGAAGCCCTTCTTAACCTTTTGTAAGGGCAGTCACACTACGGACATACTTGTCCAACACCATCTTGTGTGGGAAGCCCTTCTTAACCTTTTGTAAGGGCAGTCACACTACGGACATACTTGTCCAACACCATCTTGTGTAGGAAGCCCTTCTTAACCTTTTGTAAGGGCAGTCACACTACGGACATACTTGTCCAACACCATCTTGTGTAGGAAGCCCTTCTTAACCTTTTGTAAGGGCAGTCACACTACGGACATACTTGTCCAACACCATCTTGTGTAGGAAGCCCTTCTTAACCTTTTGTAAGGGCAGTCACACTACGGACATACTTGTCCAACACCATCTTGTGTGGGAAGCCCTTCTTAACCTTTTGTAAGGGCAGTCACACTACGGACATACTTGTCCAACACCATCTTGTGTAGGAAGCCCTTCTTAACCTTTTGTAAGGGCAGTCACACTACGGACATACTTGTCCAACACCATCTTGTGTAGGAAGCCCTTCTTAACCTTTTGTAAGGGCAGTCACACTACGGACATACTTGTCCAACACCATCTTGTGTAGGAAGCCCTTCTTAACCTTTTGTAAGGGCAGTCACACTACGGACATACTTGTCCAACACCATCTTGTGTGGGAAGCCCTTCTTAACCTTTTGTAAAGGCAGTCACACTACGGACATACTTGTCCAACACCATCTTGTGTGGGAAGCCCTTCTTAACCTTTTGTAAGGGCAGTCACACTACGGACATACTTGTCCAACACCATCTTGTGTGGGAAGCCCTTCTTAACCTTTTGTAAGGGCAGTCACACTACGGACATACTTGTCCAACACCATCTTGTGTGGGAAGCCCTTCTTAACCTTTTGTAAGGGCAGTCACACTACGGACATACTTGTCCAACACCATCTTGTGTAGGAAGCCCTTCTTAACCTTTTGTAAGGGCAGTCACACTACGGACATACTTGTCCAACATGTTTAAGATTATATGGAGGAGTTGAACAAGTCTGTCCACCTAGATGCATTTTTTTTTCTATTGCCCCGAAGTGAGGGTAAGAGGATCTTGTATTCCCTGGATGTTTGTAGACACATCTGAGCTTTTTTATCTAGGTACAACAAAGCGATCTGACCTACTTTTTATTTAATTTTCTGTGCACACAGAGGGAGAGAAAGAGTCAACAAACAAAACCTTTGTAAATGGATAGCCCATTGCATTAGCTTCTGTTGTACTCAACACAATAAAGTTGTCCTAGGTTAAGCGAGAGCCCACTCTGCCACTTTATCCCTGGTTTGGCACCTTGGTCTGTAATGGACACAGGCAGCCTGTAAATGTTTCATCCCCCAAGAAGCCCCTGCTTACACCTATTGTGGTCGTTGGCCTAATACACACCTATGAATCTGTTATGCTGGGCCACATCTCTTGAGTACCTAATGATGAGAGAGAGATTCATCCCAAGCGCTGTTACTAGAGAATGAAAAAAAGGTTTTCATAAGCAGTATGTTAGTGCTTACACAGCTGATACCCTCTCACCATATGTTGTGCAGTGAATTCCTGTACAATTCATCCTTGCGTTTGAACAATGCAAAATGCAATCTTACAGTCACCAGCACTCTTGTAATTAATAAAGCAGTGTAAAATGTGTCCGTAATGTTTATCTTTTACTAGTTTGCCCTGTATTTGTAAGTCCCTTTGTGCTTTGAGGCTCATGGCTGAGCAGAGTTCAGCAGGCTGCATCTACTTCATTACCAAATGAATGTAAATGTAGATGACTTGTACAGACTTCAGTCCTCATGATTCTCCTTTTCAAGATTTTGTGGCATGTCTCTGTAAATGAGGAGCTTCCTCGTCATAGTGGGGAGTGACTTGATCATATGGCTCCTCATGCTGAAACATGAGGTGGATCTGGAGAATATAGATGTTCTTGTTTCACTGTTGCAGTCATCACATTTGAGTTATCCCTGCCAGGGTAGCCCTTGGCCGGCCTGAATTCCAGAGGCTAAGTATTTCTGCATCGATTGCTGTCGCTTCAGCACTAACGTCAGGTCATCAGTAGTATAAAGTAAGGCAGATGATGCCATTACATCAGTCTTTCTTGCTGAGGAGCCTGAAGCAGAAGCAGTTCGTACAAGTGCCGGTTGGTCGCTACCAGAGTTTCGTCTTCCGAATTGAAGCTGAAGTCTTCTAAAGCTAAGTACCCTGTTGGGGATCCTTTTTTCTTGCACTAACCGATGTCAGAAAAAGTTAGTTGTCTCGCCTGTGGAAAGCAAATACCACACCTAGACTTTCATTCTTACTGTGTCACTTGCTTAGGCCCAGACCACGACGTTCCTCACTGTTGCTTTTGTGCTTTAACACCAGAACTATATGTCGTCGGCCCTTATTGTAGCTAGATTTTTTTGCTTACAGTCCTTGAATTCTGATATGTCTTCGGTAACCATCCAACAGCAGATCTTCCAAAAAATGTAAGGATAAAGACAGACTGCACAGGTCCAGTCCTACCGACGACGCTTCCGTTAAGCTAGTCATCGGTTCTCCCGTCCTCAGTGAGGTGCTTTCGCAGCCCCTGATGCCCGCTTCTGTGGATTCACAGGCCACTACCAAGACCCTTTCGGAGTCCGGTATGCTGCAAAACTCACCTTAGACTAAGGATCCTGTGGTTGTCTCACCCTTAGATGGGCCTGAAGATGCTCAGCAGGCACTGGCTTCCGAGGAAGTACTTCGCACTACCGATTCCCAACACAAACCTACGACTTTTCACATCTACCGTTCTTTCGAAAACTACCAAGTTTCTAAGGCCCAGGGTACGAACCAAACCCAAGAAACCAACGACCCAAACTCAGGCACCTGCTTCCTTGCCTCAGTCTCAAGTGCTTAAAATGGTGGAAGACCTCTTTTCCTTTTGGAAGGGGTAGCATGGCTTCCCCTGATCAGCATGATAAGATCTGTCCCCAGTAGTTTTGTCTGAACAGGAGTCTAAACTCTGATGCATCTGAATATGAAGACATGCAACCAATCTCTGCTTGTAAGGATTCTGATGCAGAGCAGTATTCCATTCCTTCAGCTTCTCCACCTGAGGACTTTTCCTTTGGGGAAACCCTTTATACCTTAAGGGAGCATTTTCAGTGGGAATGTCAGGACTACCCTCAGTCTAAAAAGAGACTCAGAGAATTCTTGAATCTTCCACAGCACAGACCCCTAGCCATTTCCCCCAGTCCTGGATGTTGTGGACAATGTTTTCCTGGAATCCAGTTTGACTCCTGACACCCTCCCTCCTGCACCCAGAAAACATGACCGGTATTAGAGACCCTGACTCTCTCAAATTTATTTTCAAAGACCCTACTGCTGACCCTGAGGTAATTTCTGAGAGGCCTAAAGGAATTAAAGCAACCTCTGCTACGAATCTCACCCCCTCAGATAGGGATTCCCGAGCACTAGACAGATGGGGTAAAAAAGTATACACCTCTGCTACTCTTGCTATCAGACCACTAAATTGCCAGTGTCATATGCTAAAATGTCAGCAACATACCATGGAACTCCTCAAACAAAGTCTGTCTTCCTTTCCTGCTTGTGCAGAATCTAAAGAGTTACGAGAGTTAATGCATTCTGCAAGTCAAGTGACTAAGCATACCTTGCATTGTGGTTTTGATGCCCTAGAAGCTTCTTGCAGGGCAGCAGTCACTGGTTCTGTCCTTAGAAGACATGCATGGCTTAAGGAACAGCCTTTGCCAGACCATGTTAAATCAAAATTATTGGCTGCACCCTTGCACAACGACAGCTTATTTGGCACCAAGGCAGAGGAGGGCTTAAAGATGGAAGAAAAAGCTAAATCTATGTAGACAGTTAAGGATTTCCTACAGGTCCAGCCACCAAGGTTCAGCAGGCATTGCCCCTCCAAGCACGGTCCGTTTCTGCACCAGGTCAGTTCAGGCCAGACCCCAGGGAAGCATATCCCCCCCAGACAGCAGCCACAGGAAATGCAGAGATCTAAACAGTGGAATTCCTCCACTTCAAAACCAGGGAATTCTAAGCCACCCCCTCATGGTAAGAACTCACAATGACTCTCCTCCCCCACCCCCTCCGACTGCCCACCTGCACTTTACCCCTAGGGGGAAAACTCTCCTTTCACACAAGCACCTGGGCCACAATTACCAAACACCACTGGGTCCTCAACATAGTGTCCCAGGGATGCAGATTTTCTTTCCACACTTTTCCACCCCCAAAAGGGTTCCCAGATCTACCTCCAAACCATTGGGCAGAGGCGAAAAAGCAAGCCCTTTCCTTGCTCTCTATGAGGGCAGTAGAGCACGTTCCTGCAGAACAGACAGGCCAAGGTTTCTACTCCAGACTATTTCTGGTGCCCAGAAAAGAGGGCACCTGGCCCCCCATCCTCTATCTATCCATTCTAAACACCTTTCTGGTGATAACAAAATTTAAAATCCTCAAACTCCAGCAACTGCTACCCATGCCCTCCAAGGATGTTTGGCTAGCCACCCTAGACCTAAAAGAGGCCTACCTCCACATCCCTATCAGGGAATCATACAGGAAGTGTCTACATTTCAGGGGAGGATCCCTGTACTTTCAGTTCTCTGCACTTCCCTTTGGCTTATCGACTGCTCCCAGAGTTTTCACAAAATGTCTGGCTCCCACCATTGCCTTTTGCATTCAAAACAATATCCACATTTACCCATACTTAGACGACTGCCTAATTCAGGCAGTCAGTCAGGAAAAGCTGCTCCAGCACCTGGCCTTTGTAAAGGTCCCTACTGACCTCCCTAGGGTACACTATCAACGAAAAGAAATCCAAACTGGTACTCACCCAAAGAGTTGTATTCCTGAGAGCAAGCCTGAACACAGCATCCCAGATGGCATTCCTTACACCATAAAAGCAAACTTACCTGACAGCCTACTTCTCTCAACTAGCCACCCAGACCCCAGTTATCTGCAAGGAAAATCCTGCAAGCTCCTGGGTTCATGGCATCTTGCATTCTACTCATTCCATATGCCAGACTACATATGAGGAAACTTCACTGGTACGTAAAAAGCCTTTGGTGTCAACACTGTTGAGACCTGGAACCTCTTATACCAGTGATACCTTGCCTAAGGAAAGATTTTCTTTGGTGGGCAGCAGCATGCTCCCACAACAAGGGACTACCTTTCTCACCACCCCACGCCGCCCTGACCCTCACCACAGACACATCAGACTATGCCTGGGGTGCACACCTGGACGGCAGGTGCATACAGGGCCAATGGAGCCCACAACAAATCAATCTGCACATCAACCAGAAAGAGATGTCCGCTGTCCAACACACATTGAGAGCTTCCAGGCCCCTTCTCTCCCCAGGGGCTCTCCTGATCAAAACAGACAACACCACTGTGATGTGGTATATCAACAAGCAGGGAGGGACTCGCTCCACACAGCCAAGTTCTCTAAACTCTCTGGTAGACCACTTAAGCAGAAATCTTCTGGACCCACACAGGTGGCAGCTAGACAAAAGAACCTTCACCCTAATAACTCAGAAATGGGGCACCCCAAAGGTCGACCTCTTTGCCTCCCACACCAACCATCAGCTCAGCAAGTTCTGCACCGGGGAGCATCACTGCACCGCTTGGAAAGTGGATGCCGTATCCTTCCCCTGGGTCAACCTCTCAGTCTTTGCATTTCCCCTCACTACCTCTCCTTACAAGGGTACTGCTCAAAATAAAGGAGGAAAAACCAAGGACAATTCTGATTGCTCCAGACTGGCCTCACCAGCACTGGTACCCACTGCTGGCGCCGCCTGTCCCCACTGCCACCATGGCATCTCTTTCAGACCCCAACCCTCCTGACCCAGAGGGAAGAATTCATGCATCCCCAATTGCAGACCCTCAGTTTGGCAGCCTGGCTTATTCCCTGACCACTGATCAATTTGCCAACCTCAGTAAACAGGTTCTAGATGTTATACATGAGGCCAGATGCCCTAGCACTAGAAAGTCTTATGCTGACAAATGGAAAAGGTTTTGCACCTGGATTCAGGCTAAGGGAACCGATACGGCACAGCCCTCCCTACCCCTCATCCTGGATTAGCTAGCTGACCTGCTACACAGGGGTCTCTCTCCTCTATTAAAATTCATGCCTCTGCTATCTCTGCTCATTTCCACACTGAGCAGCCCCTTTTCTCACACCCTCTGATCAAACAATTCCTAAGAGGGGGCTAGCAACTTGAGGCCACCCAGAAGAGCACCCACTCCAGCTTGGGACCTTAACTTTGTATTGGAAAAGCTCACCCTGCCACCCTTTGAACCAGCATCTTCAACAGAGTTAAAATTTCTCTCCTTTAAGACAGCTTTTCTTCTGGCCATCACTTAGCCAGAAGGGTGGCCATCACTTAGCCAGAAGAGTGTCCGAGCTGCAAGCACTCATGGCTGTGGAGCCCTTCATCATTTTCCATGCTGACAAGGTTTCCCTCAGAACTAACCCATCCTTCATGCCCAAAGTGGTGTACAGTGTGGCTCTCAGCCAATCCATTCATTTGCCGACCTTTTTCCCTAATCCACAAAAAAGGGAGAAAGGATCCTGCACACTCTAGATGTGCACAGACAGCTCAGATTCTATCTAGACAGGACTAAATCATTCAGAACGTCTGATCAATTACTGGTTAGCTTTGCTGCAGGGGCAGAGGGCAAAGCCATCTCCAAACAAACAATTTCCAAATGGATAGCACACTGCATCCATTTCTGTTACAAGCAACATGGAACCCCCCCCCCCCCCAAGGGGAACAAGACTCACTTCACCAGAGCAGCCTCCACCTCTGCAGCTTTCCTCAGAGGAGTCCCCACCAGAGACATCCTGGAGGCTGCCACCTGGACATCTGCTCACACTTTCACCAAGCATTACCACCTGCCTATCTTATCCAAATCCAGGGCAGGCTTTGCCACTACAGTCTTGCAGGGCATCCTAGCCAGCCCCTAGTCTCCTTGACTGCCTCCACTCTTTTCCTCAGCTTTGGGAATCAACCCAAATGTGATGACTGCAACAGTGAAACACGAAGAACATAGTACAGTTGTGTACACTTACCATAATTGTAGATGTTTAGTGTATTCACTGTTGCAGTCCTGGTTTCCCCTCCCTCCACCCCCCTCTTCTTTCTCTCTCTCATTACAAGGAACATTTTGGTATTTACTTTCTACTGGTGGGGTTCTTCCACCATAACCTGGCTCCGACTTGGGGGCTCCTGACAGGGCAAGAAGAACTGATGTAATGGTGTCTGCTGCCTTACTTTATAGTACCGATGACCTGATGTCAGTCCTGACAGCAACCGATGCAGAAATACCAAGTCTCTGGTATTCAGGCCGACTGAGGGCTACCTGCAGGCAGATAACCCAAATGCGATGACTGCAACAGTGAATACACTCTAATGTCTACATTTTATGGTAAATGTACAGAACTGTACTTTCCCTTGAATACTGTTAAAACACCTTTCAGGTTCACTTTTCCTCTAAAGTATTAGAAAGGTGCATTACTCTTGAAGTCTTATTTTTATAGCACAGCCCTCTTTCTTTGAAAGATGACACGGTATGGGTGATTTAAACCTGGATCACATGGGCCATAGGGCTTCCCCCTAATCCTTTTTTTTTTTTTTTTTTTTTTTTGATGAGTTGCTGAACACAGATTTGCGAATATTGTTATGTTGGTAAAGGTGGCTTTTTGTTAACGGAATGTGTTTTCTTGTTACAGTGGGGAACAAGAACGACGATCCGGCTCGGAAAGTGGTGGAGACGGCTGATGCACAGAAGTTTGCAGAGCAGATGGGAATACAGTTGTTTGAGACCAGCGCTAAAGAAAATCTGAATGTGGAGGAGGTAATGCTTGATAGCTAGTCCCCTGCTTTAAGTAGGAAGGGCAGAGGTGTTGCTTTTTTTTCTGCAATTTCATATGTTTAAACTTTTTTTAAACTAGGTAAAGCCAAATAGATACAGCTATCTGTTTTGAAGTTTCGTATGGGAGTATGATCCAGTTAGTTGCTTAACCTCAGGTTGTGAGAATTTTGCCCAGCTCTTCAGGACGTTAATTCATGCATTGATCACGTCTTTAACCTACCACCATTCTTTCAGGTAGTTTTTAGGATTTTTTTTTTTTTTACTTTACTGTAAAGTGAGCCAGAGGTAAAGTGGGTCTGTTATGGTTTGTACAGAGTTTTGCCACTTTTATTGTTCTTTTTCCTTCCTGAAATCAAGACCGCTTGTAAGTGACTGCAAACCAGCAAGGCTTAATTTTCTGTCTTTAAACTTCAGAGCTCTGAGTTAATTGCAGCCAGTATAGCTTTTGCGTTATGGTGAGTTAGCAGGGTATAGATTACAACTGGGTCTCTAAGCCTAACCAAGGTGCGTGTTCAGCTTTACCACATGTACTGCCAGTTACATAAAAAAAGTGTAGTAGTGCACTGTTCTACAGTTTTGAAAGCTGAAAATCACTAATGCTGCCACACAGACAGAAATGAAGAGCCCCTCTGTGCAATGAATGGCTTTAACAGCTGTTAAACATTTCACTGCCATACAGAGTGAAAGTGTGGCACAGCAGATAACTTTTAAAGTTGTTGTAGATGCTAAGTGCTGTTCTGTGGTGGCCAGTACTGGCTGTTACACCAGTGCTTAACAAAACTTTGTTTAGCACATTTCTTGCATCAGAGAGGCACTTAACTTCTCGCTCTTCCGAATTTGGAATGTAATCATGACACTTTGTGTACTAGTCAGTGATTTTACTGCTCACAAGTCAGGTATCCTGGTTGGGTAGCAACATGTACTAGATCTTATCCATGTAGCACAGGCTGCCATTCTGCACCTGAACCTGCTGTCAAAGGTACATGTCACTGATGCTCAGCCTTGCACGTTAGTGGAATGTAATACATTGCTTATTTCCAGCCTGCAAAGGGACTCGAGCTGTACTTTGAGTCAGTTTCCTGTGTAACATCGACACAGTATCCTGGGGGTGTCCTTCTGTTCTAATGTGCAGTATTCTTAACGTGTACTTCTATTGTAATGTTGCAGCATTCTTAACATACGGGTATCCTCCGCCCCAAGTGACCCAATGTCCAGCCAGCATACAACAGCTTGTATCTACTGCAAGTATGTGGAAGGTTGCACATATGGCTTGTTGAACGTCAGCCATAAAAGGACATCTGCACATACAATCCGCAAAACTTCTCTGCCGCCATTCGGAACTCTTGACTCTTGCGTTGGTCTGCTGCCTGTTTCTGTGTGCTGTTTCCAGCTTTCAGATAAGTGCCCTATCAGAGTTCTAATTATTTTATTGCTACCAGCCCCCCCCCCTTTTTTTTTTTAGTTCATGTCATCCAGGAAGGCAAGTGTAGTTTTGGAAGGCAAATTCCACACAAGGACAGCCACAATCTTTGTCGGTTTTGTCTAGGTTCAAATCACCACTGTTCTTGTGCTATTTGTCAGGCCTTTGTCCCCAAGTCCTTGCAAAGCCATCTTTCGGCTTTGAGCCTGTACTTACAGAACCAACATTTGAAAAACTAGCTAAGGATGTTATGAAGGGCTCTGTTGGTCCTTCTGCTGAGCCAGCTTTGAAGAGAAACAGTGGTAATCCTAGACCTGAATCCTCTTCCACTGCACCTCTTTCTACCAACGTATCCCTTGAGGTTAATGAAGACTCCGAGGTAAGTTTGGAGGTTCAGTCTGGTTCTTTTGTGGATACCACTTCAGGGGCCATTAAAGAATTCGACCTAGGCACATCCTCAGAGGCAGTGCAGACATCCATTTCGGATGGACAAGGGGAACCACGGCTGCTTGTGTTGGAAGGGTCCAGAGACATTCCTCAGACTCTAGTTAGGGAGTATGTCCCGGTGTCTGTGTTTGAAGGCAGGCCTACATCGGGTCCTTCTACTTGCCATCATGCAGAGATGCATATTAAGAAAAAACAGAAAAAGCATTTTCTGGCCCCATCGTCTGACTGGGATACTTTTTCACAGGATTGATTAAGGCTTTTAATGGCTCTCAAGTCTTCTACCGCTGCTTCTGTTCCCTTTTTTACTTCTTCCTGTTAGGAATGTTAGAGAACAGGAGTTCTCAGACACTGAGTCTTCGTCAGATGAAGAGTCCTGGGCATACTCAACTCAGATTACATCCTCTTTAGAATATGCTTCCCCCGAGGAAGAATCCAATGGTGCATATTCTCCAGTGGAAGAGATATCTTTCAGGGAGACTATTAAGATGAGAGAATTCTTTAAATGGAACTGTGCTCAGGTCTCTGAGGTGCAAGAAAGGTATTATGACCTTTTACAAATGGAATCTTTCTCCTCCTGCTGTGCCACCTGTATTGCCAGCATTTTTGGATGCTTTCTCTTCTGTTTGTAAGCTCCCAGATTCACAGGCTCCTGCTCTAAAAGGCCTGACAGATTTTATAAGGTGTCTAATGATTGCAGATTCCTTTACAAATGTCCTTCAGCTGATCCAGCTGTGATATCCATTATCTCTGACAAGTCGTCTAGGTTGTTGCCATCTTCTGAGTTCTTCCTTCAGTAAGGAATAATGGGAAGAAGGTTTACACTTCTGCCGCTTTAGCTTTCTGAACCATAAACGACCCAACACGCATGTCTAGGTATTCCTTGGCTGTTCTTTCTCAGGCCTGTCAAGCGGTTTCAGAGCTTCCAGACTCTGACATTAAAAATCAGGTAATGTCCCTTTTAGGAGCTTCCTGTCAAGTGGCTAGACATTCAGATGCAGTTGTGATGCAGCAGAAGCGTCATCTAGAGCAGCTGCTTTTGGTTCTGTCCTTTGAAGGTACTCTTGGTTGAGGCTTCAACCACTGCCAGATGACATCAGAGCAAAATTGTGATGGATGCCTCTCTGGATAACGGTGCTCTGTTTGGTACTGCAGCTGCAGCTTTAAGTCTTTACAAGAAAAGGGAAAGGAACTTCAGGACACCTGTCCATAGAATTCCAAAGAAATTTTCCTTCTCAGACCTCATTTGTTAGAAGACACGTCTGTCATGACTTCACTTTCAGGTCCCACTTCTAAACGGCCTTTTCCAGATAGGCCAGCTAGACTACAACTGCCAACCACTTCCAAATCCTAATCCTCTTTCTCTTCGTGTATTCCCTGTCTTCCAGCTTGGACAAGTATAACTCAGGTTTACTGGGTTCTCTCAATTACCCAGCAGGGATATTCCGTGACTTGGAAAAACCTTACTCCTTTCAGGAGCATTCCTCAACCTCCTCCAGACTAGTTGGATTTGTTTCCACAGATTGTAAAATAATTAACTCAAGGTGCAATTCTGCATGTTCCTCTACACCAAAGGGGAAAAGGGTTTTACTCAAGAATGTTCCTTTTACCCAGAAAGGACAGCCCTTGGAGGCCCATTCTGGACCTTTCCCATTTAAACACTTTTCTAAAAGTTTCAACTTTTTGCATGCTGTCTTTACAGACTTTGTTTCCTTTAATTCCTCCTCAGGCCTACATGACCTCTGTGTACACCAAGGATGTCTACCTTCCACATACATATCCGTTCTGTATATAGGAAATGTTTAAATTTCTCTTTGGCTTCCTTGCACTTGTATTTCTGTGCCTTGCCCTTTGGTCTTTCTACTTCCCCAAGGGTGTTCACAAAGTGTTTGGTTCCTGTGATTACGTTTTGCAGGATCAGAGGTATTCAGGTATGTCCATACCTGGACAATCTCCTTTTTCTGGCTCCTCTTCCAGAACAGCTAATTCAAAATCTGCAGTTTGCCATCTCTCTACTGCAAAGGTTGGGAGTCGCAATAAATTTCAAAAAAATAATTTCTTTCCCCTTCTCAGGATCACCTTTTCCTATGGTGCAGGCTAAGAACAGATCTCATGATGGCTTTCCTTCCACCAGAAAAGATTCTCTCTCTCACTTCCTCCTTCCGCAGTCTACTGCCTTTTCTATCTGTACCTGCCAGGGAGTTTCTAAGACTACTGGGGATGTTCATTGTGTTTCACTGTTGCAGTCATTACACTTGGGTTATCCTGCTGGCAGGCGACCTGCAGTCGGCCCGAGTTCCAAAGTCTTGGTCCAGCGTCTGTTGCCTCTTCCCTGACATCAGTGTGCCAGGGGTATAAAAGTTGCAACAGACGTCATTTTCTTCAGTCTTTCTTGCTGCGCGGTGCCCGAAGCAAAAGCAGTTTGCAAGTGCCGGTCGGCCGACTCCTGAGATTTTCAAAATTGAATTTCAGAACCGAAGTCTTCAGTAAAACTAAGTACCCCGTTGGGGAAACTTTTTCTTGCTCCAGACCGATGTCAGTAAAAGTTAATAATTGTATTTCTTGTGGGAAGCAAATACCTCATAAGGACTTTCACTTTTACTGCATTCCTTGCCTAGGCCCTGACCACGACGTTACTAGTTGTCGATTTTGTGCTAGATTCAATAAATGCACTATTAAACGTCGGTTTGAGTTTGCTTTACATTATTTTGGACTATGATTTAATTATATAATGCCATCTGAACAACCGACGACTGGAATGTATGAAAAACGCAAAGACAAAGAAAAGACAGGCATCCGAGGTCCAAAACAGACGACGAAGCCTCTTCTAGGCCAGTCGCCGGTTTACCGGTTCTCAGTGAGGTGCTTTCACAGCCCCTGACACCCACTACCTCAGAACCACAGGCCGTAACCGACAGCTATGTGGAGACACAGAGGCCTGTGGAAACTCAAGGTGTTGGGCCTACGGAAATTATACCCTCAGATGGGTCCGGAGCCGCTGAGCAGGCACCGGCTTCTGAGGGTGTTTTCAGACCTTCACAGCTTACAATTAAGGCTACTACAGCAGCAAAGGCAAAGTCAAAAACACCATTAAAGACAAGGAAACAAGTGCAGCATTCTCCAGAACAGTCATCCATGCCAAAGAAACAGATGCTTAAAATGGCCGAAGACCTTATTACTTTAATCAGGGGCTCCCATCCCCCTCCTGACAAAAGGCCTAGGCAAGACGCTGATTATGATTCCTGTGATCAGGTTTCCATTTCCTCTGATTCTTCTTCTGATCAGGGCTATTCACTCCCTCCCTATGAGGACTCTGATGCTGAAGAGTCCATTCCTTCAGCCTCCCCGCCTGAGGATTATTCTTTTGGGGAAACCTTACACACCATGAGGGAGCATTTCCATTGGGAGAGCCAGGATTACTCAGAATCCAAGAAAAGGCTCAGAGATTTCCTTTTATTGCCTCAGCACAGGCCCCTGGCTATCCCTCCTGTGCTTGATATTGTAGATGATGTTTTTTCTGAATCCAGTCTGTCTGCAGATTCTTTACCCCCCTGCACCAGTAAAGCCAGACAAGTACTTACAGGGTCCCTGACTCTCATAAATTTCTTTACAAAAACCCTGCTGCAGACCCAGAAACAATTTCTCAGGGTCCTAAAGGGGTTAAAGATTCCACTGCCAAAAATCCTGTCCCCTCAGATAGGGATTCCAGAGCTCTGGACAGATGGGGGAAAAAAAATTACACTTCTGCTGCTTTAGCTGTAAGAGCTTTAAACTGTCAGTTTCACATGCTTAAATATCAACAGTATCTTATGTCATTGTTAAAGCAGAAAATGGTTACAAATATAGAAAGTCTTGACGGCAAAGAAATGCAGGATTTATTGCATGCAGTTGAACAAGTGGGAAAGCATACTCTGCAATGTGGTTTTGATTCATTAGAGGCTTCTTGTAGAGCCGCAGTTACAGGCTCAGTTATTCGAAGACATGCTTGGTTGAAAGAACAAAGTTTACCTGACCATGTTAAAGTAAAATTATTGGATGCTCCACTGCAGCATGATACTTTGGTGTTAAGGCAGAAGAGGTGTTAAAGAAAATGGAGGACAAAGCAAAGTCAATGCAAACAGTGAAAGATTTCTTACAGGTTCAACCACCTAGATTTAGCAGAAACTGGCCTTCAAAAAATTTGTCCTTTCCAGTGTCAGACAGGCCACAAAGAGGCAACTACAGACGCCCAAGAGGCAGATCTCAGCCCCAAGGCTCCTACAGACCTAAACAATGGGGTGCTTCAGCCCCCAAAGGAGGAGAAGACAAATCATAGCCTTATAGGCAACAGTCACAATGACTTCCCTCTGCAAATGCCAAGCTCTGACAGCACCCCTAAGGGGGAAGCTAGCACGTTTCTCAAAAAATTGGCACATGATCACCCAAGACCAATGGATGCTGAATATAGTTTCTCAGGGGTACAGGTTCCACTTCCACATGCTTCCAAAACCAAAAGGTATGCCAAACCTGCCACAAAACCAATGGGCAGAGGCACAAAAACAGATTGCTGCTCTTACGGATATGGGAGCTATTCAGAAAGTTCCACAAGAACAGGGACAAGGATTTTACTCAAGACTTTTCTTAGTACCCAGAAAAGACGAAGCCTGGAGGACCCATACTGGACCTGTCAATCCTAAATACTTTCCTGGATGTTCCAAAATTCAAAATGTTAACACTACAACAACTTCTGCCCATGCTGGGCAAGGAGGCTTGGCTAGTTACTTTGGATCTCAAAGAGGCATACCTGCACGTCTCAATCAGACAATCGTGCAGAAGATACCTCAGATTTATAGCAGGCTCAATGCATTACCAATTCTCTGCACTGCCCTTTGGCTTATCTGCTGCGCCAGGGTCTTCACAAAATGCCTGGCACCAGTAATTGCATTTTGCAGACAAAAAGGAATTAAAATATATCCCTACTTGGACGACTGCCTTATTCAAGCAGAGAGCAAGGACATTCTTCTAAAGCACCTGGCGTTTGTAAAAAGATTGCTGATTTGCCTAGGGTACACAGTAAATGAAAAGAAATCAAAACGAGTGCCCTCACAAGAGATAATATTCCTGGGTGCCAGCTTAAATACAACTGCCCAGATGGCTTATCTCACGCCAGACAAAGGCAACTGACTCATTACTTTCAAATGATGGCAACAAAGACCCAGCTCCCTGCAAGAAAAATTCTGCAGGCCCTGGGTTCATGGCATCCTGCATTCTACTAATTCCATATGCAAAACTGCATATGAGGAAACTACAATGGTATCTAAAAAGTGTTTGGACTCAGCATTGTCGCAGCCTAGACACAATCATAACCTTGTTTCCCTGCCTACAACAGGAGTTTCGATGGTGGTCCCAGGTGTGTCACCACAACAAGGGACAGCCTTTCACCTTACCTACAGCCAGGCAGACAATAACAACGGATGCATTGGATTATGCCTGGGGAGCACATATGGCAGGAAAATGTATTCAGGGCACGTGGCCCAAGGAACAAATGCATCTTCACATCAATCAAAAAGATGCTAGCTGTACAGAATGCCCCGACAGCCTTCAAGGACCTAATACATCCAGGACAACTGTGAAAGACTGACAATACCACAGTTATGTGGTACATAAACAAGCAAGGAGGCACGCATTCCTACCCCCTATGCAGACAAGCCATGACTTTGTGCAACCCAGCACTGACCTACCAGGTACATCTGCAAGCACAATTCCTGCCAGGAACAAAAAATACACTGGCAGACAAACTAAGCAGAAATCTCATGGATCCTCACGAATGGAAACTAAATCCACAAGTGTTCAACATGATAACAAGGGAATGGGGACGCCCAGACATAGATCTTTTTGCCTCCCCTCACAGTTGCCAAATACAGAAATTTTGCACAAGGACTTATTACTCTCAAGCACGGAAAGTAGATGCTCTATCATTCAGCTGGAAAAACCTGACAGTCTATGCCTTCCCTCCGATGTCTGTTCTCACCAAGGTGCTTCTAAAAGTCAGACAAGAGAGGCCAAAAATGATGCTGATTGCACCAGACTGGCCACGCCATCACTGGTACCAAATCCAAAAGACTTTGTCCCAAGGCCCACCTTGGCCTCTACCTCAAATCCCTCATCTTCTGACACAGCAAAACAATCAGATTCTGCACAGTCAACTCAGAACCTTAAACCTGGCAGCATGGCAGATAATGTAGCCACTCAGACTGCACCTCTCTCTAAAGCTGTTATGGATGTAATTTTGGAAGCCAGGAGGCCCAGCACTAGGAAATCTTATGCAGAAAAATGGAAGAGATTCTGTGCTTGGAATCAGGCACAAGGGCTCGACCCACTGGTCCCTAATATACCTCAGATTTTGCAATACCTGTCTGAGATGTTGGACAAAGGCCTATCTTTTTCATCTGTTAAAATCCATGCCTCTGCCATTTCAGCTCATTACAATACGGATCCTCCTATTTTTTCACATCCTCTACTGCGACAGTACCTCAGAGGGGCAAAGAATGTAAGACCCCCTAGGAGAGCACCAGTACCTACTTGGGACTTCAATTTTGTTTTAGAAAAACTAACACTGCCTCCATTTGAACCAGCCAGCACAGCTGATCTAAAATTCTTGTCATGGAAAACTGCTCTGCTCCTAGCAATAATTTAAGCAAGAAGTGTCTGAGTTACAGGCATTGATGGCTGTGGAACCTTTCCTCATTTTTCATCAGGACAGGGTTTCTCTCAGGGCAAACCCAACATTCATGCCAAAAGTGGTCTCCAATGTGGCCTTAAACCAAACAATTCATTTGCCTACTTTCTACCCAAATCCCCAGAATAAAGGGAAAAGACTTCTGCATGCTTTGGACATATACAGGCAGCTACGATTTTAATTGGACAAAACAGAAGCTTTCAGAAAAACTGAGCAACTGTTTGTCTGCTTTGTAATAGGATTTCCTTGTGATCCTGCAGCATATGCTACAATCTCCAAATGGATAGGACACTGCATCTGCTTCTGTTATGCACAACATGGCAAATCTGTGCCTAAGGTCATTAGGCCTCATTCTACCAGAGCAGCAGCCACTTCAGCAGCTTTCCTCAGAGGGGTACCAATCAAAGACATATTAGAAGCTGCAACCTGGAGCTTAAGTGTACACTTTTATCAAGCACTACCACCTACCTCTCTACTCGAAATCAGAGCAGGCTTTGCCACTGCAGTTCTGCAGGGCTTGTTAGCCTCACCAAATCCAGTCTAGACCCAGCCACCCAAGCTCAGCCCAAGTGTAATGACTGCAACAGTGAAACACGAACATAGTACAATTGTGTATCTACCATAAATGTAGATGTTCGAGTGTATTCACTGTTGCAGTCCAGGTTACCCACCCACATTCCCCCTCTTTGCTGGGACTATTCTGTACTTCTCAACTCTGTACAACCTATGTGGTGTATTTGCTTGTAGATGAAGGTAATATTTATAGTAATATATGCATGGTTGTTTGGCATATTGTTATCTTTTCAGCCTTCCTATCTGGGGGCACCTGACGTGGGGCAAGAAAAACTGAAGAAAATGGCGTCGGTTGCAACTTTTATACCCCTGGCGCACTGACGTCAGGGAAGAGGCGACAGCAACCGACACCGGACCAAGACTTTGGGACTCGGGCCTACTGCAGGTCGCCTGCCAGCAGGATATAATCCAAGTGTAATGACTGCAACAGTGAATACACTGGAACATCTACATTTATGGTAGGTACACAACTGTACTTTTTATGTCATCCATGATACCTGTGGTGCCTCTGGCAAAACTTCACGAGGAAGTTTCAGTGGTACCTAAAGTCTGTTTGGATGCAGCATGCTCACCCTCTGGAGTTTGTACCACCTCTTCTCCCATGCCTGAAATCAGAGCTTCTTTGGTAGATTTAGCAATTATCTCTGAATCTTGGCCTTCCTCTTCATCAGGTTCACCCATCTCGAGAGTTGTTCACAGATGCCTCAGACACAGGTTTGGGGGAAACTTTTGCATCAAAGAAGGTGCAGGATGTTCGTGTTTCACTGTTGCAGTCATTACATTTGGGTAATCCTGCTGGCAGGTTGCCCTCAGTCGGCCCGAATTCCAAAGTCCTGGGTCCTGTGTCGGTTGCTGTCGCCCCTTACCTGACGTCAGGGGTATGAAAGATGCAGCCAACGCCATTTTCTCCAGTCTTTCTTGCCGCACGGTGCCCGAAGCAAAAGCAGTTCGCAAGTGCCAGTTAGCCGACTCCTGAGATTTTCGTGCTCGAGTTTCAGATCCGAAGTCTTCATTGAAAGCTAAGTACCCCGTTGGGGAAACTTTTTCTTGTTCCAGACCGATGTCAGAAAAAGTTAATTGTATTTTTTGTGGGAAGCAAATACCTCATAAGGACTTTCATTCTTATTGTACTCCTTGCCTAGACCCTGACCACGACGTTTCTAGCTGTCTGTTTTGTGCCAGATTTAACCAACGCACTATTAAGCGTCGGTACGATTTTGCACTAAGCTATTTTGGGTGCAGATTTAATTCTACAATGCCGTCGGTTAGCCATCCGACTACCGGAGTTCACAAAAAGTGCAAAGAAAAAGACAGGCAACCGAGGTCCAAAACAGACGAAGCTTCTCCTAAGCCAGCCGCCAGTTCTCAGTGAGGCGCTTTCGCAGCTCCTGGCTCTCGCTAATTTAGAGTCACAGGCAGCTACCGACACCCACATGGAGTCAGTCAGACTGCTTGAAACTCAGGGTATTGGAGCCTCGGAAACTATTCCCTCAGATGGGTTCGGAGCTGCTGAGCAAGCATCGTCTTCTGAGAGTGTATTCAGACCTAAACAATTATACATTAAACCGACTTCAGCTTCAAAGACAAAGACTAAAGCGCCTTTAAAAGCAAAGAAACAAGTTCACCAGCCACATGGACAGGCCTCCATGCCCAAAAAACAGATGCTCAAAATGGCGGAAGACTTAATTACCTTGATCAGGGGTTCCCATGGTTCCCATCCCCCTCCTGATAAGAGGCCTAGGCAAGAGACAGACTATGAATCTTCAGATCAGGTTTTCATTTCCTCTGATTCTTCTTCTGATCAGGAATGTTCTCTTCCCCCTTATGAGGATTCTCATGCTGAAGAATCTATTCCTTCAGCTTCTCCTCCTGAGGACTATTCCTTTGGGGAAAACTTGCATACCATGAGGGAGCATTTCCACTGGGAGAGAAGATTTTTCAGAGTCTAAGAAGATGCTCAGGGACTTCCTTCTACTGCCTCAACACAGGCCTCTAGCTATTCCACCTGTGTTTAGATATTGTAGATTGTGTTTTCAGAGTCTAGTCTGACCCCTGACTCCTTACCTCCAGCTCCTGTTAAGCCTGACAGATACTACAGGGTTCCTGACTCTCATAAATTCCTTTTCAAAAACTCTGCTGCAGACCCAGAGACTATTTCTCAGGGTCCCAAAGGGGTTAAGGCTTCCACTGCAAAAAAACCCTACCCCCTCTGACAGAGATTCTAGGGTATTGGATAGATGGGGAAAAAAGATTTACACATCTGCTACCTTGGCTATAAGGGCTTTAAACTGTCAATTTCATATGCTCAAATATCAGCAATATGTCATGACACTGCTTAAACAGAAAATGTTGGTAAATTCTGAATGTGCAGATAACAAAGAAATGCAGGATTTATTGCATGCAGCTGAACAAGTTGGAAAGCATACTTTGCAATGTGGTTTTGATTCTCTGGAGGCCTCCTGCAGTGCCGCTATTAGGGGTTCTGTAATTAGGAGGCACGCTTGGTTAAAGGAACAAAATCTGCTTGATCATGTCAAAGCAAAATTATTAGACGCATCATTACAGCATTATACCTTGTTTGGTATTAAGGCAGAAGAGGTGTTAAAGAAAATGGAGGACAAAGCTAAATCTATGCAAACGGTCAAAGATTTTTTTACAAATACAGCCACCCTAGGTTTAGCAGACACTGGCCTACAAAGAATTGGTCCTTTCGAGTGTCAGACAGACCTCAAAGGGGCAGATCCAGGCGCCCTAGAGGCAGATCCCAGCCGCAAGGTTCATACAGGTCTAAGCAATGGGTGCTTCTACCTCCAAAAGTGGAGAAGACAAATCACAGCCATACAGGAAGCAGTCCCAATGACTTCCCCTTACGAGCACCAAGCACTTATCTACTGGCAGCACCCTTAGGGGGGAAATTAGCACATTTTTCTCCAAATTGGCACATTATAACCCAGGACAAATGGGTTCTAAACAGTGTCACAAGGCTACAAGTTTCACTTCCATACCCTGCCAAGGGCACACGGTTGGCCAGACCTGCCAAAAAATCAATGGGCAGAGGCTCAAAAACAAGTCTCATCCCTCATAGACATGGGGGCTATTCAACATGTGCCACAGCAAGAGCAGGGACAAGGATTTTACTCAAGACTGTTCTTGGTACCCAGAAAGGACAAATCATGGAAACCAATACTGGACCTATCAATTCTAAACACTTTCCTGGATATACCAAAATTCACGATGTTGACCTTAAGCAGCTTCTGCCCATGCTGGGCAGAAAGGCTTGGCTGGTCACTTTAGACCTAAAAGAGACATACCTCCATGTCCCAGTCAGACAGTCATGCAGAAGATACCTCAGATTCAAGGCTGGTTCAAAGCATTACCAATTCTCTGCACTGCCCTTTGGCTTATCTACTGCGCCCAGGGTCTTCACAAAGTGCCTGGCACCAGTAATTGCTTTCTGCAGACAGAGGAATACAAATATATCCTTACTTGGACGACTGCCTCATTCAAGCAGAGAACAAGGACGTCCTACTACAGCATCTGGCGTTGTGAAAAGACTTTTACTATGTCTAGGGTACACAGTCAACGAAAAGAAATGAAAACTAGTACTCTCTCAAGAGATATTTCTGGGTGCAAGCTTAAATACAACTGCCCAGATGGCTTATCTCACACCAGACAAACAAAGGCAACTGACTACCTATTTCAAGGAAACTGCAACAAAGGCCCAGTTATCTGCAAGAAAAATTCTGCAGGCTTTGGGCTTTATGGCATCCTGCATCCTACTAATTCCATATGCAAGACTGCATATGAGGAAACTTCAGTGGTACCTAAAAAGTGTCTGGACACAACATTGCCACAGCCTGGAAACAATGATTACTCTCATTCCCTGCCTGCAACATGAGTTTCGATGGTGGGCAAAGACTTGTCACCAAAACAAGGGTCAGCCATTCTCACTTCCCCCAGCCAGACAGAACCTAACAACGGATGCATCAGATTATGCCTGGGGGGCCCACATGGCAGGAAGGGGCATTCAGGGTACCTGGTCCTCAAATCAAATGCATCTACATATCAATCAAAAAGAGATGCTAGCTGTTCAAAATGCCCTGACAGCCTTCAAGGACCTAATTCATCCGGGACAACCACTGATGAAGACAGACAACACCACGGTCATGTGGTACATAAGCAGGGGGGCACTCATTCTTTACCCCCTTTGCAGACTAGCCATGACTTTATGGGACACAGCATTGACTTACCAAGTTCATCTGCAGGCACAATTCCTGCCAGGAAAGGACAATACTCTGGCAGACGAACTAAGCAGAAACCTCATGGATCCCCACGAGTGGCATCTGGATCCACATGTCTTCAGCATGATAACAAAGAAATGGGGACGCCCGGACATAGATCTATTTGCCTCCCCTCACAACTATCAACTAAAAAGATTCTATACAAGGACTTATCACAGACAAGCATGGAATGTGGACGCCTTATCTTTCCACTGGAAAAACTTATCAGTATATGCCTTTCCTCCACTGCCTCTCCTCCCCAAGGTACTCCTAAAGGTGAGACAGGAAAAACCAAAAATGATTCTGATTGCCCCAGACTGGCCCCGCCAGTACTGGTGTCCGATCTTAAGGAACTTGTCTCAATGCCCAGCCTGGACCTTACCTCAAATACCTCACCTACTGTCCCAACAAAACAATCAGATTCTGCACAGCCAACTCAGGACTCTAAACCTGGCAGCATGACGGATAATGTAGCCGTACAAAGCACACCTCTCAGTAAAGCTGTGATGGGATGTCATTTTGGAAGCCAGAAGGCCTAGTACTAGAAAATCCTATGCTAGAAAATGGAAGAGATTTTTGTGTTTGGAACCAAGCTCAAGGAACTGACACAGCTGTACCAAATATTCCTCAGATTTTGCACTACTTAACTGAGATGCTGGAGAAAGGCCTGTCTTTTTTCATCAATTAAAATTCATGCCTCTGCCATTTTGGCTCATTACAATACAGAGCCACCACTCTTTTCTCATCCTTTATTAAGGCAGTACCTCAAAGGAGCCAAAAATTTAAGGCCTCCAAGGAGACCGCCAATGCCTGCATGGGACCTTGATTATGTATTGGAATAACTCACCCTACCTCCTTTTGAGCCAGCTGCTACTGTGGATATAAAGTTCTTATATTGGAAAACAGCTCTGCTCCTAGCAATAACTTCTGCAAAACGAGTGTCAGAGCTACAGGCTCTCATGGCTGTGGAACCTTTTATCATTTTTTACCCAGACAGGGGGTCTCTGAGGACAAACCCTACATTTATGCCTAAGGTGGTGTCCAGTGTAGCCCTTAACCAAGCCATTCATTTGCCAACTTTTTATCCAAATCCACAGAACAAGGGGGAGAATATTCTGCATTCTTTGGATGTACACAGACAACTTAGATTCTATTTGGACAAAACTAAAGTTTTCAGAAAGACAGAACAATTACTAGTGGCATATGTGGCAGGATCACAAGGAAAGGCTATCTCCAGGCTTGGTCACTGCATTCGTTTCTGCTACTCTCAGCATGGCAAGCCAGTGCCTAAGGGCATTAGGCCACATTCAACTAGAGCGGCAGCCACTTCAGTAGCCTTTCTCGGGGGGGGGTACCAACCAAAGACATTTTAGAGGCTGCTACTTGGAGTTCAGTGCACACCTTTACAAAGCATTACAATCTGCCACTTTACTCTAAATCCAGAGCAGGCTTTGCCACTGCAGTTCTGCAGGGCCTCATAGCCGCTACTAATATTGTTTAGCTCCAGCTCCCCCAACCATAGCTTTGGGACTCTACCCAAATGTAATGACTGCAACAGTGAAACACGAAGAACATAGTACAGTTGTGTACACTTACCATAAATGTAGATGTTCGAGTGTATTCACTGTTGCAGTCCAGGTTACCCACCCGCCATCCCCCTTATATCTGCTGGAACTTATCTTTACTTCTCTGATCTATGCAACCTATGTGGTGTATTTGCTTGTAGATGAAGGTAAAGTTTATTTTGGTGCATGTATGTTTTATATATATACCTAGCCTACCCTTTTGGGGGGCACCTGACATCTGGGGCAAGAAAAACTGAAGAAAATGGCGTCAGCTGCATCTTTTATACCCCCTGACGACCTAACGTCAGGGAAGGGGTGACATCAACCGACGCAGGACCCAGGACTTTGGAATTCAGGCCGACTGAGGGTAACCTGCCAGCAGGATTACCCAAATGTAATGACTGCAACAGTGAATACACTCGAACATCTACATTTATGGTAAGCATACACAGCTGTACTTTATGTATACTGTGACAGTGAATACACTCGAACACCTACATTTATGGTAAGTGTACACAACTGTTCTGTCTCTGGTCTTGTCAGAGGAATGAGCATACTAGTATCGAGGAAATGATTGCTTTCATTCTGGCTGTACAGGCTTTCCATCTTCTGTTTCATCCAGGACCTCTGGAAGTCTTTACAGACAACACCACAGTCCTCCGGTATGTAATAAAAAATAAATAAATAAAATAAAACGCAGTGGGGGACAAATTCATATCTTCTTTGCAGGTTGGCTCTAACTGCGGTGGTGGTGCTGCGGTAGCTTTGTTGCCTCACAGTAAGACGGTGTCCTGTTCGATTCTCAGCTAGAGCGTCTTCTGTGTGGAGACATGCGTGAATGGGCGTAACTTCGTTGAAGGTTGCGCGTCAGAGCTGGCAACTCGGCACGTATAAATCTACTGCCAATCATTAGCAGACCGGAGTTCCGCTGTGGCGACCCCTAACTGGGAAAAGCCGAAAGACACTACAACAACTTTGCAGGTTGGCTCTGACGGCATGGAACTTGACAGTTCAGTACAAGATGACCCTTCAAAGGGTTTGCATTTCATCCGCAAAATTTTGTGCCAGACACTCTAAGCAGGTCCATGACTCAAGCCCACAAATAGATGCTTCACAGGGATGTGTTTTTGGACTTGGTCAATCGGTGGGGTAGTCCTCTAGTGGATTTTTTTGCCTCCCCTCTGAACAGATAAGTACTTATTTGTGCTAGAGTCCCAGATCCTCTCGTTTGGAAGGTGGACAATCCTATCTTTCTCATGGAAGGGAATGTTTCTTTATGCATCCCCCCTTTCCTCTCATTCAAAAAGTATGGCACAAGATTCAGCAAGGCAAACCAAAAATCTTGCTGGTGACTCCCTTTTGGCCAAGACAGCATTGGTTCCCTCTTCTGCATTAGCCAAGGATAGTCATCACAAATTACCTCACAGGATGGACCTTCTCACACAAGATAAGGGATCCCTACTTCATCCACATCTGTTAACTTTACAACTGACTTTGTAAATGATAAATGTTTGATTCCTTTCAAACATTTTTTTTTTCTGAGGACGTGCTTAGGATACTGGAGGAGGCCAGAAAACCCAGTACTAGACGATCCTGCTTATCTAAATGGAAGATATTTTCTACTTGGTGTCTTTCAAGTAATCTGGGTCCACTTTCAGTGGATAATCCCAGTTGTTCTTTCCTACTTGTGTGAGTTACTTGAGTGGTTTGGCTTATTCCTCAGTGAAAGGTCACTTGTCAGCCATTTCTGCTTGTCTTGCCATTTATTCCTCCTTTAGCTTATAGACTGGAAGTAAAACTTTTTCTCAAAAGCGTCCTTCACATTAATCCTCCCAGGAAACTAGTTCCACCTCCTTCGGATTTGAATTATGCTTTAGAGAAGCTAACTGTAGTCCCTTTTGACTGCAAAGCTGCAGCTTCAGTTTCCTTAATGGTTTGTACCTGGAAAACAGTTCTTTTACTAGCAATAACCTCTGCTGTGAGGGTTTCTGAGATTTAGTCTTTGGCTTCTCCACCTTTTCTTTTTCATAAGGATAAGGTCTCTCTGCGTACTAATCCTTCTTTAATGCCCATGGTGGTGAATGAGTTGTCTTAGTCTAGTCAGTTGCCCACTTTCTTCCCTTTTCCACAATCCATGAGAGGATCTTGCACACTTTGGATGTGCATAGACAATTCGGGTTTTATTTGGATAAAACTAAGGCTATCAGGAAGTCTGATCAACTTTTTGTTTCTTTTCATCCCAGGGCTCTGTGTTTGCCTGTTTCCAAGCATGTTATTTCCTCTTGGATTTCTAAGGCTATTTTGTTTTATGTGTTTCTTGTAAGAGTCTCCCAGTGCCTGTAAAGGCTCACTCCTCTAGGTCTGTGCCATCCTGTGGTGCATTCTTTAAGGGTTTGGATACAAACACCATTTTGGAAGCTGCCACTTGGTCTTCTGTTAATACATTCACTAAGCATTACAAGCTAGGTAATATTTCTAAATCCAGGGCTGGATTTGCTAGAGCCATTCTTCATGACTTTGTAGAAAGTTTTTCTGTTCCTTCCTCCTCCCAGGTTTCCTGCGAGGCTATAGTGCTCTCCCATAGGTTCATAGGTTCATACTAGGCTATCTGCCCTAGGGCATTTATCAGCCTAGCCAGAGTGTGTTTGGCTTTTGCCACCCATTTTAAATTAATTTTGCTATGCCTTTTTTTGAGGTTAGTATACTGTGCCTCTGTCTAACAGTGACACAGAAGTGATAGCCGGGGTAAACCTACGATCTCCCATCCACTCATCAAGATTCCTCTTGAAGAGAGTCAATGTGGGACTCTGCCTAACCTGGACTGGGATTTTATTCGAGTGAAGGGAGCCTCTGGGTTATGAATCTGTCCCTCCAGCATGTCCTATTTATTTCAGTGCTGAGGTTCAAGTCTCGAGCGTAGCTCGATGGGATTTGGATTTTCTGAGGTGCAGCATGTCCATTAATTCCAGGTTGGACATGGCTTTATACGTCGGGCACAGATCGCCTCTGAGCAGGCGGTATGCCACTGAGTAGAGCTGGAGTTTCTTTAACCGGGCAGCATATGGCATCTGTTTGAGCCCTTTGATCCTCTTGGTGAGGTACTTTTGGGGTCTTCCCAGTTGCTGCAGGTGTCTGGTAAGGTACATCCCAAAAGGGGCATTGTACTCAATTATGGACCTGATGAGGGATGAGTAAAGAGGTACGATGACCTCCCCTGATCTAGATGTGAATCCCTTCATGATTAGGTGGGCTATATAAAATGTTTTTCTAACCACTTTGGCCACGTGGTTGTCAAATGAGAGATTGCTATCAACTTGGGTCCCCAGGTCCCTAATGACTTCTTCTGTACTTAATGGATTACCGCCTATGTGGTAATTTGTGGGCACTTTGTTTTTGCCAAAGGGGATGACTATACACTTTTTGGCGTTTAGCTTGAGGCCATGTCTCTGGCACCAGTTGTCTGTTTCTATGAGGCCCTTTTGGAGGATGCTTGTGTCGGCTGGAGAGTTGATTATGACGCCCAGATGTTCTTCGTCTTCCATTGCTGCAGTCCTGACTATTGGGTATAGTCCGCGTCCCAGTCGGCCCGAATACCAGAGTATAAGGCTGACGTCGGTCAGGGCGCATTAGACTGACGTCAGTACGTCAGGGTACTAATGCGCATGACCGACGTCATATCCCCAGTCTTTTTTGCCGCATGGTCCGATGCAGAAGCAGTTTTGCGAGTGCAGGTTGGCGTACTGAAATATTTCCGAAACCGGAGTTTCAGACCGAAACAGAGTTGGCTAAGTACCCCGTTGGGGAACATTTTGGTTTTTCTTGCCTCAGTATTTTACCGGATGTCAGAAAAAGTGAATAACTGTATTTCTTGTGGGAAACAGATACCTCATAGGGATTATCATACCTTGTGTATACCTTGTTTAGGGCCTGAGCACGACGTTGTTGGTTGCCGCTCTTGTGCTAGGTTTAACAAACGCACTATTAAGAGGAGGTTAGACTGTGCCAGGTTAGTGTTTGGGAAGCGTTGCAATTATAAAATGCCGCCGGATGCTCCGGCCGCCTCCAAGAAGCGCAAGGATAAAACTGTGAAGCCTAGGGTTGAGGAACCGCAGTCCCGGACGTCGGTTCTTTAGAAGGCTCAGTGGAGCCGGAGGTTTTGCCAGGAGTTTCCATGGAGTCCCAGGCAGAAACTATACTCTTACAGGATGTGCCTTCTCAGGAGGTAGGCCAGGCTGAGGCGCCTTCTCAGGTGACTGTTCTTCCCTCTCTTCCCAAGGTAGTTAGAGCCTCTCCTTCTGTTGCCAAAACTTCTTTAAGAGGTAGGCCTAGTTCAGCTTCAGTGGGGGCTTCTCCTAGCATTTCGGGTTCTGTACCTAAGAAACATATGCTTAAAATGGCAGAAGATTTGATTACTATGATTAGGGGTTCTATGCCCCCGCCTGATAAGAGGCCTAGGGTGGAACCAGAGTTTGATAGCTTTGAACAGTGTTCAGAGGCTTCAGAATCTTCTGTGGAAGATATGCAGGAGTATCCCACTTATTCTGATTCTGATGTGGATGATTCCACCCCTACAGCTTCTCCGCCTGAGGATTTCTCATTTTCAGAGACTTTGCATTCCATGAGGGAGCACTTTAAATGGGAAGGCCAGGATTACTCTGATTCCAGGAAAAGGCTTAGGGAGTTCTTGTTTTTACCCCAGCATAGGCCTTTAGCTATTCCTCCTGTGTTGAATGTGGTGGAAGATGTTTTTGCAGAGGCTTCCCTGAACCCTGATTCTTTGCCTCCTGCTCCTGTTAAGTCTGATAGATATTATAGGGTGCCCGAAGCTCATAAATATTTGTTTAAGAGTCCTAGGGCGGACCCAGAAACTATTTCTCAAGGGCCTAAGGGTGTAAAGGCTTCTGTGGTTAAAAATCCTGTTCCCACTGATAAAGAGGCAAGGGCTTTGGATAGGTGGGGAAAGAAAGTGTATACTTCTTCCACTCTAGCCATGAGAGCTTTGAATTGTCAGTTTCACATGCTAAAATATCAGAATTATCTCCTTTCACAATTGAAATCTAAGGTGGATGCTTTGGCGGAAGGTATTGAGTGTAAAGAGTTGCTGGATTTGGTTCATGTGTCTGAACAAGTGGGTAAGCATTCTTTGCAATGTGGTTTTGATGCTGTACAGGCCTCCTCGAGGGTGGCTGCTACCAGTTCTGTTCTTCGCAGGCATGCCTGGTTGAAGGATCAGAATTTAGCTGAGCATGTTAAGACAAGGATTTTGGATGCTCCTTTACAGTCTGATGTGTTGTTTGGATCGCCTGTGGAAGCAGTTTTAAAGAAAATGGAGGACAAGGCTAAGTCTATGCAAACTGTTAAAGATTTTTTGCAGGTGCAGCCACCGAAGTTTAGTAGAAATTGGCCTGCTAAGGGGTGGACATATCCTGCTTATGATTCTCAGTCTAGGGGTAGGTCTAGACGTGGTAGGGGCAGGGCTCTAGGTTCTTTTAGGCCTAGAACAGGGAGTTCACCTGCTCAGACTTCTGGTGAGGGCAGGGGTCAGTCCTTTCGTAAACAGACCCAATGACCTGTCTTTTCAGCTGCCAGCAGATTCACGTTTGGCAGCTCCTTTGGGAGGAAGACTGTCTCTTTTCAAAGAAAATTGGGATTTAATTACTCAAGACAAATGGGTGTTGGATATCATTCACCACGGTTACAGATTTTATTTCCATACAATGCCCCTTTCAAAGGCATGCCAGACGTTCCTCCTCCACAAAGAAAAGAGGCTCACAAGCAAGTTTCTCGGTTACTTCACATAGGGGCCATTCAGCCAGTCCCTGTATCAGAAAGGGGCCTAGGATTTTATTCTCGCCTGTTCCTTGTACCAAAGAAGGGAAACACGTGGAGACCAATTTTGGATTTATCTATCCTCAACACTTATCTGGACATTCCCAAGTTCAAGATGTTGACGTTACAACAGCTTTTACCTCTGCTGGGCAAAGATCACTGGATGGTAACTTTAGATCTCAAAGAAGCTTACCTTCATGTGCCTATAAGGCTAAGTTGCAGGAAGTATCTGCGGTTTCGAGCTGGAAATTCTCATTATCAGTTCTCTGCATTGCCCTTTGGCTTATCTACTGCCCAGAGTATTCACAAAGGTTCTGGCTCCAGTGATAGCTTACTTCAGGCTTCAAGGAATTCAAATCTATCCTTACTTGGACGACTGCCTGATTCTGGCTCAAGAAAAAGAAGTTCTTCTACAGCACCTGGAATATGTTATCGCAGTGCTAAGATGCCTAGGGTATTCTGTGAACGAAATAAAGTCCAGTCTAGTACCCTCTCAAGACATGTGCTTTCTGGGTGTGAGACTGAATACAGCAGTCCGGATGGCCTTTTTAACCCCGGACAAACAAAAGAATCTGTCACTTTACTTCCATCAACTATCTCATCAGTCCGTGCTGACTGCAAGGACAGTCCTTCAAGCATTAGGGTTCATGGCATCTTGTATTCTGGTGCTTCCCAATGCCAAACTGCATATGAGGAAGTTACAATGGTATCTCAAAAATGTATGGACACAGCACTGCCAGGATTTGGACACTGTCATTCAAATAATACCTTGCCTTCAAACAGAATTCTTGTGGTGGGCTCAGGAATGTCACCTAAACAAGGGACTCTCTGTGACCCGCCAGAGGCAAGTCAGATCTTAACGACAGATGCCTCGGACATTGCTTGGGGAGCTCATCTAAATGGAAAGTGGATACAAGACAAGTGGCCTGCCAGACTACAGCATCTACATATCAACATGAAAGAGATGTTAGCAGTCCAGTTTGCATTAATGGCTTTCAAGGAGTTACTTCTTCCAGGGCAGGTGTTGATTCTAACAGACAACACAACTGTCATGTGGTACATCAACAAGCAAGGGGGAACACATTCTTATCCTCTATGCAGGCAAGCAATGATTTTATGGGAGACTGCAAGCCTGCAATTAACTCTTCAGGCAAGGTTTCTGCCAGGAGCACAGAACTCCTTAGCAGATGTGTTAAGCAGACAAATCATGGATCCCCACGAGTGGAAACTGGATCTTCATGTATTTCAGAAACTGACAGTGTCATGGGGAACTCCAGACATAGATCTGTTCGCTTCTCCACTAAACCACCAGCTGCCAAAGTATTGCACAAAGGGGTTTCATCACACAGCTTGGAAAGTGGATGCTCTGTCTTTCAGTTGGAAAAACCTTCATGTGTATGCCTTTCCACCTCTACCTCTTCTTCCAAAGGTACTGTTAAAGGTCAGACAAGACAGGCCAAGGATGATTTTGATAGCTCCAGACTGGCCTCGGCAACACTGGTACCCTCTACTACGGAGTCTGGTAAAGAAGCCTCCATGGCCTTTACCTCTGATTCCTCATCTGTTATCTCAGAAGGACGGTCATTTGCTCAATGTCAAGCTACACTCTCTTCATCTAACAGCTTGGCATATTCTGTGTTGAAGCACAGCAGGTCTCAACTTCCTCAACAAGTTTTAAATGTGATTATGGAAGCTAGAAGACCTAGTACAAGGAAAGTGTATGCAGAAAAATGGAAGAGATTTTTGTTTTGGAGTACAGCAAAGAATTTGGAGATTTCTGAGCCTAATTTGAGTGTAGCTCTTCAATATCTTACTGAATTATTGGACAAAGGTTTGTCCTTCTCTTCCATAAAGATTCATGCTGCAGCAATTTCAGCTCACTATGATTGTGACCCACCTTTGTTTTCGCATCCTTTGTTCAAGCAGTTTCTTAGAGGGGCAAAGAATATAAGACCCCCACGTAGAGCTCCTACTCCTGCTTGGGATCTCAATTTTGTGTTGGAAAAACTTACTCTACAACCTTTTGAGCCTGCAGCTACTACTGAATTGAAATACTTGTCATGGAAGACTGCTTTTCTGTTGGCTATTACTTCTGCAAGAAGGGTGTCTGAGTTGCAGGCCCTTATGGCAGTAGAGCCCTTTTTGATTTTCCATAAGGATAGGGTATCATTACGTACTAATCCTTCTTTTATGCCTAAGGTGGTTTCTAGTGTGGCTTTAAACCAAACTATTCATTTGCCTACGTTTTTTGCAGACCCTCAAAATAAAGGGGAAAAGATTTTGCACACTTTAGATGTACACAGGCAATTGCGTTATTATTTAAGCAGGACTAAGGATTTTAGGCAGTCTCAGCAGTTGTTTGTTTCTTTTGCTTTGAGTTCTCAGGGCAAGCCTGTGTCAAAACAAACTATTTCTAGGTGGATTGGCTTTTGCATTGCATTTTGTTACTCCCATCATGGCAAAGAGATTCCAGCTGGGATTAGGCCTCATTCCACTAGGGCTACTGCCACTTCAACAGCATTTCTAAGGGGGGTGGCAACTAAGGATATTTTGGAAGCAGCTACTTGGAGTTCAGTGCATACTTTCTCTAAGCATTATCACCTTCCTATCTACTCTAAGTCTAGGGCTGGTTTTGCCACAGCTGTTTTGCAAGGCATGTTGTCAGCTCCTACTTCTTTATAATTTGCCAGCCTCCCTTACCTCTGCTTTGGGATTCTACCCAATAGTCAGGACTGCAGCAATGGAAGACGAAGAACATAGTACAGTTTTGTACCTACCATAAATGTAGATGTTCGAGGATTCCATTGCTGCAGTCCAATTTACCCTCCCTCCTTCCCCTCTGTATTTAGGGGTGGTTGTGTAGGTGAGTTTACATGCTTATATTTTTGTATATATATATTGTTGTATATATTGTACATGTTTTTGGTGCAGGTTTTTTGGGCCTTGTCTTTTTAGGGTCTTCTGACATCTGGGGCAAGAAAAGACTGAGGATATGACGTCGGTCATGCGCATTAGTACCCTGACGTACTGACGTCAGTCTAATGCGCCCTGACCGACGTCAGCCTTATACTCTGGTATTCGGGCCGACTGGGACGCGGACTATACCCAATAGTCAGGATTGCAGCAATGGAATCCTCGAACATCTACATTTATGGTAGGTACAAAACTGTACTTTTGCAGTCATCTGCGAACTTGGTCAGCCACAGTCCTTCCGTGTTGGCCTGTACCGCCGAGAAATATATACCGAACAAGAGAGGTCCCAGGACTGAGCCTTGTGGGACGCCACTTGTAACTGGTTTGCAGTCTGACATGGCTCCAGCAATTCTAACCATGTGGGTTCTGTCCTTGAGCCAGTTTGCAACCCATCTAGTGACATAGGGGTTTATATTTAAGCTGGTGAGCTTATCTATAATGCCCGAGTGGGGTATTGTATCGAAGGCTTTTGCGAGGTCCAGGTAGGCTGTGTGGAGCACCTTCCCCTCGTCAATGGCCTTGGTGACTGTTTCAAAGAAATCGACCAGGTTTAAGAGGCAGGATCTGCCCTTAACAAAGCCAAACTGGGTAGGATCCAGTGTCTGTAGGTCCCCAATATCTTTATTTATGAGGTCCATGATGATCCTTTCCATAGCTTTGCAGACCAAGCTAGTCAGGCTTATGGGGCGATAGTTTCCAGGATCCATTGAGGCACCACCTTTGTGGAGAGGGACCACTGTTGCTGTACGCCACTCTTTGGGTACATATCCTGTAGTAAGGCTAAGATTGAACAGTAGTTTTATGTTTTGGTTTAGCTCTTCTTGGAGTTCATGTAGGACGCAGCCCGGAACACCATCTGGTCCCATTGATGCTGTGTTTTTTGCTTTGGAGAGGGCGGCTCTTACCTGAGCATCTGAGATGTCAGGGGGGCAGCACTCTGTTGGGATAGATATTTGCCCTTTTGGTGGGGAGGGGGGGAGAAGTTTGCACTGAACCTGTCAGCTAGGATATTGGCAATGTCTGTGGGCTCTGTGTATTTTTTGTCATTTTGGACTAATTCTGAGCATATCTGGGAATTCCCACCCAGGTTCCTAACATAACTAAAGAAAGCCTTGTGATTATCCTTAGTGTCCTGTGCAATTTTTCTCTCGAAGCTGGCCTTAGACGATTTTATGAGTGCCCGTAGTTTTTTGCTAATACTAATCAGAGATGCCTTCCCTTTTTGGGATTTTGCTCTATCATGTAGTAGCTTCCTCCTTCTATTGTATAGTTTGTTTATGGCTGGGGTCCACCAGACAGGACGCCTGCCTTTGGAGGATTGGGTCTTGGTTTTATTTGGGATTCCATGATCCATGCATTCCTGAAGGTGTTCATAGAATGCGTTTATAAAGGATTCTGCGGTCTGGGCCATATTTTCCACAGGCCCGGGGGCTTTGAAGGATTTCGCCTTGGTTTTGAGGCGTGTGAAATTTGCTTTAGAGAAGTTTTTCACTGTGGTTTTCTGGGCAGGGGGTGGGATCGGGATGTGAATATCCAGTGAGATTAGTTTATGGTCTGATCTTACCAGTGAGGGATACACTTCTGGTCTGGCGCATAGTGTCCCCATGTTGGTGATGATCGGGCCCAGTATGTTTTCCCCTCTTGTGGGAGTGGTAACAAGTTGTTCCATAGCATTTGAGTTTATAAATTCTAGGAACCTTTGGGCTAGGGTGTTGGAGCTAGAGTAATGCTCCCAGTCTATGTTTGGGTAGTTGAAGTCGCCCAATATAATGGTGTTTGGAGAGACCTTCATATTTTCCAGTATTCTCAGGAAGGCCAAGTGGGGTTCCTGTGTTTGGGAGGGTGGTCTGTAGCAGGCTATAAACTGGAAGGCAGTTTTACCCACAGTTAGTTGCACATGGATAGTCTCTGATGCTTCGTGCTGTGCCACCAACCTGGAGGTGTGGGTATCTTTGACGAATTTTGATACTCCCCCTCCTTTTGTGGTTTGGTCCAAGTTTTGGGGCCGAAAAGCATGGTATGAGGTATAACCTGGTAGTGCTGGGGTGCTCTCGGGAGCCTTGAACCAGGTTTCTGTTACTGCACAGATATCGATGTTCTCCATGCTAAGGAGAGTTTCGAGTGCGTGCATCTTGATGTTTAGACTTCTGGCGTTGAGTAGCATTACTCTTAGTTTCTTATCCCTTGTGATACCTATGGAGGTGGGTTTGTCTTTTGAGCCTTGCCTAAAAAAGGCACTATGGGGGTAGCAAGAGACTTTGCCAATATCCGAAAGCCCAGGGGTGACAGGTGCAAGCCGTCCCTAGCGAAGCATCGTGGCTTGTCGAGCATGTCATCCCAGGCTGACAGGCATTGGATCCCCATTGAATGACACTAACACTTAAGCCAATTGTTGAAATTGATCATCTTGTCTTCATATTGTGGCATCATTCTTGGTGAGGGTAAGATGCTACTCAAGGTCAGGGTCATACCGGCCTGGGCTACATGCTCAGAGAGCTCCTCTGTCTCTTTTCATGTAGTCCAGGGAGGTACGTCTCAGGTCATTCACACCAGCATGGACAATGACTGAGTCATATTTGTACTTGCCTTGGAGTGACCTGAGTGCTTGTGTTATGTGGCGGATCCTAGCGTCCGACAGGCAGCTCACCATGACCTTCTCCTTGTTCAGCCTGGTGAGCTGGACGTCCGTGTGCCTGACGATAGTCACCTATTACAAGTGTATCAGGTGTGTTGTTTAGCCTTAAGGGCTGTGACTGTTCGGCACACTGGCTTTGTGAGCTATGTGTTGCACGTGTTTTGTTTTGGGGTAGCGGTTTAAGAATACTACAACATTAGAATAGATGGACACAGAATATTTGTGTAAAATCTTATCATAAGCTTAGATGTTCTTTTCTTTGTTTGCAGTATTCTATCCCTCCCTCTTTCCCCCTTGTACCTTGTTCTTTCCTTGGATGGCCGATTATTTTATACTTAAAGTAACTTTGTTACTAATATTATAAACGACAAGAAACTATCTTAACTTGCAACATTTACTGTATATACTGTTGATGATCAATATCTTGTTATTGTATTAAAGCCAACAACCTGTAATGTTTACTGTTGCTGCAACTTTGTATGTCTTATTTATCATGTACATGATGTGGAGCTTTTCTCCCTGGGCATCCGCTGAAAAAGGACCTGCGTCCAGTCGGAATTTCCCGGTAAACAAATGTAAATAAAATAAAGTTTTCCTTTTCCTTACTGTGGTGTTTCTTTTGGGGCATTTCAGTTCTGAGAATTGTACATGCAGGCATCCTTTTTATGGCTGTGTTCGACAAGCTATACGTGCAATGTCCTATGTACATGCAGTAGATAAAAGCTGTTGTATGCTGACAGAATATTGGGTCACTTAGGGCGGAGAATACCCGTATCTTAAAAATACTGCAACATTAGAATAGAAGAACATGTGTTAAGAACACTGCAAGATAGAAGAGAATGACATGTAAGGTTATGGTACGATTTTACACAACTATTCCATGTTTACTATAAACTGTGATCCCACATGTTGGTAGTAATTTTAACAGTAGCATGCCATGTACCCTGCACCCTGCCAAAAAACATGGTGGTAAAAAAGCTACTCTATACTGAGCCCTGCATTCCAAGTGAGTACTACACAACCAGCTAAATCCCAAAATGCCAGTTCACAGTTCACCACTTGAATCCGTGTTTTGATGGAATTCAGTAGCTTAAAATTTATGCAGGAGTCTTTTTGCATTGGGGCAAATCTTTGATATTTTTGTTGAGGCTTTATGACCATGTGTGGCCTTTGAGTTGAAATAATTAAGAAAGATGTGATGGTACAGGAGGTTTGCCCCTTCCTTGCAAAAAAAGAAAAAAATTTCATTGCCGAGAAATTTTCTTTTAATGAACTGTGTTTTGGCATTTGTTTTTGTATGATGAAAAGGTCCTATTCCAGATGATGTATATGTCATATCTGTAGATGGGACAGTATCGGAGTAACTGTAGCTTGAATCCCAGCTTTAGCAATAGTAACAGAGGAGTTAACTGCACCTAGACCATATTTCCATCAGTGCCAGTAACAGAATAATTATGTCCTCCGTAAGTTTCAGTAGTTTGTAATCAAAAAACTTTATATCATAAGTGTGGATCTTTGTAGGTGGCTGCAGCAGTTTCCACCAGTAGTCGAGTCTTAAACCAGTGCCAGTAACAGAATAACTTCACACGGAAGCCGAGGTTTGTACTGTTGGTGACAGTGGTAAAGTAACTTCCACAAGCCAGACTTCCCAGGTGCCACAGTCCAGTCCTGACCACTTAATTCTTGAATGGCAGTTGTAGAGGGCCTTATTTTTTGAAACTGTTGCTTTACAGATGACTGTAACAAAGTGTCCTCACTGCTGAACAGCCAGTTTGATAGAGAGAATGCTCAGCATACTGAGACTAGCGTAGTCTCCACAATGAATGTGTCTTCTGTTTGTCTGTGGTCTTCCAGCTGTTGTCTAAACCTGGCTTTATAGGGGGAGTTGGCATGTAAAAATATGTGCCCTTCTATTCCTATGTTGCAGTATTCTTGGAGTGGGATTTTTCACCTCAGGCGACATGTCGGCTCCTATACAAAAGCTTCAGCTTGGCTGCTGTTGTGTGGGACGTCACACATAGGGCCATAAACCAGGGACCTTAAAGGTGACGTCTGCACGCACAGACCTCAGAGCTTTTCAACCGCAGACCGACACATCATGTGCCTCACTCCTTCACCGCAAGACGTCTAAAAGCTAAGTACCCCGTTGGGGTTTTTCTTTAATTTCAAGCAAAAGCTTGGTTTGTTGTTGCAATCCTTAGCCGATGTCAGCAAAAAAGGACAAATGCCAATGCGGGTGCCAGATAGTCCATAAAGACACGCACGACAGCTGCGTTTTTTGCTTGGGCCAGGAGCACAATCTCATTGCTTGCTCTAGCTGCCAATGTTTCGTTTCGAAGACCCTTTGCAGCCGTCTGGCTGCACTAAATCTCTACCTGGAAAACCAACAGCTTAAAAAATTAGCCCTCAGGATGGATCCCGTCTCGGAGGCCTCGACTGAACCTCCGCAAAAGAAGGCCAAGTTTCCTAGGCTGACCTCCTCTGCTATTGCATGCCCCACCAGCTACTTTTTTAGGAGTTGAGGGATGTCTGGACCCGTTGACTTCTATGGCGACCTTGGAGGAAGCCGCTTCACAGTCTGTGACCGGCACGCCACCGGAGCCAGCCCAGACACTGGCTACTGCCGAGGGGGGAACCAGACACAGCCAAGCCTCTGGCCGGGATCCCTCCACCAGACACTGCTTCCCCTAGCCAGGCATCCGACTCCAGACCTACTCTTAAGTCTACCCCAGTCAAAAAGAAACAAAAAAACTAAACATCTGGCTACACTTGCAGAAGGCCTGCCTGATTTGGCAGTCCTTCACCTCTTCATTAATGCAAGCCTTTCTGGCCCTTAGGCCTTCATCCTGCTCTCCAGCTACTCTTCCTCTGCTTAGACCTAGGCCTGCCTCTGCTTCTTCTCTTCCACCATTTACCTCACAGGAGAGGGAAGAAGAGCAAGAGACCTATTATTCCTCATCTGACTCTGTCCTGAAGAGTATTATTCACCAGATGATGAATCCATTGAGGGAGACACCCCCCCCCCCCGAGGATATCACCTTTGGTGAAACAGTTACCAAAATGAAAGAATAGTTTAAATGGGAAACCTCACAAATGTCTGAGCCTCAAAAGAGGTAGTTTGAGATTTTACAAGTGAAATTTCCCTCCCCTTCTGCTATTCTACCTGTCATCCCTGCCTGTTTAGGTGCCTTTGCATCACAGACACCAGATTCTCAGCCACCTGCCCCTAAGAGGCCAGACTGCTTCTATGAGGTCCCTGATGACCCAACAAATCTTAGTCAAGCCACCCTTGGCAGATCCTGCTGTGATTGCCATTGTACCAGATAAACAATCCAGACTAATTCCATCTACCTCTTTCTTACCTACGGGCAAAGACAGCAAAACAATGGATAGATTTGGAAAGAAGGTTTATACCTCTTCCACATTGTCCTTTAGAGCCATCAGCTGTCAAACCCATATGACCAAATATGCTTTGGACCTGGTCTCTCAAGCCACTACTGCTGACTGCTACTCCTGACTGCCCCACTTAGTCTGACATTTCTTCTAAACTATCTCTGGCTACCCAAGTAGCCAGACACTCAATCAGATGCAGTTATGATGCTGCAGAGGCCTCTGCGCACTCTCCAGAGTCTGCCACTGTACTCTGGAGATATTCCTGGCTTTGTCTGCAACACTTACAGAAGACCAAGTCTAAAATCTTAGATGCCCCCCTGGACCCTAATTTCCTGTTTGGCAAACAATCATCAGACCTGTTGAAAAATCTGCAGGAAATGAGCAAGGAATTGCAAGACTTCAAGCATCTCTTGGTGTCCCCAATTCCCAAATATTACAGGAATTCCCTGCCAAGGCCACTTTTGTCAGACGAAACCCACCCTCTGCTGGTCCTTCCTCTTCCAGACAAAGAAGAGGAACCAGAAGACAAACCCCTACCAGGCCGACTGTCTCTCAGCCTCCCTCTAGACAGCCCTTTCAAGACAGAGGAGGCCCTAACAATGCGTGACTGCCTTGCCCTCTTTCTGCCTGCCTCTCCCACTTTCTCTCCTTTTGGAAAACCATCACCACAGACAAATGGGTTCTGGCTATTATTCAAAAAGGATACTTCCTCTCCTGGAAAGAAAGGCCACCCTTAAGGAGTTCATAGGTGTGTACTAGGCCAACGGCCTTGGAGCCTTTACAAGCCTAGCCCATAGAAGTGCCTTGGCATCATGTCGCTGTTAGTTCCCAGTGCCTCTATCAAGTAGAGCCACTGGAGTGATCCCCAGGGTGAGCTTTCTATAGGTTAAAAAAACATCAGTCCAAAGTCTCAAACCCATGACCCTGTACACTATAGTCAGAGCAATGTGTCACTACACCATCTGAGCTGTGTCCCTCTTAGGTTCATAGGCTGGTACTAGGCTAACTGCCTTTGCAGGCCATTTTAAGCCTAGCCACTTCCACCATGTGAGAATCAAACCCTGCACCTTCTGTTTGTAAGGCAAACACCTTAACCATTATGCTATCTTCCCAGCCTACTTTAGCTATTATGTCATGTTCCCCCAAAAAATGAGACACCTCTTCCCACAGGTTCTGACAGACCTTCTGAACTTGGGCACCATAGAACCTGTCCTTTCCAGGACAGGAAGGGCTTCTATTCAAGACTATTCCTGGTCCCCAAAAAAAGATGGACCATGCAGACCCATTCTAGACCTTTCCTTCTTAAACCTGTTAAGTGCCCACCTTCAGAATGTTGTCCCTTCCAAATTTAGTACCTCTCATCCTGGCCAAGGCTTTCATAGCCACACTCAACCTGAAAGAAGCCTGTTTGCACATACCCATTCTACCCTCCCACAGAAAATGTTTACGTTTCTCTGGACCCTCCTCTCATTTCCAATTCACTGCTTTGACCTTTGGTTTGTCCACTGCCCCCAGAGTGTTCACAAAATGTCTGGCACCTGCCATTGCCTATAGCAGAAAACAAGGGATTCAGAATTATCCTTACCTAGACATCCTGATCCTAGCAGACTGCAAAGAAACCCTCTTAATCCATCTAGAGTTCACCATGTGTCTACTACAAAGTCCAGCTCCAGACAAATTGAGTACCTCAGGGTTCAGTCCTGGGACCACTCTTGTTTGGCATCTACTTCTCTGAAGTACAGGCCAACACTAAGGGACTCTGGCTAACAAAGTTCGCAGATGACTGCAAACTGGGAGCCATTATTGAATCCCCAAATGATGTGGATACTCTACAAAAGGGCCTTACAGAAACAGATGCTTGGTGCCAGAGCCATGGGCTCAAGCTCAATGCCAAGAAATGTATAGTTATCCCCTTTGGGAAAAAACATGTACCCGTGAATTACCATATAGGTGGCAGTACACTAAACACAGAAAATGTGATAAGAGACTTAAGGGCACAGGTGGACAGTGGTCTCACCTTCGATAACCACATTGCCACAACAGTCAGGAAATCGTGGCACACCTCATCACTAAGGGCTTTTCATCCAGAAAAAAGGTCATTGTCCCACTGTACTCATCCCTCATTAGACCCATTATAGAATACAACGCCCCGTTTGGTATGTACCTCTCAAGACATCTGCAACAACTGGAAAGGCCACAGAAATACCTCACTAAAAGAATCACAGGCCTAAAGCAGATGCCCTACGCTGACCACCTTAAAAAAAACTCCAGCTATACTGTGTGGCATATCGTCTACTCAGAGGCGGTCTCTGCTTAACATACAAAGCCATGTCAAACCCAGAGCTGTTGGACATGCTACACTAATCCCAATCCCTCAAACCCACAGGCTCCAGGGATCTAAACCTTGTCATCACAATAAACAAAACATGCTGTAGGGATAGGTTCTTGATCCAGAGACTCCCCAGACTCTGGAATAGATTGCCCATACATGTCAAGCAGAGTGCCTCTTTGGCCCTCTTCAAAAGGAACCTTGACGATTGGATGGGAGAAAGGAAATTCACCCCGGGGATCATGTCAGTCGCCCTGCTGGACAGGGGTCCAGGGAAGTAAATAGTGTGGGAAGAAATAGCCAGGGAATTATGGCTAGGCTTGTATAGGCCCTAGGGCTGATAGCCTTGTACCAACCTATGGGGTTCACCCTCAACCTCCCAAAATCATACTACACCAGAACAAGACAAAATATTTCTGGGTTGCAGGATCAAAACGGACATAACGAAAGCCTTTCTTCCCCAAGACAAGGTCAGCTCCTTGACCTAGAAAATCCAAAAAGGAACACTCGAAGCTGGAAACCAGGAATATTCTCAAGTTGATTTATTATAACAAACACAAGTTAGCGCTTTCGTCTGGTGTACATCACCAGACTTCTTCAGACCAGAACTCCCATTTCAAAGCTCTGCTGCAGACCCAAATAACTTCAAGGCAATTCCTAAGGACTATGGGCCTAATGGCAGCCACCATCCCCATGCTCCACTAACCAGAATGCATATGCAAAAACTACAGTGGTATCTAAAAAATGTTTGGTCTCTGCACCAACATCCTCTAGAGCAAGAAATCACTAAGTGAATTGGTGGATTCAGTAAGTCCAACTGAACCCGGGCCTTCCACTGCAGCCTCCTCTCCCAAACCAGGTTATGCATACAGATGCTTCAGACTCAGGATGGGAAGCCACAGTGGCATCCTACAAGGTCCAAGGAAAGTGGCACCCTTCTTAAGGAACAAACACCACATCAACGTGAGGGAAATGACAGCAGTACTTCTTGCACTGAAAGCCTTCATTCCTCTCCTACTACCAGGTGTTCTCCAAATAATAACAGGCAACACCACAGTTATGTGATACCTCAACAAGCAGGGTGGAACAAAAGCCTACCACCTGTGCAGACTAACCTTACTGATATGTGACCTAGCTTCTCAACACAACTTGTCCCTGCAGACATCCTACATCCCCTCGCAGGACAACAAACAAGCAGACCTTCTCAGCAGGACATACTCTCCACAGCACAAATGAATGTTGGACATTGTCTTCCTAGACATGGTCCACCGGTGGGGAGCACCTCAAGTAGACTTGTTTGCCTCCTCCCAGAACAGACAACTACAGACCTTCTGCTCCAAGACCTACTTCCCTCTAGCCTGGAAAGTAGATACTTTCAGCATTTCTTGGAAGGGAAAATTTCTATATGCCTTCCTCTCCCTTCCCACTAATTTAGAAAGTCCTCCTGAAAATCAGGAGAGACAAACCAAAAATCTTGCTGGTGACTCCCTACTGGCCAAGGCAGCACTGGTTCCCCCTACTTCTCAATTCTACCCAAGGGCAGTCACCACAAGTTACCCCACAAGGTGGACCTTTTGACAACAAAAGGGAACCCTCACCACCCACACTTGCAGATGTTATTGACTCTGTGGATGATAAACGTCTAATTCCCTTCAGGCACCACTACTTAGAGGACATGCTTTTAGTCCTGAGGGAGTGCAGGAAATCTGCTACAAGAAAATCATACTTAGCTAAATGGGAAATAGTTTCAAAGTGGTGTCTGGACAAGGGCAGGTGTCCATACATCGCAGATTCCCCCCCCCCCTAGTTCTTGCATATGTGTGTCAACTAGTAAAAGGGCGGACTCTCTTACTCTTCAGTGAAAGTCAACCTTTCTGCAATCTCAGCCTGCCTGCCACTAGACCCTCCCCTACTAGCTAGACTCGACGTGAAGCTATTCTTAAAAGGAGTCTTACACATCAGACCTTCAAGAAATCCCAACCCACCACCCTGGGACCTTAACTTCATTCTGGAAAACTAATCCAGTCTCCATTTGAACCTGCTAGTACAGCTACTCTGCAAATGTGCACATGAAGACAGTTCTACTTTTGGCCATAACCTCAGCCAGAAGGGTGTCTGAATTACAGGCCCTAATGGCCTGCCTTCCCCCCCATACACTACTTTCCATAAGGAAAGGATAAAACTTAAGAACTAATCCTTCCTTTTATGCCAAAGATGGTCAATGATCTATCCTTAAACCAATCTATTCATCTTCCCACCTTCTACCCCTCTCGTACCTATGACTGTGAGGCAACACTCCACTCCCTGGATGTACAGAGACAGCTAAGATTTTACCTAGACCAAAAAAATCCATTAGAACATCCAATCAACTATTTGTTTCCTTCCACCCCAGAGCCCTGGGCAAGGCAGTCTCCAAACAAACCATCGCATGTTGGATTAGAAAAGCCATTTGCCCCTGTTATTCACACAATGGCAAGAAGCTCCCACAGGGAGTTAAAGCTCACTGTACCAGGGCAGTGGCAGCCTCCAAAGCATTTTTAAAAGGCCTGGACAACTGCTTCCATTTTGGAAGCAGACACGTGGTCCACCATTCACACTTTCACCAAACACTACTAGTTAGAGAATGTCTCTAGAGCACGTGCAGGATTTGCCAAGCCAATCTTCTTCCTCCATCTTTCCTTCCAACTAAGCTGTGGTACTCTCCAACTCCAAGAATACTGCAACATGGCAAAAGAAGGACCTAGAAAAGTTGTGTAAAATCTTGCCATAACCATAGATGTCCTTCTCTTCCACGTTGCAGTATTCCTTCCTTCCCACCAAACACCCACTTATCCTTCTCTCTCTCACACTCATTTGCGAAGGGTCTCTTGGGGTCTACACCCTATCCTGTGACCTATGTAACCACATAATGGCTCCTTGGCCATATGACTGACATCACTGGCGTGTCCTTCCTGCTGGGCCTTCAAGTTCTGAAGTCTGTGCATGCAGATGTCACATTTAAGGTCCTTGGTTTATGGCCCTGTGTGTGACGTCCCACACAACTACAACATCCAAGCTGAAGCTTTTGTATAGTAGCCGACGTATAGGTCACCTGAGGCAGAAGATCCACCTCCAAGAATATTGCAAAATGAAAGAGAAGGACATCTATGGTTATGGTAAGATTATACACAACTATTCTGCCATGAACTCAGCTCCACAGGTCTCACTAGCAAAGTACAGCCTATGTTGACAGCCTCTTGTATGGTATTGCCAGCATACCTTCATATTTCATTTGTGTCCTCATAAATGAACATAGCAGATACTGCACCATAAACACTATCCTCACATTTGAAAGCAAGTTACTACATAAATAAACACCATTCTCTTGGGTGAATTTAGTAGTTAATATACTCTAAATGCTGTCGTAGGTGGTATGTGGCAGTTACTGCATGCTAAATGCCACCTCATATGTGATAAGTAGATGTCAGTACTCCCTAAACACCACCCAGACATGCTTCTGATCATAGCGTCTGATGGTGTATTGTTGGCATACGTTAGTTTATACCCCCCAACTTTAAAAGCCCCATCTGAGGCAGTATTTGCACTTATCCATCAACTGTGGCAGCAGCGTCTGGGATAGGTCCCTTTTTGTGCTAGTGATATGATGCTGTGGCAGCAGCGTCTGGGATAGTGGGATAGGTCCCTATTTGTGCTAGTGATATGATGCTGTGGCAGCAGCGTCTGGGATAGTGGGATAGGTCCCTTTTTGTGCTAATGATATGCTGTGGCAGCAGCGTCTGGGATAGTGGGATAGGTCCCTTTTTGTGCTAGTGATATGATGCTGCGGCAGCAGTGTCTGGGATAGGTCCATTTTTGTGTTAGTGATAAGATGATGTGGCAGCAACGTCTGAGATAGTGGGATAGGTCCCTTTTTGTGCTCGTGATATGATACTGTGGCAGCAGTGTCTGGGATAGGTCCCTTTTTGTGCTAGTGATAAGATGATGTGGCAGCAACGTCTGAGATAGTGGGATAGGTCCCTTTTTGTGCTAGTGATATGATACTGTGGCAGCAGCGTCTGGGATAGGTCCCTTTTTGTGCTGGTGATATGATGCTGTGGCAGCAGCGTCTGGGATAGGTCCTTTTTTGTGCTAGTGATATGTTGCTGTGGCAGCAGCATCTAAGATAGTGGGTTAGGTCCCTTTTTGTGGTAGTGATATGACGCTGTTGCAGCAGCGTCTGGGATAGGTCACTTTTTTTGTGCTAGTGATATGATGCTGTGGCAGCAGTGTCTGGGATAGGTCCCTTTTTGTGCTAGTGATGTGATGATGTGGCAGCAGTGTCTGGGATAGTGGGATAGGTCCCTTTTTGTGCAAGTGATATGATGCAGTGGCAGCAGCATCTGGGATAGGTCCCTTTTTATGCCAGTGATGTGATGCTGTGGCAGCAGCATCTGGGATAGTGGGATAGGTCCCTTTTTGGGGTTTATATCGGAACATCAAATCGTCAGTTTCCAAACACGTTACATCGAACTGGTTACTTCAAACCAGCAAAACATCGAAATGCTGTAGATGGCAGTTTCCAACTGGGAAATAACACATTAAGGGTGTAGGTAAGGGAGCAAGCCCCCCTGCACCCCCACATCCCTCTCTACTTAAATATACCAACTCTGAGATTGCGCTACAGTGTAGGAAATGGAAATCTTCCATTTCCTCACTGTAGTGCACTAAAGTGCGATCTCCGAAGTGGTATATTTAAGTGGCAGGAGGTGTGAGGGGTACAGAGGGTCTTGCCCCCTGCATGGAGCAATTTGTTTTTAACGTACACTATAGATGTTGCTGATTTTTTAGGTTTCGATGTTTTCCGTTTCAATGTTTTCATTTCTGTGTAATGTGATTCGAAATTATGGGGTTTCGTTGTTGATAATAAACCCCCCTTTTTGTGCTAGTGATATGATGCTGTGGCAGCAGCGTCTGGGATAGGTCCCTTTTTGTGCTAGTGATATGATGTATTTGAGAATAGCAACATTTTGATGGTGTTTAGTTTGGAAGGTCCCACCTTACCCCCTTGATGTCAGACACTGCTTGCTGTGACTTTTTATGTTTGCAAAGTACATACTAGTCAGAATAAATTAAAACTAGAAATTCAGCTGTAGAATTTTTGTCATTTTATCCTTCTGGAATTGGGCTTTAAGGCTTGTTAGATGTATTTATGGCGCTGCTGCAGTTAAACGAAAAGGAGAATTTTGCCAACACTGGTGGCATTGACGGATAAAGCCCTGACTATGGCCCAGATGACCAGAGTTCAGTCACCAACTCGGGAACCTGACATAGATGACAGGAAGGATCAGCGCATGCCCTTCTGGGGGGGGGGGGTACAGAGGCTGTAATGATGCATCAGAGAAGAGAGATGGGCATTTGAACTGGGTCAGGCGTGTTGTACACAAAGCTACTGATTGTTGGTACCCTTAATTGAGCAAGTACTTGTGTAATGGAAGGGGTAGCTCCAGCATTGAGCGGGGTTGCATATTCCCCCTGCTCATGGGAGGAGTCACAGGGCAACTTTGAGTGATCTCTAGTCCAGTGGGGGCGGCTCGATGGTCAACTTACACTAGGACAAAACACACAAAGATTAAAAAAAAGAGAGTTGTCAACAGTTAAGATTAGTAGTGAAAATGTTTAATTATAAACGACCACTAAGCTTGAACTGTTTGTATGTAATACCTTGCCTCTGCTACCAAATCTCACAATACTGCTGGAGATGTTGTGACTTCATAGCCAAATTATGCCACTTTACAGTAACTATCAGACATGTCGAAAGCCCCCATTGTTGGGTACAACTGAGGTTACACTTTAGAGACATGTCTTTGCTGCTGTCCTTTGCCACAGGATAGGCCCACAAGAATTAATAGGTAACTATTCGTCCTTCCTCACCTGTTTACAGCTTTAATACTGACTCTGTCTGACTAGAATACTACCAGTTTAAACGTCTGAGAGAGCCTCATTATTACTAGCTTCTCACTCTACTTTAGCAGGGCAGTAAAAACTATAAGCTTGGGTAAAAGTCAGTTACTGGCCTAAGAAACCAGCAAAGAAGACATTTGGAAAAAGTGAAGGAGAAGAAAAAAACTCTGGCTGGGAAGAATTCTGCAGGTGTTGAGCAGTTCACGTTTCAGCTTTGGTACACAAGGTGGCATGCAGTAATTTAATGGAAAAAATAAATCTGACCCTCTTGGTGGTGGTTGAAATAAATGAAGCACTGAAGGAATATATTAACTTAAATATCAAAAGGCTGGAAAAATATACAAGTTTTAACTAGATCTTCAGATGAACTGATAAAACAGCACAAATCAGAGGCTGAAATGTGAGAGAGACTTCCTTGAGCTTGAGGCCTCTTGAGAAGAGCTGTCTCAAAAATTAGTTGAGGACAGAGCCCATAGAGAGTGCCTTACTTTTCTGCTGCACCAGAGAAATTGGAAGGAACAGAATGAGTTAATTTTATGAATGTGAAATAAGTAACAAAACAGGTGTTCCACAGTAGGATTTGTTAATTGAGAGAGGACATCATATGTAGTCCGAAATCTAGGTACAAAGAAGTTGTCAGGACCTGTATTAGTAAAGATGCAGTCATGCCAAAAGTAATGGCTGCTCCTGACACAGTTGTGGCAGAAGGGAAGAGTATTAAAAACTGGGGACAGCTGAGTTTTTGTGAGAAAAGATTATTCACTCTACACGAGGTAGAAGGGAAGCAAGTTTATCCCAGCAATCAGGGAATGTGGAGTGACATGTGAGATTCAAACAGTTGTACCAAACATTCTTCAGAATATGCTTTTCCTGGAGGATCAAAGGCATTTCAGAATGCAGAACGGGCTATGGAGGAAATACAAAAATTTAAGCAACAAAAAGTGAGCTAACAGAAGGGGGCTCTGCTTCTTATTTTTCTGAGACTACCATACTTCATAGAGAGACTTTGCAATTAATCAATTTCATTTGTTCAAAAATAAAATGCTTGAGTGACAGAAAGACACAGGAGTTGACTAGAAGAAGCAGGAGTGCATGTTGGGATATGTAGAGAATCGGGAAGATTACCAACAACATTCTGAAATTAGTGAATAAATGGGTGACTAAAAAAACATCATTCCTGTTAAACAGACATGAAATCTGGCTTTGCGAGGAGAAGTAGCTGAGAAAGATTGGAATTTTGTTGACTGTATTAAACTAGTGGGTGAACTTTGTCATTTAATGTACAGAAGGAAGATACAATAAGTAAAACTGTTTTTGTTGATGTTCTTCATAGTCAGTATTGAAGTACTAATTCTTGGGTCTTCCTGCCATGCAGAAGCCTGCAACTGGCTTGATTTCCCAGAGTCTTTTCATCATCTCTAGCCGATGGACATCAGAGGACCGATGTCCAGGTATAAGATGGTGTCTGTCAATACAATCTTCAGTTCTTTCTAGCCGTGCAATGCAATACTTCATTTATCCAACACTTGCAGTCGATCAGTCAGCTTGTTTTTCCAGAGTTATCTCCAATCTACCTTCAGGTAAGTACCCCGTTAGGGAAGTTTTCTTGCAGTTTAATGTTTAAAAAGATTAACAACTGCTTGAAGTGTGGGAAACAAGTCTAGTATACGGTTTTCCATTTGTATTATTTTGCTTGGGGCCTCAGTATGACGTTTCTAGTTGTTAGGATTGTACTAGGTTTCATTCCAAAATTTTGAAATGGAAGGCTGAAGTCCTCAAACCCCCCCCCCCCCCCCCCCATTACATGCCTTGACATTGGCTGGTTCTCTATCCAAGAAATGGAAAGATAAGAAACCAGAGAGTAAGAATGTAGTGGACAGCAGAGTTTTCTATGCCCACGGTCAGGTCTTCTGTTGACTGTTTAGATGAGGCACCTTTGCAGCTCCCTGATCCAGTGACCCACAGGCCCAAGCCCTCTGACACAACCCCTCAGGATGCTGCTGTGGTGGGAACCCATACCATAGTGACAAGCTCCCCACTGTTGGGTCAGAAGCTGCTTTGCAGGCCTGGACTTCCAACACCTGAGTGTTGGTAACAAAGGGAGAGGATAGTATTGCCTTGCTAGTAGTATGTGAGGAAATTCCAGGGAAAATGGATAAAGGTCGCAGACTCCTGTTCACATTCTGAGGCCTTAATTTCAAAGCCCTGGACACCCAAACTGAAGAAGCTGATTAGCTTACCCGAGCCCAGGCTGCCTTAGCCCTCAGCCTCTTCTGACCAGATAGGTGACACATTACCTGGTTAATCTGGTCCAGGGGGCCCAGTCTGGGTTGTGTGCCTGTTTAGGTGCTGCTTCTGGTAAAAGAGGAAGAGTGGTATCTCCCCAGGAGACTCCTCCAAATCCAGATATGAGAAGGACCTGTCTTATGTTGAACACCTCCTTCCTCGATGTTTCCCTTACTCAGATTCATAGGACACCCTTTCCTCTGCCCCCTCCCAAGGATTTATCCTTTGGGGAAACTCTGCATAAGGTGAAGGAGGCATTTAATTGGGAGAGCAAAATGTTTCCTAAGGCCCAGACCCATTACCGCGGGTTTTGGAACAAGCCTTTTCCCAGACATTTAGCCAGTCCTCCTGTGCACATAGTTCTGGGTGATGTCTTTGAGGACATTTCGCTGCACCCTAACTTCCTTGTACTGTTCTATCTGCGCAGGCTTTAACCAGTGTGCCCTGATAGACAAGAGGAATAAATTGAGCCTCAGGGGTCTTATCCCTTCTTCTGCTCCCCCCACTATATAATCCACTTCAGGGGAGCAAATCCCCACCAAGAAAGTGGCAGACAAGGGTAATAATCGGGACAAGAGGAAACATTCTCCTGACAAAGTCTATGCTCCCACGAGAGAACCTTCAGCAAAAGCCTGCCTGTCTCCCTCTGCTTCTCCTCGGTTCCAATCCCCTTGCTTCTCCCTGGAACCCATGGGTCCCTTACCCAAGTCCCCTATTACGGAGTCACCCAGGCACCACTCTAGGCCAGGATCGACAGCCTCTTCTGCTAGGTCCTCCCGTAGCCTTTCAGAGTTTGAGGTGGATAGGAAATTTCTGAAAGTGCAGGTACAGATTGGGGGTTTTACCTGCTCTGGCTGCCCCTGTAGCTGGAGGTTCTCAACCAGTCTTTATGCCTATTTCACCTTCTCAGATCTGTCCATCGGCGTCAGAGCCCTCTGGTCCGAGGATCCTGAGTTTCGAGACATTGGTGCCCGGAGGTGCCTGTACCTCGATGCTGACCGTCATCCTGAGCTGTTCAGCTTCAGTGTTTTCGGCCAATTGACTCTTGGAGCCATAGCATCAGAGTCTGGCCTGAGGTGTTGCCTTCAGCAGCCCGTTTTTCTGAGCTGTCCCTCCCCCTCAGTGCTTTGGCTCTCGGTAGTTCGGCTAGTTGCACAGTGGGAGTTTGTGCAACTATGACAATGATGGAGACTGCCTCGACGGAGTTGCCTAGGGGTCTCGTTTGCCCTTGGCATTCGAAATAGAGAGAGAGGGTTCTCTCGGCTGCGAAGAGATCTTTGATTCTCCCCTTTTCAAACTGAACCCCTCCCCAGCTGAATTGCCCATGCCGGAGCCTTCGACTCTATACATCGTGGGACAGCCTGTTCCAGGAAGCTTCTGGGTGGCTCCACTGCAGGTGCAGCTTGTGTCTTCCGACACCTCCCCTGAACATCTCCCCGAGGAGGTGCACGGTAAGCAGACGTGCAAGAGGAGGCACCTGGATTTCCCTCCAGAATCCCTTACAGAAGGCACAGATTTGGATGAAGGGGAAGGTTCCCCAGATCCTCACCTGAGGATGTCTCCTTTGGAGACATTATGGAGATCCTGAGCTAGAAAGGTGGGTGGTCCGTCCACAAACCGTTTCTGGAAACTTTCGGGACAAAGCCATCTACATCCTGCCCCCCCCTGCTGACCCCCTGATTGACTTGATTTTTAGCAGGGCATGGAAGGAACTGGACATTTGTAGAGCTCATACCCAGATGTCTGAATAAGATTCTTAGCATGCCTGCTGATAGGCTGCACTGGACTAAGGGCATCCGGGTTGATGGTATGGTGGTGGCAGCTGCCACAAAGAAAGAGATGGCCCAAGAGAGCTCTTCCGTCCACACTCTGGACAGGGAGTGTAGGGTAGTGGACCAGTTTGGTAAGCGCTTCTGTTTTTCAGCGACCTACTTTGCACTAGTCATCAGGCTTCAGGGAGACCTTGTCAAGGAAATCTCAAGTCCATTCCGGAGTCCATGTCTGAAGAGGACAAGAAGGTCTTTCTCCTCCAGAATGGCCACTCTTCATGCTATTTCCATCATGTCCATGAGGTTACTCTCGCATGCTGCAGAGGGTTCCTCAAGGGCGGCCGGTTCGGGTATAGCCATTGGGTGTCAGGCCTGGATGTGGCTGTGTGAATTCTCAAAACCCTTCAAGGCGTCCTTTATCAACATGCCCTTTGGATGGTTCATCCCTTTTTGGCCCTGTCAGGGACACACACACTCAGTGCAAGAAGGATGGAAAGACCCTATCTGCTGTCTGAATACACTTTTCTACCCCACAGCGGCCCTTTTCTATGAACTAGCGTGGTCATAAAAAGCTTTGGTTCTGGATGTCTTGAGTGACTTTCCAGGACTCGCAGGGAGACTTTTCCTCAATTAGCAGAGGGGGAAATGATTCGAATGGCAGCACCGCCCTCATGGTAGAGTCCCAAAATTTGTTCTTGGACCAGCCCTTTCAGCAGTCCTGAAGGGTTGCTGGACTGCTCTTCTCTGGAGGCAGTCAGGGATGTCTCTCCCTTCACCCAACAGCCTAGAAATCCATCACTGCTTATAATTGGGCGATCAAGGTAATATCCAGAGGTTATACCATTCCTTTCTTCCAATCCCCAAAACCATTCAAATACCTCCCCAATGTGCCACCCCATCAAAGGGAGGTGCAGCTGCAGAGATCGCAAAGCTGCTAGAGAAGAGTTATCCAACCCATCCCCCAAAACCAGTTCAGACTGAGCTTCTATTCCAGATTCTTTTTGGTGCCCAAGAAAACAGGAGACTCAGCTCATTCTGGATCTCGCCTCTCTAAACAAGTCAGTTACCAAAACAAAATTCCGAATTGTCGTGATTCAGTCCATTCTGCCAGTTCTGCAGAAGGACAATTGGATGTGCTCTGTACACCTTCAGGATGCGTATTACCACATCAAGATGGACAAGCGCTCCAGAGGGTTTCTCCACTTCCGGCTGGGAGCCAATCGTTTTGAGTTCAGAGTACTTCCCTTTGGAATTCGCCACAGCCCCCAGGGTGGTTTACCAAAGTGATTGCAGTAGTCTCAGCTCACCTGAGACTGCTTGGATTTCAGGTGTTTCCTTACCTGGATGATTGTCTCCTCACTGTCCCCACCAAGCATTGACTCCTTCAAGCCAGGGATTTTCTTCTCCACCTATCTGCAACCTTGGACATAACCGTAAATCTTTCCAAGTCGAGACTGTATCCAGTTTAGGTCATCGACTTTATAGGAGCTCTGCTGAACTCAGTTCAGTGCATGGCCTTTCTAGCCCCAGGCAGAATTCAGTTGCATGAGGCAGATTCTCACCGATCATCCTTCCCCTGCCTTTCTGGTCCTGGGAGCATTTGGCAACCATTAATTTTCTCCTCTTTGCACACCTCCTTATGAGAGTACTTCAGTGGACCTTAATGGTGCAATGGTCTGTTCTTGAGCAACCCCTAGACTATCCCGTCAGACTCTCGAGTCTGCAAGGAATCTTTTCTTTGGTGGTTTCACTCCCAGGATCTGTACTCAGGATGTCCCTTCCTACCCTCTCCTCCAAAGACCATGGTGACCACAGACACCTGTCAGCTGGGGGGAGGCATTGGCTGGGTCAGATGGTCCAAGGCACCTGGTCCTCTCTAGAGACCAATCTGCATATAAATGTCCTGGAGATGAGGGTGGTCCTTTTAGTCTTGCAAGCTCTTCATGCCTCTCTTCCCACAGGGACTGTTGCTATCCAGATGGACAACATGTCTGTTGTCTGGTACATCAACAAACTGGGATCCAAGTCTTATCCCCTATGCTGAGAAGCCATGAGATTGTTGGAGTGGGCAATCTCTTCCAACCACTTTCTTGTGGCAATGCCCATTCCGGGGAAGTCTACATTCTAGCGGACAGGCTCAGCAGGACCATTCTGATGCCTCACGAGTGGTCTCTCAGTCAGTGGCGAACTTGATCTTCCAGAAATGGGATCAGCCTTGCTGCGATCTCTTCACCTCTCCTTTCAATGTCAAGTGCAGTGAGTACTTTGCCCTAATCCCCCCACAGGAGGAGTCCCCAGAGACACTCTGGTCCATGCTTGGCCCTCTGGTCTCCTTTACGCATATCCTCCTATTCCCCTGATTCCCAAATTCTTCCAGAAAGCTCAGAGGTTGAAGTGCAAAGTCATCCTCATTGCCCCATTCTGGCCTCGACAAGTTTGTTTTCCCTTTCTGTGGTCTCACCTTGTGTGTCCACCCTGGACTCCTGATGCCCTTTTGGATCTTTTGTCCCACCCTTCAGGGGGCCAACACCCAGACGTTTTCGCCTGAAAATGACTGCTTGACTTACTCCACTTCCTATGATGGTAAGAACTCCTCGGCTGTCCTCCCCCATTTGGAAGGTTTTGGTTGCATCCCATAAAGCCTCCACCAGGAAAATTTACTTGAGCAAATGGAAGAGGTTTACTATTTCGGTTTGACAACGCCAGTTAGATCCTTTTACGGCTCCAGTTCCAGCTGTCTTTAGAATTCTGCTTGCTCCTTAGAAGTCTCCTTCCAGGTAATTCCTGGAAGGTTTTGTACCGAGGTGCTAGAGAATAAAATACTTTTGGGTCTGAACCAGTGGTCTTGATTTTCTTGTTGTTGCTAGTTGTATGGACTATCTTAGAATTCTTGTCTCACGTTTTTAACAGTGGGGCTAGCTTCTCCACAGTTAAGGTGCAGTTGGCAACCATTTCTAATTTCCACATTGGCGAAGATTCTTCCTCCTTGATATCCATTAAAATATGTAAGGCCTTTTTGAGGAGCACCTTTCTACTTCAACCTCTGATTAAGTATCCTACTCCACCTTGGAACCTGTCATTTTACAAGCTCTGGATGTTCATCGTGTTTCATTGTTGCAGTCATTACTCTTGGGTTATCCTGCTGGCAGGCTACCCGTAGTTGGCCTGAATTCCAAAGTCCTGGTCAGGCGTCGATTGCTGTCACCTCTTCCCTGATGTCAGTGCGCCAGTGGTATAAAAGATGCAGCCGACGCCATTTTCTTTAGTCTTTCTTGCCGCGCGGTGCCCGAAGCAAAAGCAGTTTGCAAGTGCCGGTCGGCCGAGATTTTCAAATCCGTCCGAATTTCAGAACCGAAGTCTTCATTAAAGCTAAGTACCCCGTTGGGGAAACTTTTTTCTTGCTCCAGACCGATGTCAGAAAAAGTTAACAATTGTATTTCTTGTGGGAAGCAAATACCTCATAAGGATTTTCACTCTTACTGTATTCCTTGCCTAGGCCCCGACCACAATGTTGCTAGCTGTCGGGTTTGTGCTAGATTTAACCAACGCACTATTAAGCATCTGTTCAATTTTGCATTTCATTATTTTGGCCGAAGGTTTAATTATATAATGCCGTCGGAACAGGCGATGACCGGAGTTTACAAAAAACGCAAGGAAAAGGATAGGCATCCAAGGTCCAAAACCGACGACGAGGCCTCCGCTAGGCCAGTCGCCGGTTTGCCGGCTCTGTGAGGCGCTTTCGCAGCCCCTGGCGCCTGCTACCTCAGAGCCACAGGCTGCTTCTGACTCCCACATGGAGCCGACAGGGCCTCTGGATAATCAAGGTATTAGACACATAGAAATCATTCCCTCAGATGGGTCCGGAGCCGCTGAACAGGCATCGGCTTCTGAGGGTGTCTTCAGACCAACACAATTATATATTAAACCATCTTCAGCTTCAAAGACTAAAGCAGCTCTAAAGAGAAAGAAACAAGTACAGCATTCTCCTACTCAGACTACAATGCCTAAAAAACAGATGCTTAAAATGGCCGAAGACCTAATTACTTTGATCAGGGGTTCCCATCCCCCCCCCCCGATAAGAGGCCTAGGCAAGAGACAGAATATGATTCTTCTGATCAGGTTTCTATTTCCCCCCGATTCCTCTTCTGAACAGGATTATTCCATTCCTCCTTATGAGGATTATGATGCTGAAGAATCCATTCCTTCAGCCTCTCCTCCTGAGGATTATTCTTTTGGGGAAACACTGCATACCATGAGGGAGCATTTCCACTGGGAAAGCCAAGATTACTCAGAATCAAAAAAAAGACGCAGAGACTTTCTGCTATTACCTCAGCACAGACCCCTTGCTATTCCACCTGTTGTAGACATTGTAGATGATGTATTTTCAGAGTCCGGCCTGTCCCCAGACTCTACCTCCTGCACCTGCTAAGCCTGACCGATACTACAGGGTCCCAGATTGTCATAAATTCCTATATAAAAACCCCGCTGCTGACCCAGAAGCTATATCTCAGAGTCCCAAAGGGGTCAAAGCTTCCACTGCAAAAAACCCTGTCCCCTCTGATAGGTATTCTAAGGAACTGGACAGATGGGGGAAAATGTTTACACTTCTGCTACCTTGGCTGTAAGGGCTTTAAATTGTCAGTTTCATATGCTTAAATATCAGCAATACTTAATGTCGCTGCTTAAACAGAAAATGTTGACAAATTCTGAATGTTCAGAGAACAAGGAAATGCAGGATTTATTGCATGCAACTGAACAAGTGGGAAAGCATACTTTGCAATGTGGTTATGATTCACTGGAGGCCTCTTGCAGGGCCGCTGTTACAGGTTCTGTTATTAGAAGGCATGCTTGGTTAAAGGAACAGAATCTACCTGATCATGTTAAAGCAAAATTATTAGATGCTCCATTACAACATGATACTTTGTTTGGTGCTAAAGCAGAAGAGGTGTTGAAGAAAATGGAGGATAAAGCAAAATCCATGCAGGCAGTTAAGGATTTTTTTACAGGTGCAGCCACCCAGATTTCGCAGGAACTGGCCTACCAAAAATTGGTCCTTTCCAGTGTCAGACAGGCCACAAAGAGGCAGATACAGACGTCCCAGAGGTAGATCTTAGCCCCAAGGCTCATACAGGCCTAAACAGTGGGGTGTTCCTACCTCCAAAAGTGGAGAAGACAAATCACAACATTACAGGAAACCGTCCCAATGACTTTCTTCTGCCAGATCCAAGCACTTTTCATTTGGCAGCCCCCTTGGGGGGAAAACTAGCACTTTTTTCACCAAATTGGCAAAAGATTACCCAAGACAAATGGGTCTTGAACTTAGTGTCCCAGGGCTACAGGTTCCATTTTCACACCCTACCAAGGGGAAAAGGTATGCCAGACCTGCCACACAATCAATGGGCAGAGGCACAAAAGCAAATTACAGCCCTCATGGACACAAGGGCCATTCAACAAGTACCACAACAAGAGCAGGGGCAAGGATTTTACTCGAGACTTTTCTTGGTGCCCAGAAAGGATAAAACCTGGAGACCAATACTGGTCCTGTCTATACTAAACACGTTTCTGGAGGTTCCAAAATTCAAGATGTTGACTCTACAGCAGCTACTGCCCATGCTGGGCAAGAAGGCTTGGCTCGTAACTTTGGACCTAAAAGAGGCATGCCTGCATGTCCCAGTCAGACAATCTTGCAGAAGATACCTCAGATTCATAGCTGGCTCAATGCACTACCAATTCTCTGCACTGCCCTTTGGCTTATCTACTGCGCCCAGGGTCTTCACAAAATGCCTGGCACCAGTAATTGCGTTTTGCAGACAGAGGAATTCAAATATATCCCTACTTGGACGACTGCCTTATTAAAGCAGAGAACAAAAACATTCTTCTAAAGCAGCTGGCGTTTGTAAAAGATTACTAATTTGCCTAGGGTACACAGTAAACGAAAATAAATCAAAACTAGTACCCTCTCAAGTGATGATATTCCTGGGTGCAAGCTTAAATACAACTGCCCAGATGGCTTATCTCACGCCAGACAAACAAAGGCAACTGACTTCTTACTTCAAAAAGTTGGCAACAAAGACCCAGTTATCTGCAAGGAAAATCCTGCAGGCCTTGCGCTTCATGGCATCCTGCATTCTACTAATGACATATGCCAGACTGCATATGAGGAAACTACAATGGTATCTAAAAAGTGTTTGGACTCAGCATTGCCACAGCCTGGAGACAGTAATTACCCTTATTCCCTGCCTGCAACAGGAGTTTTGATGGTGGGCACAGGCCTGTCACCACAACAAGGGTCTGCCATTCACTTTACCCACAGCCAGACAGACACTGACAACGGATGCATCAGATTATGCCTGGGGGGCCCATATGGCAGGAAAATGTATTCAGGGCACATGGCCTGCAAGCCAGATGCATCTTCATATCAATCAAAAAGAGATGCTAGCTGTTCAGAATGCCCTGACAGCTTTCAAGGACCTACTTCATCCAGGACAGTTACTGATAGACGGACAATACTACGGTCATGTGGTACATAAACAAGCAGGGAAGCACACATTCCTACCCCCTCTGCAGACAAGCAATGACCTTGTGGGACACAGCATTGATTTACCAAGTTCACCTGCAAGCACAATTCCTGCCAGGAAAAACAAATACTCTGGCAGACGAACTAAGCAGAAACCTCATGGATCCCCACGAGTGGAAACTGGATCCGCAAGTCTTCAGCATGATAACAAGGAAATGGGGATGCCCAGACATAGATCTATTTGCCTCCCCTCACAACTGCCAATTACAGAGATTTTGCACAAGGACTTATCACAAACAAGCATGGAGAGTGGACGCCCTATCCTTCAGCTGGAAAAACCTATAACAGTATATGCCTTTCCTCCACTGCCTCTCCTTCCCAAGGTACTTCTAAAGGTCAGACAAGAGAAGCCAAAAATGATACTGATTGCACCAGACTGGCCACGCCAGCACTGGTACCCAATCCTAAAGAACTTGTCTCAAGGCCCAGCATGGATATTGCCTCAAACTTCCTGCTTGCTGACCTAACAAAACAATCAGATCCTACACAGTCAGCTCAGGACCTTAAATCTGGCAGCATGGCGGATAATGTAGCCATTCAGAACACTCCTCTTTCAAAAGCTGTTATGGATGTTATCTTGGAGGCCAGGAGGCCCAGTACCAGAAAATCTTATGCAGAAAAATGGAAGAGATTCTGTGCTTGGAACCAGGAACAAGGCATTGACATGTATGTACCAAATATCCCTCAGATTTTACAATACCTAACTGAGATGCTGGACAAAGGCCTTTCCTTTTCATCAATTAAGATTCATGCCTCTGCCATTTCAGCCCATTACAATACGGAACCTCCTATCTTTTCTCACCCTTTAATAAAGCAGTACCTCAGAGGGCAAAAACATCAGGCCTCCAAGGAGAGCACCAGTTCCGGCATGGGACCTCAATTATGTCTTGGAAAAAGTCACACTGCCTCCCTTTGAGCCAGCCTCAACAGCTGATAGAAAATTCTTATCCTGGAAAACAGCTCTGCTCCTAGCAATAACCTCTGCAAGACGAGTCTCGGAGTTACAAGCACTCATGGCTGTGGAGCCTTTTATCATCTTTCATCCAGACAGGGTTTCTCTGAGGACAAACCCAACATTTATGCTTAAGGTGGTGTCCAGTGTGGCCCTCAACCAAAACATTCACTTGCCTACATTTTATCCAAACCCACAGAACAAGGGTGAGAAAATTCTGCATTCTTTGGACATACACAGGCAGCTACACTTCTACTTGGACAAAACTAAAGCTTTCAGAAAGACTGAGCAACTTTTAGTGTCATATGCTGCAGGATCACAAGGAAAGGCTATCCCAAAGCAGACTATTTCTAAATGGATAGCTCATTGCATCCGTTTCTGCTATTCTCAGCATGGCAAATCAGTGTTTAAGGGCATTAGGCCTCATTCTACCAGAACAGCAGCCACTTCAGCAGCCATGCTCAGAGGAGTACCAACCAAAGACATCTTAGAGGCTACAACTTGGGGTTCAGTGCACACTTTTACAAAGCACTACCACTTACCTCTTTACTCTAAATCCAGAGCAGGCTTTGCCACTGCAGTGCTGCAGGGCCTCATAGCCTCTCCTAATACTATTTAGCTCAGCCACCCATCCTCAGCTTTGGGATTCAACCCAAGAGTAATGATTGCAACAGTGAAACACGATGCGCATAGTACAGTTGTGTACCTACCATAAATGTAGATGTTCGAGTGTATTCACTGTTGCAGTTCAGGTTACCCTCCCTCCACCCCCCTTTCTTTTGCTGGGGTTTATCTATACTTCTCTATTCTATACAACCTATGTGGTGTATTTGCTTGTAGATGAAGGAAATGCTTCTTTACTGCATGTATGTTTATTTGCATAATATATTTAGCCTACCCTTTTGGGGGCACCTGACATCTGGGGCAAGAAAAAATGAAGAAAATGGCATCAGCTGCATCTTTTATACCCCTGGCGCACTGACGTCAGGGAAGAGGCGACAGCAACCGACGCCGGACCAGGACTTTGGAATTCAGGCCGACTGCAGGTAGCCTGCCAGCAGGATAACCCAAGAGTAATGACTGCAACAGTGAATACACTCTAACATCTACATTTATGGTAGGTACACAACTGTACTTTTCTGCTCCCTTTGAGCCAGCGGCCATGGATGATTTGCAGTTTTTATCTTGGAAGACTGCCTTCTTAGTGGCCATCACCTCTGCTAAGAGGGTTTCAGAATTTCCCACTTTATCCATAAAACCTCATTACCTGGTTTTCCATAAGGATAGTCTCTCTTCGCCCTCATCCCTCCTTTATGCCCAAGGTTGCTTCAGAGGCCAGCATTTCTCAGGTGACTGATCTTCCTGTCTTTTTTTCCCCAATTTCCATAACTGGAGAATACAGACTTGATTTACTTGACGTTCACAGACAGTTGCGTTTTTTACTTGGACAGAACAATGTCTTTCAGGAAACTAGACCAGCTTTTTGCCTCCTTTGCTACTCCCAGACTAGGCAGACCTGTCACTAAAAGTGGCTTTAGCTAATTGGATGTCAAAATGCATTAGACTGGCATACTCCAAAACAGCCATTCCTCTTCCTTATCAGATCAAAGCTCATTCCACTAGATTTGTATCTACCTCTGCAGCCTTCTGGCCTAGAGTGCCTATTGATGACATTTGTTCAGCAGCTGTGTGTCAGTCTTCTCATAACTTCATTTCCCATTACAAGTTGGATGTCTGTTCCAGGAGTAGGGCATCCTTTGGCTCTGCCGTGCTTTGGAATATCCTTTCATGAGGGCCACCCAGGGCTGATGTAGCTGGGGACTCTATCCTGCAGGTTGAAGATCAAATGAAGTCAACAACTTCAGATAAAAAAGTTATATTCTTAGCATAACGTTCCATCTGAGTTGTTGTCTTCAACCTTTGCCACCCTCCTTCCCTGTTCCTCAGATCCAGGGAGTATCTGGCAGAAGTGACTCTGGTCCTTCTCTTTCCTATCATCCAGGCCCTGAGGTGTTCTGTGGATGATGTGGATAACTTTGCTGGTGGTTGTTTATTTCTAACAGCAAACTCTTATCTGAGGGATGGAGGGAGAGTGGGGCATTATGGGTAGGAGAGGAGGATCTCAGGTTTTCAACTCCAAAGCTGGAGTGTTTAGCCGAGTCGGATGCAAGGACGGATCTGAAACCCGCAGGTTGAAGACAATTGAAGCAACAATTCAGATGGAACGTTATAGTAAGAACATAACTTTTTTACATCAGCATCCATGGCTAGGATGGCCAGTTTCACATGTTAAAATGCATGGAATATTTATGAGAAAAGATCACTGCTTAGTTAGAGCGGATGTCCGACAAGAGCCTGTAGAGGGATGTACAGGAGACAGCTTAGATCAGCCCTCCAGGTGTCCATACACTCGCTGGAATGTGGCTATGATGCATTGGCTGCATCATGTTGGGCAAGTGCTATGGGGCTCGTCATGTGTAGACATGCCTGGATAAGGACATCACCCCTTTCAGAGCAGGTGAAGGTGGAACTCTTTGATTCTCCAGTGCATAAGAGTTCTTCTTTGGAACCCTTGCTTAGAAAACTCAGTAAGAAAAAAGGGGAAACCAGTCAAAGTAAACTTTGTCAGTTAGAACTGCACACATGTAGCCTAAACACAATGTTGTGCATCAGCTCAGTTCTTGAGATTTCAAAGGAAAGTGAAACAACACATACAAGTAAAGGAATAAACATTAACAAATACAGTACTACCCCAATACATGCAAGAAAGAGCAGAGACATTTACACACACTCGTATATGAAAATAATACCCTTCCCGAGTTAAATTAAAACAAAGCAACGTTTGAAATGCCCAAGTTATTTGTGTAGTATTGAATTTGAGTGAGTTAAATAATACTGACTACAGATATAACAAATGAATATTGCCCTTACTTGGAATATATGTAAGTATGTATTGCACAAATAAAAATTGACTTCTTGTGTGTCCAGACCCCTGGGACTAGTGCCTGAGTTCAGAAGCCTTAATCACTGTAGGGTAGAAACTGTTACTGCATTTGTAGTCCTGCAGCGGATGCTGCGATATCTCGTGCCAGATGCTTACAGTCCATGCGCAGGATGCGTGTTGTCCTGTACCGTTTTGGTGGCCTTTTCTCATGCTTCTTGCAGGATAAAGTTGTATTGATGGAAGACTGGAACCCATTACCTTCTCTGCAATCCTCGCCACTCTGTGTAGGGCCTTCCTTTCTGTAACTGTGCAGCTTCCAAACCACACTGTGAGGTTGCAGGAGAGGATGCTCTCTACACTGAGAGGTTGCAGGAGAGGATGCTCTCTACACTGTGAGGTTGCAGGAGAGGATGCTCTCTACACTGTGAGGTTGCAGGAGAGGATGCTCTCTACACTGAGAGGTTGCAGGAGAGGATGCTCTCTACACTGTGAGGTTGCAGGAGAGGATGCTCTCTACACTGTGAGGTTGCAGGTGAGGATGCTCTCTACACTGTGAGGTTGCAGGAGAGGATGCTCTCTACACTGAGAGGTTGCAGGAGAGGATGCTCTCTACACTGTGAGGTTGCAGGAGAGGATGCTCTCTACACTGTGAGGTTGCAGGAGAGGATGCTCTCTACACTGAGAGGTTGCAGGAGAGGATGCTCTCTACACTGTGAGGTTGCAGGAGAGGATGCTCTCTACACTGTGAGGTTGCAGGTGAGGATGCTCTCTACACTGTGAGGTTGCAGGTGAGGATGCTCTCTACACTGTGAGGTTGCAGGTGAGGATGCTCTCTACACTGTGAGGTTGCAGGAGAGGATGCTCTCTACACTGTGAGGTTGCAGGAGAGGATGCTCTCTACACTGAGAGGTTGCAGGAGAGGATGCTCTCTACACTGTGAGGTTGCAGGAGAGGATGCTCTCTACACTGTGAGGTTGCAGGAGAGGATGCTCTCTACACTGAGAGGTTGCAGGAGAGGATGCTCTCTACACTGTGAGGTTGCAGGAGAGGATGCTCTCTACACTGTGAGGTTGCAGGTGAGGATGCTCTCTACACTGTGAGGTTGCAGGTGAGGATGCTCTCTACACTGTGAGGTTGCAGGAGAGGATGCTCTCTACACTGTGAGGTTGCAGGTGAGGATGCTCTCTACACTGTGAAGTTGCAGGTGAGGATGCTCTCTACACTGTGAGGTTGCAGGTGAGGATGCTCTCTACACTGTGAAGTTGCAGGTGAGGATGCTCTCTACACTGTGAGGTTGCAGGAGAGGATGCTCTCTACACTGTGAAGTTGCAGGTGAGGATGCTCTCTACACTGTGAGGTTGCAGGTGAGGATGCTCTCTACACTGTGAAGTTGCAGGTGAGGATGCTCTCTACACTGTGAGGTTGCAGGAGAGGATGCTCTCTACACTGTGAGGTTGCAGGTGAGGATGCTCTCTACACTGTGAAGTTGCAGGAGAGGATGCTCTCTACACTGTGAAGTTGCAGGTGAGGATGCTCTCTACACTGTGAGGTTGCAGGTGAGGATGCTCTCTACACTGTGAGGTTGCAGGTGAGGATGCTCTCTACACTGTGAGGTTGCAGGTGAGGATGCTCTCTACACTGTGAGGTTGCAGGAGAGGATGCTCTCTACACTGTGAGGTTGCAGGAGAGGATGCTCTCTACACTGTGAAGTTGCAGGAGAGGATGCTCTCTACACTGTGAAGTTGCAGGAGAGGATGCTCTCTACACTGTGAGGTTGCAGGAGAGGATGCTCTCTACACTGAGAGGTTGCAGGTGAGGATGCTCTCTACACTGAGAGGTTGCAGGAGAGGATGCTCTCTACACTGTGAGGTTGCAGGTGAGGATGCTCTCTACACTGTGAGGTTGCAGGTGAGGATGCTCTCTACACTGTGAGGTTGCAGGAGAGGATGCTCTCTACACTGTGAGGTTGCAGGTGAGGATGCTCTCTACACTGTGAGGTTGGAGGAGAGGATGCTCTCTACACTGTGAGGTTGCAGGTGAGGATGCTCTCTACACTGTGAAGTTGCAGGAGAGGATGCTCTCTACACTGTGAGGTTGCAGGAGAGGATGCTCTCTACACTGTGAGGTTGCAGGTGAGGATGCTCTATACACTGTGAAGTTGCAGGTGAGGATGCTCTATACACTGTGAAGTTGCAGGAGAGGATGCTCTCTACACTGTGAGGTTGCAGGTGAGGATGCTCTCTACACTGTGAGGTTGCAGGAGAGGATGCTCTCTACACTGTGAGGTTGCAGGTGAGGATGCTCTCTACACTGTGAGGTTGGAGGAGAGGATGCTCTCTACACTGTGAGGTTGCAGGTGAGGATGCTCTCTACACTGTGAAGTTGCAGGAGAGGATGCTCTCTACACTGTGAGGTTGCAGGAGAGGATGCTCTCTACACTGTGAGGTTGCAGGTGAGGATGCTCTCTACACTGTGAGGTTGCAGGAGAGGATGCTCTCTACACTGTGAGGTTGCAGGTGAGGATGCTCTCTACACTGTGAGGTTGGAGGAGAGGATGCTCTCTACACTGTGAGGTTGCAGGAGAGGATGCTCTCTACACTGTGAGGTTGCAGGTGAGGATGCTCTCTACACTGTGAGGTTGCAGGAGAGGATGCTCTCTACACTGTGAGGTTGCAGGTGAGGATGCTCTCTACACTGTGAGGTTGGAGGAGAGGATGCTCTCTACACTGTGAGGTTGCAGGTGAGGATGCTCTCTACACTGTGAAGTTGCAGGAGAGGATGCTCTCTACACTGTGAGGTTGCAGGAGAGGATGCTCTCTACACTGTGAGGTTGCAGGTGAGGATGCTCTATACACTGTGAAGTTGCAGGTGAGGATGCTCTATACACTGTGAAGTTGCAGGAGAGGATGCTCTCTACACTGTGAGGTTGCAGGTGAGGATGCTCTCTACACTGTGAGGTTGCAGGAGAGGATGCTCTCTACACTGTGAGGTTGCAGGTGAGGATGCTCTCTACACTGTGAGGTTGGAGGAGAGGATGCTCTCTACACTGTGAGGTTGCAGGTGAGGATGCTCTCTACACTGTGAAGTTGCAGGAGAGGATGCTCTCTACACTGTGAGGTTGCAGGAGAGGATGCTCTCTACACTGTGAGGTTGCAGGTGAGGATGCTCTCTACACTGTGAGGTTGCAGGAGAGGATGCTCTCTACACTGTGAGGTTGCAGGTGAGGATGCTCTCTACACTGTGAGGTTGGAGGAGAGGATGCTCTCTACACTGTGAGGTTGCAGGAGAGGATGCTCTCTACACTGAGAGGTTGCAGGTGAGGATGCTCTCTACACTGTGAGGTTGCAGGTGAGGATGCTCTCTACACTGTGAGGTTGCAGGAGAGGATGCTCTATACACTGTGAAGTTGCAGGAGAGGATGCTCTCTACACTGTGAAGTTGCAGGTGAGGATGCTCTCTACACTGTGAAGTTGCAGGTGAGGATGCTCGCTACACTGTGAAGTTGCAGGTGAGGATGCTCTCTACACTGTGAAGTTGCAGGAGAGGATGCTGTCTACACTGTGAGGTTGCAGGAGAGGATGCTCTCTACACTGTGAGGTTGCAGGAGAGGATGCTCTATACACTGTGAAGTTGCAGGAGAGGATGCTCTCTACACTGTGAAGTTGCAGGTGAGGATGCTCTCTACACTGTGAAGTTGCAGGTGAGGATGCTCTCTACACTGTGAGGTTGCAGGAGAGGATGCTCTCTACACTGTGAGGTTGCAGGTGAGGATGCTCTCTACACTGTGAGGTTGCAGGAGAGGATGCTCTATACACTGTGAAGTTGCAGGAGAGGATGCTCTCTACACTGAGAGGTTGCAGGAGAGGATGCTCTATACACTGTGAAGTTGCAGGAGAGGATGCTCTCTACACTGTGAGGTTGCAGGTGAGGATGCTCTCTACACTGTGAAGTTGCAGGTGAGGATGCTCTATACACTGTGAAGTTGCAGGAGAGGATGCTCTCTACACTGTGAGGTTGCAGGAGAGGATGCTCTCTACACTGTGAGGTTGCAGGAGAGGATGCTCTCTACACTGTGAAGTTGCAGGAGAGGATGCTCTCTACACTGTGAGGTTGGAGGAGAGGATGCTCTCTACACTGAGAGGTTGCAGGTGAGGATGCTCTCTACACTGTGAGGTTGCAGGAGAGGATGCTCTCTACACTGTGAGGTTGCAGGAGAGGATGCTCTCTACACTGAGAGGTTGCAGGAGAGGATGCTCTCTACACTGTGAGGTTGCAGGAGAGGATGCTCTCTACACTGTGAGGTTGCAGGTGAGGATGCTCTCTACACTGTGAGGTTGCAGGAGAGGATGCTCTCTACACTGTGAGGTTGCAGGTGAGGATGCTCTCTACACTGTGAGGTTGGAGGAGAGGATGCTCTCTACACTGTGAGGTTGCAGGTGAGGATGCTCTCTACACTGTGAAGTTGCAGGAGAGGATGCTCTCTACACTGTGAGGTTGCAGGAGAGGATGCTCTCTACACTGTGAGGTTGCAGGTGAGGATGCTCTATACACTGTGAAGTTGCAGGTGAGGATGCTCTATAAACTGTGAAGTTGCAGGAGAGGATGCTCTCTACACTGTGAGGTTGCAGGTGAGGATGCTCTCTACACTGTGAGGTTGCAGGAGAGGATGCTCTCTACACTGTGAGGTTGCAGGTGAGGATGCTCTCTACACTGTGAGGTTGGAGGAGAGGATGCTCTCTACACTGTGAGGTTGCAGGTGAGGATGCTCTCTACACTGTGAAGTTGCAGGAGAGGATGCTCTCTACACTGTGAAGTTGCAGGTGAGGATGCTCTCTACACTGTGAAGTTGCAGGAGAGGATGCTCTCTACACTGTGAGGTTGCAGGTGAGGATGCTCTCTACACTGTGAGGTTGCAGGAGAGGATGCTCTATACACTGTGAAGTTGCAGGAGAGGATGCTCTCTACACTGAGAGGTTGCAGGAGAGGATGCTCTATACACTGTGAAGTTGCAGGAGAGGATGCTCTCTACACTGTGAGGTTGCAGGTGAGGATGCTCTCTACACTGTGAAGTTGCAGGTGAGGATGCTCTATACACTGTGAAGTTGCAGGAGAGGATGCTCTCTACACTGTGAGGTTGCAGGAGAGGATGCTCTCTACACTGTGAGGTTGCAGGAGAGGATGCTCTCTACACTGTGAAGTTGCAGGAGAGGATGCTCTCTACACTGTGAGGTTGGAGGAGAGGATGCTCTCTACACTGAGAGGTTGCAGGTGAGGATGCTCTCTACACTGTGAGGTTGCAGGAGAGGATGCTCTCTACACTGTGAGGTTGCAGGTGAGGATGCTCTCTACACTGTGAGGTTGCAGGAGAGGATGCTCTATACACTGTGAAGTTGCAGGAGAGGATGCTCTCTACACTGTGAGGTTGCAGGAGAGGATGCTCTCTACACTGAAGTTGCAGGAGAGGATGCTCTCTACACTGTGAAGTTGCAGGAGAGGATGCTCTCTACACTGTGAAGGTGCAGGAGAGGATGCTCTCTACACTGTGAAGGTGCAGGAGAGGATGCTCTCTACACTGTGAGGTTGCAGGAGAGGATGCTCTCTACACTGTGAAGTTGCAGGAGAGGATGCTCTCTACACTGTGAGGTTGCAGGAGAGGATGCTCTCTACACTGTGAGGTTGCAGGAGAGGATGCTCTCTACACTGTGAGGTTGCAGGTGAGGATGCTCTCTACACTGTGAAGTTGCAGGAGAGGATGCTCTCTACACTGTGAGGTTGCAGGAGAGGATGCTCTCTACACTGAGAGGTTGCAGGTGAGGATGCTCTCTACACTGTGAGGTTGCAGGAGAGGATGCTCTCTACACTGTGAAGTTGCAGGAGAGGATGCTCTCTACACTGTGAAGTTGCAGGAGAGGATGCTCTCTACACTGTGAAGTTGCAGGAGAGGATGCTCTCTACACTGTGAAGGTGCAGGAGAGGATGCTCTCTACACTGTGAGGTTGCAGGAGAGGATGCTCTCTACACTGTGAAGTTGCAGGAGAGGATGCTCTCTACACTGTGAGGTTGCAGGAGAGGATGCTCTCTACACTGTGAGGTTGCAGGAGAGGATGCTCTCTACACTGAGAGGTTGCAGGTGAGGATGCTCTCTACACTGTGAAGTTGCAGGAGAGGATGCTCTCTACACTGTGAGGTTGCAGGAGAGGATGCTCTCTACACTGTGAAGTTGCAGGAGAGGATGCTCTCTACACTGTGAAGGTGCAGGAGAGGATGCTCTCTACACTGAGAGGTTGCAGGAGAGGATGCTCTCTACACTGTGAAGGTGCAGGAGAGGATGCTCTCTACACTGTGAGGTTGGAGGAGAGGATGCTCTCTACACTGTGAGGTTGCAGGTGAGGATGCTCTCTACACTGTGAGGTTGCAGGAGAGGATGCTCTCTACACTGTGAGGTTGCAGGTGAGGATGCTCTCTACACTGTGAGGTTGCAGGTGAGGATGCTCTCTACACTGTGAGGTTGCAGGAGAGGATGCTCTCTACACTGAGAGGTTGCAGGTGAGGATGCTCTATACACTGTGAAGTTGCAGGAGAGGATGCTCTCTACACTGAGAGGTTGCAGGAGAGGATGCTCTATACACTGTGAAGTTGCAGGAGAGGATGCTCTCTACACTGAGAGGTTGCAGGTGAGGATGCTCTATACACTGTGAAGTTGCAGGTGAGGATGCTCTATACACTGTGAAGTTGCAGGAGAGGATGCTCTCTACACTGTGAGGTTGCAGGTGAGGATGCTCTATACACTGTGAAGTTGCAGGTGAGGATGCTCTATTGCACCTCTACAGAAGGTGGAGAGAATATGAGGAGGAAGCTTTACTTTTTTCAGCCTTCTTAAAAAGTGGAGGCATTGGTGTGCTGTCTTGACCAGCTGGCTGGTATTCCCTGACCGTGTGAGATCCTCTGAAATGTGTACACCCAGAAATTTTGTACTCAACCCTTTCCACACTCTCACCATTGATCCTGAGCACTGGGTGGTTTGTTCTCCTTTTCCTGAAGTCGATGATGATCTCTTTGGTCTTGCTTACATTCAGGTCAAGGTTGTTCTCCTTGCACCAACTATGCCACCGCCTCTCTGTATGCCCTTTCATCCTCCTCTGTGATGAGCCCCATGACTGTGGTGTCATCAGCAAACTTGATGATGTGGTTGGACTTGTGCTTAGCATAGCAGTCATGGGTCAGGATGGTGAATAACAGTGGGCTGAGAACACATCCCTGTGGAACCCAGGTGTTAATTGTGATGCACTTTGATGGGTTCTTACCTGAACACACACCCTTTGTGGTCTCCTAATCAGGAAGTCCAGGATCCAGTTACAGGGATGTTTACTGATTCCTAAATGTGCCAGTTTTTCTATCGGCTGCATTGGTATCACCGTATTAAATGCTGAGCTGAAGTCTATGATCAGCATCCTCACATAGTTGTCTTTGCCCTCTAAATGCTCAAGTGAGATATGTAGTGCTACTGATATGGCATCAACCATGGATCATTTAGCTCTGTACGCAAACTGCAGAGGGTCAAAATCAGGAGGTAGGCATGATGAAAGATGTTTTTTGATCAGCCGCTCAAAACATTTCATAACAGCGGATGTCAGAATGACTGGTCTGTAGTCGTTAGGGCTGGAGGGAGTGGTTTTCTTAGGTAGTGGGATGATAAGTTTCCTTGTAGCATGAGGGTACTTTTGCCACGGCAAGAGAGGTGTTAAATATTTCCTTGAGCACTGTGCATAGTTGATCAGTGCAGCTTTTTAACACCTTGCCCAGTATGTTGTCTGAGCCAGCAGCCTTCCTGGGGTCCACTCTCCTTAGCTCTGTTCTTACCTCTTCTGCGCTGAGGCTGAGTATTGCATCCTTCCCATCAGTGGGTCGCTTTAGTGCCAGCCTGTTTCTTTCCTCAAATCTACCAAAGAAGATATTCAGACTCTCTAGAAATTCAATGCTGTCCTCACACTGTGCTGACCTGATTTTGTAGTCTGTGATCTCCTGTATGCCTTCCCATAGTCTCCCTGCATCCTTCATGTCTTCAAAGTGACTCTTTACCTTTCTGCCATACTCCCTCTTAGCCTCCTTTATACCCCTCCTCAGATTACCTCTTGCTACACTTAGGGCTGCTTTGTCCTTGGCCCTGTAAGCTGCGTTTCACTCCTTCAGAAGCTCGTATACCTTGGGGGTGAGCCATGGCTTCTGGTTAGCTCTAATAGTGATGCTCTTGGTATTTGTTACCCCATCGACAGTTTGAAATGTATGTCGTCACTACCTCAGTGTATTCATCAATGTTCAGATGCTGATTCACTGTGGCTACCTCCTTGAACATATCACAGTTAGGTCTTTCAAAGCAGTCTTGGAGGGCCTCCATAGCCCCCTCAGGCCATACTCTGATTTGTTTCTTTGTGGGTTTCTAACCAGTCCAGGTTTGTAAGCTGGCGATAGCAAGATGGTATAATGGTCAGAGTTTCCCATTTGTGGAAGTGCACTGCCTTATAAGCTTTCTTTAAGTTTATGTACATCTTGTCCAGGATATTATCACCCCTTGTAGAAACAGCAAAGTCAAAACAGTTAAAGGATTTTATCCATCTCAAATACTTAGATACAACATAAATTACCCTTCTAAATCTTTGACCACTACCTGTCAAGTAAGAAAAAAGAGGCCTCCCTGAGGCAGGAGACCAAGGCAGAGTGGTGTGTGGCAAGCTGATCAGCAAACTACACCTGAGGGATCCAATGTTCCCCAGAAAGCAGATGTGACCTACCTCAGCGGTGAGACTCTCCTCCTTCCTACAGTAGTGGAAAGTCATCCCCAAGAAGCAGTGGGTCTTAAATGTCATCAAAAGAGGATATTTCATTCAGTTCAAAGAAAAAAAACCTTTCTAAAATACTAAAGCCCTGAAAAGACCCAGAGGGACCTCATCCCCCAGTATTAACAGCGTTCCTGCAACAAGTGTCCATTGCACTAGTTCCTGCAGGAGAAGAGGGCACAGGGTTCTACTGCAGAATATTTCTGGTCCTGAGTAAGGAAGGCAGCTGGAGAGTATTCTTAGACTTGACAAGGTTAAAGAAATTCCTTCACAAACTAAAGTTCAGTATACTGACCCTGCAATAACTCCTGCCCTTTATCTTCCAAGGAGCCTATATGTTGACCCATGACCTGAAAGAAGGCTACCTTCATGATCCTGTAGCCAAGGAGCAAAAGAAATATCTTAATTTTCTGGCAGGAGGATTGGACTACCCATGATGTACTTTACCATTGGCCTTCTCTATATCTCCCAGAGTGTTTTCCAAATGTCTGGCCGTGGTTCTAGCCTGTTGCTGAACTTTAGGAGTTCACATTTGCCCTTACTTGGACAACTTGCTGATCAGGGGAAATCCACAGTGGAAGTTGTAACAGCCCGGCAAATCACCATGGATTGCTTTCATAAGGTGGCCCTTACACTCAAACTGTGTGAATCTCATCTGTACCCACAGACAAGAATTCTCTTTCTGATCTCACTAATAGACACAGTACAACAACAAAAGGCCTTCCTAACCCAAGGAAAAGTCTTCCATTTGCCAGACTATCTACATAACCTATTAGAAAGACATTCACTGAAAGGGAATTCCTAAAGGCATTGGGATACCTAGCATCCTGCATCTGAATGGTACCGCTTGCAAAACTGCACATGAGGAAACTCCAGTACTACTTAAAAAAACACTTGGCAACAACATTCACAACCATTTTACATCCTAGTGCCTGAAAAAGAAATTATTTTGGTGGAAAGAGAGCCTTCTGTGGAAGCCATGGCCAAGCTTCTGTCTACCATAGGCAGACAAAGCTATCACATAGCCAGCAGAGCACACTTAGGACAGTCGAAGGTGCAGAGGATCTGGACTCCAGAGTAAAGGAAACTGCACTTAAACAAAAAAATGCTGGCAATGCTTCTAGCTATAAAAACCTTCCAAAACAATCTGTCCCCAAGAACACTGTAAATTTGTGCAGACAACACCACAGATATGTTGTGCATAAACAGACAAAGGGGGAATTCATTCGTAGTCTCTCTGCAGTTTAGTGATAAAGGTTCTGGCACAAGAACTACAACTGACATTAGAAGTATCCTACATCTCGGGCAAGAACAACACTATAGCAGATTCACTGAGCACAGATCTTCTGGTTGCCAATGGATGGATATGAGAGAGAGACCTTTTCCTGGACCTCGCCCTTCAGTGGGGATGCTATAGCATAGATCTCTTTGGTTCTTCTCTGAACAGACAGCTTCAAAGATTCTGGTCTAGAACCCACTAAATAAGGGTCATGGAGAGCAGACACATTCTTCAAGTGTACAGACTCTTCTGTATGCCTTTCCTCCATTCCCCATAATCCCCAGGATACTGCTAAAAATGAGGTCAGACAGGCTAGGCTTGGTATACAACCCCCTTCAGACTAAGGCAGCACTGTTTCTTCCTTCTGTTGATCCTCAGAGTGGGGAGGTATTATACACTTCTCCTGGTGATAGATCTGTTCACCTAACACAAGGGGTCTGTCATTCATCCACACCTAAGCACACTCAAACTATAACAGGCCTCTCTCCAAACAGACAGCTTCAAAATAAATAGACAGTTGTATTACCTTTTTCTGTATTCATCATTGAAAACTGCTACCAGCATCTGTCAGGACACACTCCACGAGACAGAGCGCTACCACTGCCTTCCTAAAAGGCCTCCCTGCTCAGGCCATCTTGGAAGCTGCCACTTGGTCTTCTGTCCACACCTTTATTAGCAAGTATTACTATTTAGGCACTGCACCCAGGGCTAAGTAGGTTTTGCTAATTTTTTTTTTTTCAGTAAAAGTCTGTCCCAGGGGCCATCAGACCACCATGTAGCCTGTAGCTTTGGGAGTCCTCCCAAGAATTAGTACTGCAACACTGAGTGCAAAGAACAAATTGCAGTTGTGTTGCACTTAAAATAATTGTAGCTGTTTTAGTAGTTGGAATGACAACTTTTACCATCCTTCCCCTATGTCTGCTTGACCTCCCATGGCTGGAGGTTGAGGGTGGGTAGCCTAAACCTGTCATCTCCCTCCTGATCCCCCCCCCCCCCTGCCATTTCCTCTCCTAGATCACAGTCTCACTGTCTCAAGATTTAGACAACATTGAGGGTTGTGGTGTCTTCAGGCAGCGGACTCACTGCCACTGCCTAGAGGGACCTGAAATTGGCAACAACTGACCCCCCCCCCCCCCAATCTTGTACCCTGACGTTTAGTCGTCTGTCCCTGAACCTCAGTCAGTTGAGGTTGATATAAAAACTCTGGGAATCAGGCCAATCATGGGCTTCTAGATGGCAGGAAGACCCAAGAATTACTACTGCAACATTGATCTACGCGAACACCTACAATTATGATAAGTGGGACATAATTGTATTTTATTAATATTTGTATAAACAGTTTCATGCTGTAAGTTGCATGTTAAAGACTACATAACTTTTTTCAAATAGCTAAGTGCAAAACTTGTAATGTGACACGTGTTCTGAGAGTTCAGCAGCAGTTTTATGCAAGATGAAATTCTCAGAATAAATTTATGGGAAGTAGGTTTAGTAACACATTGGCAAGCAATTATATTGACAGGCTGAACAATTCAGTCTTATTTTTCTTTCAAGAAAGAAATAAGTTGTGTTTGCAACTTAATATTCAAAGCTGACACAATAGTAAATGCTCATCTTGACTGTCACCCCTGCATTATAAATCCTTTTTCAGAAACAGCTGAAAGTGGTTGTACACCTTGCCATTATTACTTCCTCTTCCCCTGCTCAAAGATGTCAAGTTGACACACTTCTACAGAGAGATACAGCACAACTTGTATTAGCAGACCCAGAGGGTGTAAAGGGGGCAGTTATAACCTGAGTCTCTAGATAAAGATTGTCTGTCCCTCCATTAGATGAGATTTAAAAAAAAAAAAAAAATGGAAGAAAAAGGCAAGACTACAGAGTCCAAGAAACAGCTGTTGTATGGAAGAAAAAGGCAAGAATACAGAGTCCAAGAAACAGCTGCTGTTTAGCCTCTTCCAAGATGTAACAGAAACTATTCTACATAGCAGCGGCCTTTTGTTTTTAGAAAACAGACTAAAGTAGGCCAGATGAAAAGGGCCTTTTACAAGAAGCAGCCCTAGACTTGTGTCTAGGGTGGACTTTTTGGTGTAATGTGAGAGATGTCACCTTCCCCCTCACAGGAAAGAAATGACTGATATAGACTATGTTTATAACCCCTTCCTCTTTTCTCTCCATCTATCTCCTGGTGAGGGTGGAATGAGAATAGGCCATCTTATTTTAGACACAGATGGTTCAGCTTGACTACAGTTATGTCTGTGTGATAAAATTTGGGTTTAATTCCAGTTCCCCTGAACCAGACGTGGCTGGCACTGCATGTTCTAGGGTGACTTTTCTTGTGAGAAAGTACATAGGGGTCCATCTGGTGGAACAAGGAAGAATTTTAGTCCAGTGTATTCCTGCTACCATTAAAAGATGATGCTCTTCATTAGACCACTGTTGCGGTATTAGTAACAGCTGGGATATCCTGCTAAGGACATACGTACGTATGTATGGCCAGTATACCAAAGCCTGGGCACCTTTCTCTTGCACCATTTGTCCAATGTATGACCTCATCCTGAAGGAGGTATGAGGTACATAAGGGACATACAGATGTGAATTACCTGAGAATTGTCAGCAATCTGAGTACTGAACTATCACTTCAACTTTGGTCTGTTAGATGTATGATTCGTGCATCTTCCCTAGTCCTTGGGCAGATACGTATTCCCATTGGGGACTCTTCCTCTTCTCTTATTTTTGTTAATAAAAAGTACCTCTTGTTGAAGAGGAAAATGGGATTGTGGGAGACAATTTACTCGCAGTGGCCATCATGTGAATTGTCTTTTTTTTTTTTTTTTTTTTGCTTAGGTGATGAACGCAGATGTTCATCGTGTTTCACTGTTGCAGTCATTACACTTGGGTTATCCTGCTGGCAGGCTACCCGCAGTCGGCCTGAATTCCAAAGTCTTGGTCCGACGGTTGCTGTCACCTCTTCCCTGACGTCAGTGCGCCAGGGGTATAAAAGATGCAGCCGACACCATTTTCTTCAGTCTTTCTTGCCGCGCAGTGCCCGAAGCAAAAGCAGTTCGCAAGTGCCAGTCGACCGACTCCTGAGATTTTCAAAATTGAATTTCAGATCCAAAGTCTTCTGTAAAGTTAAGTACCCCACTGGGGAAACTTTTTTCTTGCTCCAGACCGATGTCAGAAAAAAGTTAACAATTGTATTTCTTGTGGGAAGCAAATACCTCATAAGGATTTTCACTCTTACTGTATTCCTTGCCTAGGCCCTGACCACGTCGTTGCTAGCTGTCGGTTTTGTGCTAGATTTAACCAATGCACTATTAAGCATCGGTATGATTTTTCTTTTCATTACTTTGGCCAAAGGTTAAACTGCATAATGCCGTCGGATCAGCCGACTACCGGAGTTCATTAAAAGCGCAAGGAAAAAGAAAAGGACAGGCATCCGAGGTCCAAAACCGACGATGAAGCCTCTTCTAGGCCAGTCGCCGGTTCTCAGTGAGGCCAAAACAAATAGCGTACGGCACCAGGACCCAACCGGTCAGCACAAGGATGTATCAAGAGTAAATTCCACAGAATTGCTAAAGGCAATAAAAAGATACTTCCTCGTTGATTCTTTGTAAACGCAATTTAATATAAAAACGTTTTCGCTTCCAAAGCAAAAGATTGTGTGTTCTGTGTTTTCAGTGTCTGATGAAGCTTCTTTTGCTTTGGAAGCGAAAACGTTTTTATATTAAATTGCGTTTACAAAGAATCAACGAGGAAGTATCTTTTTATTGCCTTTAGCAATTCTGTGGAATTTACTCTTGATACATCCTTGTGCTGACCGGTTGGGTCCTGGTGCCGTACGCTATTTGTTTTGGACTTGTTTGCTTATTTTTCGGTCACTAGGTTCTCAGTGAGGCGCTTTCGCAGCCCCTGACACCCGCTACCTCAGAGCCACAGGCCACCGCCGACTCCCACGTGGAGACAGCTAGGCCTCTGGATACTCAAGGTATTGGGCCTTCGGAAACTAATCCCTCAGATGGGTCCGGAGCTGCTGAGCAGGCATCGGCTTCTGAGGGTGTATTCAGACCTACACAGCTTTATATTAAGCCAACTTCAGCATCAAAGACTAAAACAGTTTTAAAGACAAAGAAACAAGCACAGCACTCTCCAGGACAGACTTCCATGCCTAAGAAACAGATGTTCAAAATGGCCGAAGACCTAATTACTTTGATCAGGGGTTCCCATCCCCCTCCTGATAAGAGGCCTAGGCAAGACACTGAATATGATTCCTCTGATGAGGTTTCCATTTCCTCTGACTCCTCTTCAGAACAGGGATACTCTATTCCTCCCTATGAGGATTCTGATGCTGAAGAATCTATTCCTTCAGCTTCTCCTCCTGAGGATTACTCATTTGGGGAAACCTTGCATACCATGAGGGAGCATTTCCACTGGGAGAGCCAGTATTATTCTGATTCTAAGAAAAGGCTCAGAGACTTTCTTTTACTACCTCAGCACAGGCCTCTTGCTAATTCCTCCTGTTCTAGACATTGTAGATGATGTGTTTTCAGAATCCGGCCTGTCTCCTAACTCTTTACCTCCTGCACCTGTTAAGCCAGACAGATACTACAGGGTGCCAGATTCTCATAAATTTCTATATAAGAACCCTGCAGCTGACCCAGAAACTATTTCACGGGGTCCCAAAGGGGTCAAGGCTGCTACTGCAAAAAAACCTGTCCCCTCAGATAGAGATTCTAGGGCACTGGACAGATAGGGGAAAAAAGTTTACACTTCTGCTACCTTGGCTGTAAGGGCTTTAAATTGTCAATTTCATATGCTTAAATATCAACAATATTTAATGTCTCTGTTAAAACAGAAAATGCAGCGGCGCAGTGGTGCAGCGGTTAACGTTGTCACCTCACAGCAAGAGGTTCACCAGTTCGATTCTCGTCTGGGGTGCCTTCTGTGTGGAGTTTGCATGTTCTCCCTGTGTTCGCGTGGGTTTCCTCCGGGTACTCCGGTTTCCTCCCACATTCCAAAGACATGCATCTGGAGCATTTCTCCCCGGGCCTCCGCTGAAAACAGGCTCTGTGGAACCTAGTCGGACTTTCCCGGTCAACAAATGATAAATAAATAAATGTTGACAAATTCTGAATGTGCTGAGAATAAGGAATTGCAGGATTTACTGCATGCAGCTGAACAAGTAGGAAACCATACTTTGCAATGTGGTTATGATTCACTGGAGGCCTCTTGCAGGGCTGCTGTAACAGGCTCTGCCATTAGAAGGCATGCTTGGTTAAAGGAACAGACTCTGACTGATCATGTTAAAGCAAAATTACTGGATGCTCCATTACAGCATGATACTTTGTTTGGTGTTAAGGCAGAAGTGTTAAAGAAAATGGAGGATAAAGCTAAATCTATGCGGACAGTGAAGGATTTCTTACCGGTGCAGCCACCCAGATTTAGCAGGAACTGGCCTTCTAAAAATTGTTTTTTTCCCGTGTCAGACAGGCAACAAAGAGGCAGATACAGATGCCCTAGAGGCAGACAGCCCCAGGGCTCATACAGGCCCCAAACAGTGGGGTGCTTCTACCTCCAAAAGTGGAGAAGACAAAACGCAGCCATTTAGGAAACAGTCCCAATAACTTCTCTTTGCCAATGCCAAGCATTTATCTTTTGGCAGCACCCTTGGGGGGAAAGCTAGCACTTTTTCCACAAAATTGGCACATGATTACCCAGGACAAATGGGTCTTAAATATAGTCTCTCAGGGCTACAGGTTCCACTTTCACACCCTTCCAAAGGCAAAAGGTTTGCCAGACCTGCCACACAATTAATGGGCAGAGGCACAAAACCAAGTTTCATCCCTCATGGACATGAGGGCTATTCAGCCAATGCCACGACAAGGGCAGGGACAAGGGTTTTACTCAAGACTTTTCTTAGTACCAAGAAAGGACAAAGCATGGAGACGGATTCTGGACCTGTCTATTCTAAATACTTTTCTGGACATTCTGAAATTCAAAATGTTGACTCTGCAGCAGCTTCTGCCCATGCTGGGCAAAAAGGCTTGGCTTGTAACTTTAGACCTCAAAGAGGCATACCTGCATGTCCCAATCAGACAATCTTGCAGAAGATACCTCAGATTCATAGCTGGCTCAATGCACTACCAATTCTCTGCACTGCCCTTTGGCTTATCTACTGCACCCAGGGTCTTCACAAAATGCCTGGCACCAGTAATTGCATTTTGCAGACAGAGGAATTCAAATATATCCCTACTTGGACGACTGCCTTATTCAAGCAGAGGCCAAAGACATTCTACTAAAGCATCTGGCATTTGTAAAAAGATTACTAACTTGCCTAGGGTACACAGTAAACGAAAATAAATCAAAACTAGTACCCTCTCAAGATATAATATTCCTGGGTGCAAGCTTAAATACAACTGCCCAGATGGCTTGTCTCACGCCAGACAAACAAAGGCAACTGACTTCTTACTTTGAAAACATGGCAACAAAGACCCAGTTATCTGCAAGAAAAATTCTGCAGGCTCTGGGCTACATGGCCTCTTGCATTCTGCTAATTCCATATGCAAGACTGCATATGAGGAAACTACAATGGTACCTAAAAAGTGTTTGGACTCAACATTGCCACAGCCTGGAATCATTAATTTCACTCATTCCCTGCCTGCAACAGGAGTTTCGATGGTGGGCACAGGCTTGTCACCACAACAAGGGACAGCCATTCACTTTACCCACAGCCAGGCAAACACCAACAACAGATGTATTAGATTATGCCTAGGGGGGCCTACATGGCAGGAAAATGTATTCAGGGCACATGGTCCCCAAGCCAAAGGCATCTACACATCAATCAAAAAGAGATGCTAGCTGTACAAAATGCTCTGACAGCCTTCAAGGACCTACTTCATCCAGGACATCTGCTGATAAAGACGGACACCACCACAGTCGTGTGGTACATAAGCAGGGGGGAACACATTCCTACCCCCTCTGCAGACAACCCATGATTTTGTGGAACACCGCATTGACTTACCAAGTACACCTGCAAGCACAATTCCTGCCAGGAAAAACAAATGCTGTGGCAGATGAACTAAGCAGAAACCTCATGGACCCTCACGAGTGGAAACTAGATCCACAAATCTTCAGCATGATAACAAGGAAATGGGGACGCCCAGACATAGATCTTTCTGCCTCCTCTCACAACTGCCAACTTCATTGATTCTGCACAAGGACTTATCACAAACAAGCATGGAAAGTGGATGCTCTGTCATTCAACTGGAGCAACCTTACAGTATATGCTTTTCCTCCACTGCCTCTCCTTCCCAAGGTACTCCTAAAGGTCAGACAAGAGAAGCCACAAATGATTCTGATTGCCCCGGATTGGCCACGCCAACACAGGTACCCAATCCTAAGGAGCTTGTCCCAAGGCCCATCCTCATTTACTGACCCAACAAAACAATCGGATCCTGCACAGCCAACTCAGAACTCTAAATCTAGCTACATGGCGGATACTGTAACCATTCAGAATACACCTCTCTCTAAAGCGGTTATGGATGTCAATTTCTAGGCCAGAAGGCCCAGCACCAGAAAATTTTATGCAGAAAAATGGAAGAGATTCTGTGCTTGGAACCAGGCACAAGGATTTGACACGCTTGTTCCAAATATTCCTCAGATTTTACAATATCTAACTGAGATGCTGGACAAAGGCCTATCCTTCTCATCAATTAACATCCATGCCTCTGCCATTTCAGCTCATTATGATACAGACCCACCTATTTTATCATATCCATTTCTTGGGCAGTTCCTCAGGGGGGCCAACAACATAAGACCTCCAAGGAGAGCACCAATACCTGCATGGGACCTCATTTTTGTCTTGGAAAAACTCACACTGCCTCCTTTTGAGCCAGCCAATACAGCTGAGATAAAATTCTTATGGAAAACAGCTGTGCTCCTAGCAATAACTTCAGCAAGAAGAGTCTCAAGTTACAGGCTTTAATGGCTGTGGAACCCTTTATTATCTTCCATCCGGACAGGGTTTCTCTAAGGACAAACCCAACATTTATGCCTAAGGTAGTGTCCAGTGTGGCTCTTAACCAAACCATTCATTTGCCTACTTTTTACCCAAACCCACAGAATAAAGGGGAGAGACTTCTGCATTCTTTGGACATACATACAGACAGCTACACTTTTACATGGACAAAGCTAAAGCTTTCAAAAAGACTGAACAACTTTTAGTGGCATATGCTGCAGGATCACAAGGAAAGGCTATCTCAAAGCAGACCATTTCAAAATGGATAGGGCACTGCATTTGTTTCTGCTATTCACAGCATGGTAAATCAGTGCCTAAGGGCATTAGACCACATTCTACTAGGGCAGCAGCCACCTCAGCAGCCTTCCTCAGAGGAGTACCAACCAAGGATATTTTGGAGGCTGCAACTTGGACCTCAGTGCACACTTTTACTAAGCACTACCACTTGCCTCTTTACTCTAAATCCAGAGCAAGCTTTGCCACTGCAGTCTTGCAGGGCCTTATAGCCACTCCTAATTCTATTTAGACCCAGCTGCCCAACCTCAGCTTTGGGATTCAACCCAAGTGTAATGGCTGCAACAGTGAAACACGATGAACATAGTACAGTTGTGTATCTACCATAAATGTAGATGTTCGAGTGTATTCACTGTTGCAGTCCAGGTCACCCCCCCCCCTCCATCCCCCTTTTCCTTGCTGGGACTTATCTGTACTTCTCTATCCTAAACAACCTATGTGGTGTATTTGCTTGTGGATGAAGGTATTGTCTATTTTAGTGCATGCTTTTATTAGCAATGTTTTTTTAGCCTACCCTTTTGGGGGCACTTGACATCTGGGGCAAGAAAAACTGAAGAAAATTGTGTCGGCTGCATCTTTTATACCCCTGTCGCACTGACCTCAGGGAAGAGGTGACAGCAACCGACGCCGGACCAAGACTTTGGAGTTCAGGCCGACTGCGGGTAGCCTGCCAGCAGGATAACCCAAGTGTAATGACTGCAACAGTGAATACACTCTAACATCTACATTTATGGTAGGTACACAACTGTACTTTATGAGGACTATTCTGTCTGCTAGTTGTTTGTTCCTAAGACCCTAGAAAGCTGTCTGCCTTCTTTAAAATTTTACATCAAGATTCAAGGCTTAAGGAGTTCATGCAAGGAAAAATGGCCTCTGAGACTTTGCCTTCCGATGTCTCTCAGATGCTGAAAAAGAAGTCTAAGAAACCAAAACCAAAGCTCAAGACTTTTGTTGTCTAGTCAGATCCCAATATCTCTGTTGTGTCTCTTGAGTCCTCGGCCCATCTGGTTCTTGCAGCTGCTTCCTCTATCATGACCCATTAGATGACAGTATGGTGCAGTCATCTCACAGGCCCATCACATCCATCCAGTTGCCAGCTTCTGGTAAGAAGGGGGCACCCCTGCTTATGTTTTCTGTGAGACTCGAGGGCATACTTTGGATCTTAAAAAAAGTTGTTCCTGGTTACTTGACCGAGGTTCATCAAGGCTCAGACACCACATTTTGTAGAGGCAGACAGCCCACTTAAGAAGTGTTTGCATACTTGAAGGTGCAGAGAGTACATATATATCCTTATCTAGTTGAGTGCCTAATGCAGCGACCTTCGGGGGTGGTCATTTGTAGATTCTCAAAATGCACAGTGCACCACCTGATCTGTTTGGGCTTTGCCCTAAATCTGATGTGGTCCCAGAGAAGTGAAAATATTTCCCTGGAAGCCAGGGTCAATCAGTGTGTCATATGTACCACCCCCAGTGCGGGACCTACTCTGGCAAAAAAAAAAAAAAAAATGACATGTCAACTAGAGCTCAGTTCATGGTGTAGGACCTTGTGTGTTCCTCGTAGCCAGGCTATATATAGGAAAGGTTTCAGTGGGATCTCAGAAACTGTTAATGACAAAATCCTAATAAAAAAAAAACTAAAATCACTAAACTTCAGCCCCAGTTTACTACATCAGTTTTCTAACTGCTTACATAACCAAACCTTCCAGGGAAGCAGTGGCTGAAGCATATAAAGTACAGGAGCTGTCACTTTAGGTGTTTTCCAAAGTTGTTTTCTTGCTCCAGTTTTTTTCTCTCTCTTATCCTTATAAATTCATAGGTTAGTACTAGGCTAACTGCCCTTGTGAGCCATTTTAAGCCTAGCCAATTACCCCATGTGAGAATCAAACCCTGACCCTTGTGTTTGTAAGATAAACACCTTAACCATTATGCCATCCTCCCCACCCTAAAATCCTAAATGATTTTAAGCCTGTAATCCTGCTCCTTCAGTCTAACAGTGTACACCGATGAGTTTCTCATCACAGACTGCCTTGCAAACTAAGTTAGAACACGATATTCCTACATTGTGGCACTGGGTTTCAAAAAAGCACTTACTAACACCTCCATAAAAACCTACCTGTGTGATTTTTGGTATTAACAAAACTGTAGCAGCCTTGCTAAATCACTATGTTATATGACCGTCATGTCTCCACACTAGTTCAGAAAGCATTTTATCTGGTCAGTCCAATCTGCAGAGGCATCTCCAGTAGATGTAAAGAAGTCGTGATTTTTTGTTTACTCATCCTTTTAGACTTATTATTATTGAGTGTAACGCACCTTTTATCCAGTGTTTGTCTAAACATATCCCACAATGTGAAGAGACCTCAGAAATTCACAACTGAAGGGACCACTGGCCTCAAAAATCTCAGCTCTCAGGAAGATTCAGATACTGACTCCTCTGGGGAGATCTGTCTAACCTTTTGAGGCATGTAAGATCCAACTTTATTTGGCAACCTTATTCCTTTGCAGAAGTAACAATACCTCAGGTACTCTGTTACAAGAACTAAACCTTCAGCAGCAGGTAAGACATGTTGGTGTGATAGATTCATATCCTGATGTATCCCACCTCTGGGCCAACCCTGCTGCAAGTGAAGCAGAGTGGCACCCTCACTGGCTTCCAGGTAAACAGACAAGTGGATGAGCAGTGTCAAATTCTTTCCTGGTCTATCTCATCTTGCCTTCCTTTTGTGGCTAGAGGGCAATTTTGATTAGGCTTTTTTAGTTGGGCTTGAAGTGGTCTGCAGACTTCTTGTCTAGTACTTACCTATGAGCCTGCAGTTGACACAGTAGGTAATCAAAAGTAATCCTGTCTGCAGTTGTCGCAGTTTAGATACCTTGGCTTAAAACTGGAAAAGACATTGCCATTTTATCACCATGCTGAGCTCATAAACAGTAAAGTTCTTGCACAGTTGAAAATTTACTATACAGAATAACAGAGTCCAGGATTGTTTTTAGCAAACATATTAATACCAAAGCAAGGTTATGCTGTATTACTGACAAAAGATCACCGACTAATACAACGCTACTACAAATAGCTGTTGATGGTATTTGCCACTTTGTCTTTTGGATCCCAAAGCTCATAACTGTTGCTGTCTTGTAAAAGCGAATTGTCTTTCTGTAACATCACAAACCAGCTTCCTCTTATCTATCTTTCTGTTCATACTAGTCATTCAGCACAAGTGCCCACCACTCTCTACCCAGTGAATAGTGAGACCCTCTTCATACTTGCTTAGTGACACTAATGACGAGGCCATCTTATTTAAAAGATCCCTCCTTCAAGTCTGCAGCAGAATAAAAAAAAAACAAAAAACATTCTTTTAACATTGTCCCTCTCTGCTGGAATAACCTGCCACTGGACATGAGAAAGGCGCAAGCTTTTCTGACCTTCCTAAATAAACCCCTCTTTTATGAAATAAGTGCAAATGTTTACGAGATTTCAACTGCGAGTATTCAGATTAAAGCCTTCACTGCAGTGTTTCTATGACCTCATGTCGCTTAATATTGCATAGACTTTTATTGTCAAATGTTTGCACTTGTGTAAGTAGATTACTATGTATTACAGTGGCATTATTTAATATTGCACTGTATTAATGTGTTAATCTGTTACCATTTTCAGTATTTTCTGTGGCTGTGTGAATCCACATCATAGCTAAAAAGGGAGTTTGGGCCACACCACTTACTCATTTAACAACTTACTAAAATATCTATAGGTTCATAGGTGTTTTACTAGGCTAACAACCACAAGGGCATTTTTAAGCCTAGCCATGCATCCTAAGTCTCTGACAAGTTCTGATACCCTTGATAAGTGTAAGCATGGGCCTGGGAGATTGATTATTTACATTTGTTGACCAGGAAAATCTGACTGGACACAGTTCCTTTTTCAGCGGAGGCCCGGGGAGCTCCACAATAAAAACAAGTTACAAGAAGTATAGGTAGGTTTTAACAGTAGTAGTAAGCAGTTGTTGTTCAAAATGAAATTATTTAGTTAAATGGTACAACACTTCTACCATCATGTGTACCAATGATATAAAAGACTAGCAAGTATTTTAATAGCTGAGCTAGCAGCTATTACCCTTGAATAACAGTGGCTTAAATTACAGCTGAGATATAGGTTTACAAGCAGTATATTTGGCTGCAGTCCAAGGTAGTTAGATGGGTGGAAGAAAGGGATTAGAGAGGTTTGTTACAGGGGCATGTCCAGTGCTCTTTTAGATGAGATTTTAGAGCAGCTTTGAAGTTAGTACATGATGACACAGACATTATAGTGTGAGGAAGGGTATTCCATAATTTTGCTATGGAGTAGGAGAAGAGAGCTTCTTCAGCAGAGTTCCTGGTTTTAGTTACCTGTAATTGATTTTTTTTTGTTGGAGCGTAGTGGTCTGGTAGTATGATAGGGTTGGAGTAGATTTTGGAGGGAAGGGACTTTTAGAGGATGACTTAGCAGTTTGTGGGTGAGTGAGAGTTGGTACCATTGAAGGAGGTGAGGGAGTTCTAGCCAGCCTAGTTCAGTAAGTAAGGTGCAGTGGTGGCTACGGCAGTTTGCGCCAGTGGCAAACCTTGCTATTTTGTTGTAGCAAGCTTCGAGTTTACCTAACTCACCTTGCCTTAGGTTGGTAAATATTGGTGAGGCGTAGAGAAGGGTGGAGATAGGGTGGCTATTTGCAACTAAAATCTTGGCTGTTTTGGTGAGGAATTGCTTATTTCTGTATAAAGCTTCTATTTTTTTGTGTACTTTAATGGTTAACGAGATGTGGATGTCAAACTTGAGGTTATTGTCAATTTTAACTCCAAGTAGTCTGGTGTGGTCTGTTTGGGGGATAATGGTGTTGCCATTGGCTTTAATATTAAATTGGTGGGTGTTTAGATTGTGTTTGGTGGGTTGGAAGATGAGGAGTTTTGTTTTGTTTGGGTTAAGTATTAATTGTGCATCTAAAAGCCAAGTTTCAACTGAGGAAAAGGGTTCCTGTGTGGTCTTTTGAAGTTCAGGTAGGGAGTGGGCTGAGCAGATGATGGTGGAATCATCTGCGTACTGTATGAGAGTGGCCTGTTTGGTAGCAGAGGCTAGATTATTAGTTAATATGGAGAAGAGTAAAGGTCCAAATATGGATCCTTGGGGAACACCTATTGAGACAGGGAATTGGGGGGATATGTTATTATGCCAAACAACGGATTGATGGCAGTCAGTCAGGTAGCTCTGCAACCAGTTTGTGACAGATTGAGAGAAGGATAGAGTGTTGAGGACAGTGATGAGTTGTTTGAGAGACCATGTCAAATGCTTTAGATAGGTCTAAGAAAGTTGCATAACTGAAATAACCATTGTTTTTATGTTGAAGGATTGTATTAGTGAAAGCAAGTAAGGCAGTGGTTGTGCTGTGGTATGGTCGGAAACCATGCTGTGTGTTAGGAGGTTGTTAGCAAGGAGGTAGTTTAGAACTTGAGAGCGGATGCATCTCTCAAGTATTTTTGATAGAGGTGACAGAATTGCTATGGGCCAGTAGTTGGTGAATTCTGTGGAGGGGGCCCACCTTTGTAGAGGGGGATAATGCGGGATATTTTCCATTGTGAAGGGACATAGCTTTCATTTAAAGATGGTTAATCAGGATTGCAACTGGGTAGGCTAGGGCTTCAGCTGCAATTTTAAGGTACTCAGCTGGGAGGTTGTCAGCTGCTAGTTTTGTGGCTTTTAGTTTCGATAAGAGTTTTTTTATGTTGGAGGTAGGGATAGGAGAGAAAGCGAATGCAGTGGGCAAGTTACTAGGTGTAGTTGGAGGGGGTAGGGGAAGAGGGGTTGTGTTGTTTTGCTAGTCATAGAACGGTTTGTGTGAAGTGAATGTTGAGAGGTGGCAATGTTTTCAGAGGAGTTTGTTTGTTTGGTGGAGAGGTTCCTGCTTTTCCTGGGTGGAGGATGGAGTTGATGGTTGACCAGAATTGTTTAGGGTTGTTTTGGGTGGAGTTCAGGGCAGACTGGTAATATAGGATTTTGTCCTGTTTTATTAATTTTGCGACTTTGTTATGCAATTCACAGAATTTCTGTCTATCAGAAGGATTTTTTGTCTTGCGCCAGTGATTCCAGGCTCTATCTCGGATTTTCATTTCTGATCTAGTGGCTTGTTGTAGCCATGGGAAGGACTGGGCTTTAACTCTAATAAATCTTGTGGGTGCATGGGTGTTTAGGACTTTAAGAAAGGTGGTATTGAAAAATTGGACAGCGTCATCAAGGTTGAGGTATTTTAGTGGAGTTCAGTTGCAGTTTTTTAGGGCTGAGATGAAGCTGTCAGGGTTTAAAGTTTACTTTATTATGTATTTGCTGATAGGTAATGGGTTTAGCTTGATATACGTGTGTTTTAAGTAGGAAAGTTGGGGTTTGACCACTGAGGCTCTCCGGTAGTCAGCCAGCTGTGTATGACTGGGGGCTCTTGCTGACTAGTATCCAGTCAAGAGTAGAATGTGTGTTGGAATTCTTATTTATTCTGGTGGGTGTCTGGATAAGTTGAAAAAAAATGAAGATTTAGATGGTGGGCTGGATGGTTGGAACAGGATAGCCAGTCTATATTAAAATCATCTAATATTATGGTTTCTTGTGGAAGATGATGATTTACCCAGCTGAGGAGGTTTTCTAGTGGAGGGATATTGTTGCCAGGTGGGAAGTAGCATCCTGTTATGTTAATAGTCTTGTCTTGGTTTACCTTTAGGTTGGTATAGATTATTTCTTCGTTGTCAATTAGGGTGGCCGATAACTTTAGGATGTGAATATTAAGATTCTGTTTATACATTACAGCTACACCACCCCCTTTTTTGTGCAACCGGTCTTGTCTTAGGTTATTGTAGCCTAAAGGGAGAATTTTCTCACTGGTAATGAGGTTTGAGCCAGGTTTCTGTTAGAATGATAATATCAGGGGAGTATAAGTGTATGGTAGCGTGGAGTTCATGGATTATATTGGTTATACTTCTGGTATTTAGGCTTACAATAAGGAGGTAATTTGGTTTCCTGTTGGATGTAATTTGAGGGTGGGTGAGGTTGTTAGGCTGACTATCAGTGGATGAGTTGTGGGGTCCAGGGTTTGGGTGGATGTCCCTGCTGAGGGCAAGTATTGTTATGGCTGAGAATGTTAGTTTTAGTAATGAGAGAATTAGTTTAAGTTTTGGGGTAGCTTTTTGTTTGGGTGAAGTGGGTGATAGATAAATTAGGTTGAGGGATAGTTTGTAAGGCATTAGGGATGCTTTTTGTTTGTGTGGTGGAGGTGATAGCTTAAGTGGGTTGTGCATTGGGGTGTATTTGTTGAGAGAGGTGTATGAGTAGTGTGATAGTGTGACATGAGGGGTGGTGACTGTAGTTGTGCAGTGGAAGTTGTTTGGTGGGGGTATAAAGGTAATTTGGTAAGATGTAATGTGTGCAAGAAGGGTGCATGTAAAGAGTATAGGTAGAGTGTGTAAGGATCATGATACTCAAGGTGGGAGGTAGATAGTAGGCTGGAGGTGTGGTTAGAGTTGGTGTTGCAGGTGTGGTTGGTTATGACTGTAATGGGAGGGATGTTTGGCTAGAATAAGTGTAGGTGTGCTGGGGTGGGCGGGATATGGGGGGAGGGAGCGGAGCGAGAAGAACTATTTGTTGTACATATCAGTTGGAACCAGTCAATAGGCTAATACAACTCACGCGCATCACAATTATAGTAGAGGCTTAAGCAGATAATGGTATAAGAATAACCTGTGTCTTTAGCATTAAACTGCTGGGTTAGAGTAGACTAGCAATAGGACATAGGCTGTAAAGGAAAGGGGAAAGAGAAGTCATGTGAACAGAAATGATCCCAGGAAACCTTAAGGCAGCTTGCCAGACCACAGTAGAAACAATCAGTTAATGTGCCTCAAGACAGTTACCTGTGTCCATTAGAGACATAGGTGCCAAACCAGGGATGAATTTCCTGTTCCTCATCCAGTTGTCCAAGTTACACTTGAATTGGGTTAGGGAGGAACTCTGTTTCACATGGGTGGGGGAGCCTGTTCAGAGATGGGGTAGTCTCTGGAATACATACCTGTCTCTCCTGCAGGTCCTGTTTATATCACAGGCATGATTTAAGTCTTTAGAATGGCTAATTCTGGTGCTGTGTGTTTTGCTGATATGCAGGAGGTCCATCAGAGTGGGGTCTGACAATGCCCTGTATGCCAGCCGTAGTCCTCCACTGAACAGCCTGTAGGAGACTGAATACAGGGATAGGGCCTTGAGACAGTCTGCATAGGGCATTTTACTTGCGCTATGTATTCTTTTAGTGATGAACTTGTTGGATATGCCTGGTTAGGTACATACCAAAGGGGGCATTGTACTGTATGACCGGTCTGCTAATGAATGCCAAATACAAAGGAGCCATGACTTCCTTTGACCTAAATGCCATACCTTTGTTTATAAGTTGCACAACATAGAATGATTTCCTCCCTACTGTAGACGTGTGATGATCAAAGGCTAGATTACTGCCTATGTGTGTTCCCAAGTCCGTGACTACTGAGTCATCTCTAAGGGGTGTGTCATCAGTATGATAGTTACTGGGATGGATGACTTCCCAAAGGATACTATTGTGCATTTATTGGCATTTAGTTTTAATCCATGGTTGTGACACCACATGTTTGTGTCAGCCCTTCCTGGAGAACATTTGTGTTGGTGTGGGATTCAATGACGGCTCCTAATTTGCAGTCATCTACAGATTTAGTCAGCCAGAGACCTCTGAAGTCAAGGTCAGTGAAGTAAATGCCTAAAAGGAGTGGTCCAAGGACTGATCCCTGAGGGACTCCACTTGTGACTGGCCTCTTTGTAGAGGTGCAATCCCCAGTTATAACTTCCTGGGTCCTAACTGTGAGCCAGTTGGCTATCCACCGGATGACATACGGGTTTGTACCTAACCTCTTAAGTTTGTCAACAATGCCAGAGTGGGTTATTGCGTCATATGCCTTTGCCAGGTTAAGGTAGGCAGTGTGAACCATTTTGCCCTCGTATATTGCTTTGCTGACCTTCTCAAAGAAGTCCACCAGGTTTATTAGGCATGACCTGCCCTTGATGAAACCAAACTGGGTTGGGTCCAGTGTCTGGAGGTTTACTATATCATTATTGATCATTTCCATGATAATGCTTTCCATGGCTTTGCATGTGAGACCAGTGAGACTTGAGTCTGTAGTTGGCCCACCTCTGTGCAGAGGGATGACTGCTGCTGTTCTCCATTCATGAGCCACAAAGCCTGTTTGGAGGCTACAGTTAAAATAGCAATTCCAGAGGGCCTGATAGGTCATGTTTCATGCTATTTAGAAGGCATCCTGGTATACTGTCTGGGCCCATTGATGCAGTGTTCTTGGCCTTCGAGAGACCATTAGGGACTCCCTAGTGATAGCAGGGGGAGTTATATTTGGTGGCATTTCCTGAGGGAAGATTGAGGAAGAGAGGGGGCTAAAGTTGGAGCTGAATTTGTCTGCCAGTTGGTTTGCTATATCTTCTGGCTCAGTATAGGTGGCTCCATTTGCAATGAGCTTTACACACGTGTGTATTGACTTTGAGGTTTTGGGCATAGCTAAAGAAAGGCCAAATTTAACCTCAGATTTGGCTTTGGTAGACTTTGTCCTCAGAGTTTATTAAACCACCAAGAAGGAAAAATAGTCCAGGAAATGACTCAGCCAGTATATCCAAAGAATTTATTTTATAGTACCAACAATTGATGTTCTCCAGCGCTTCGGCATAAGCCTTTTAACAGAGTATGACAAAACCCATTTCTCATTCCTTTATATAGTAAAAAACTATTCTAATAAAACAATTAAAAAAGCACTTAATTACAGCAGCCATTTCTAATCAAGCTCTCTATTTAACCCCTTAGGGTGTAAAGTGTCAAATTGTAAAATAAACAGTGCTTCTTTCCATTGTAGTTTATTCTTCAAGCACATACCTTTCACACAATGTACTTTTTCCAAAATTGTGCCTGTTAAATTCTTACCATCACTGTTATGATATTTTTTTAAAATGAAAGCCTAAAGGGCTTTCTACCTTTTCATTTTTAATATTTCTCAGATGTTCTAAGAACCTGACTCGAAAACTTCTTTTTGATTCACCTATGTAAAATAAATTACATTCACATTTGAGTACATATACAATACCCTCTGTGTTACAACTAAAATTACCATTACATTCACATTTGAGTACATATACAATACCCTCTGTGTTACAACTAAAATTACCATTCACATTAAATTTCTTTCCATTTATACAGTCAAAAGAATTTACTGTTTGGTTACATATACTACAATGACCACATGCTTTAAAACCATAATCAGAAATACATTTAGTTAGACTGGCAGCAGAAAAAATAAAATAAGCATGAACTAGCATATCTTTAATACTTTTTCCACGTCTATAAGACACCATAGGTTTTTGAGGTAACAATTCACCCAAGCATGGATCTTGTAACAAATGTGTCCAATAAAACATAACAATTTCTACTAATTTCTCTGTATATGTTCCATATGTTGTAACAAAAAACATTTTATCTACTTGTTGATTATACACATTTTTATCTGATTTAGCCCTATATTTTACTTGTTTATGAATCTGATTATTAAAATTCAAATTATTTTAGCTTGTTCTACACTTTCTACACTATAACCTCTTTTGATAAATTTCTGACAAGTCAACTCAATTTCTAATTCTTTTTGTTGTTCATCACTAGTTAATCTTGAAATTCACAATAATTCATTATAGGGAAGTGCTGATATTAAGTGTGGAGGATGGCAACTAGTCCCATTAATAAAATTATTCACACCTTCAAATTTATGATGTACTGATACTACTTTATTACCTCTTACATGCAAATTTACATCCAAAATGTAACTTTATCTATTTATTTATATTATTTGTCCTCAGAGTTGTTTATTTTGAGAGTGCTTTTATCCTTCTGGGTACTGCACCTCCAAATTTTTGCCATGCTTTTTTCCCTTCTGTTATACCACTTATTGATTTTGTGATTCCACCAGGGTGACTTGTTTTTTGTTTTGTACCTCTTCCTGGTGGGTACAGCTGCCTCTATGCAGCTATTAACATGCATGTGTAGGCTTTCTGTGAACAGTTCTGCATAGGCAGCAGTGTTCTCAGGCTTTATGCAGGCTTCAAATTTTGCCAGGTTACCACTTAATAGCAGGAAGCTAGCCATAGAGTAGTTCCTGAATATTTCAGGGTTAGCTGGAGGTCCAGTTTTTTTCCCCAAAGGAGACCAATTTGTGGCCTGACCTTACCAGAGAAGACATTACACTAGGGGGTGTGTAGCAGTCTCCCATATTACTAAGGACCAGATCCTGTATGGTTGCACCTCTGGTTGGTGTATTGACAGTCTCTGTGCCTGTGCATTTGGTGTCATATAGGATTCCCAGTTAATAAGTGGGGTAATTAGTCACCCATGGATATATTAGGTTGGATGGTTTGTGTTTCTGATAAGTTTAAACACATAGTATGGGTTTCTTGGGTCATAGAGGGGGACCTGTAGTTTGCAAGGAAGTAGTATTGGATTTTGTGTGTGGTAATTTGAACATGGAGTAGCTCAGTAGCATTGTCCTGACCAGCATTGAGGTATATTTTTGATGTAAATAGAGACACCTCCACCTTTAGTCCCTGTCTGTCTAGTAACTGGTCTAAATGTGTGGAAGGCATTATAACCTTGCACTGTCTGTGGCTTTAAACCGTGTATCAGTGACCACACATACGTCAGCATCCTCTAGGGTAAGTAGAGCTTCTAGGGAATGGAGTTTTTTGTTTAGATTTGTAGCATTGAGCAGTAATACCTTTAGATTTTTTTTGATTTGCTATGTGATTTGCTATGTCAGAAGTACTTTGTTTGGCATCGCCTAAAAAGGCACTATGGAGGAAGGCATTGTTTTAGCTAATATTTGAGAGCCTAGAGGGGAGAGGTGCAGACCATCCTACCATGCTGACAAATATTGCACCCCCTTAGAATGGCACCAGAAGCTAAGCCAATTATTAAGTCATTCATCTTTTGTTCATATTGTGGTATCATTTTGGAGAAGGTAAAATGCTGCTCAATGCTAGGCTCATACCAGCCTGGGGCACATATTCTGTGAGTTCCATGATGTCTCACTTCATTGAGTCTAGGGAGGTATATCTTGGGTCATTTGCAACCACATGGACTGTGACGGAGTCATACTGGTAGTTGTGGTCCAATGACCTGAGTGCATGTGTAATGTGGCAGATCCTAGCCCCTGATGAGCAACTGACTGACTTTCTCCTTACTCAGCCTGGAGTCTCCAATGACCAGAATGTTGGATTGTGAGGTGGCTTTCCTTATGAACTTAGAAGTAGAGGCTGCATGAGATGTGACTGTATGTGTTGATGTGGAGGGGGGGGGGGGTTCTGAAAGTGTGCATTCAGGGCTGCTAAAGGTATCTGTTGTGTAATTAATCTCATAAGTCTTTGGGCTTTAGGAAGATTACATTTAAGTGCCTCAGCATATGTGGGTCTGTGTGTCTCTGCTTTACACTGTGTGTGATGGGTGCAGCATGCGTACTACAGATAACCTCATTGACATTTGCAGTACTGTGATGGGTGCAGCATGCGCACTACAGGTAACCTCATTGACATTTGGAGTACTGTGATGGGTGCAGCATGCGCACTACAGATAACCTCATTGACATTTGGAGTACTGTGATGGGTGCAGCATGCGCACTACAGATCACCTCATTGACATTTGCAGTACGTTTGTGAGAGCCTTGCCTCCAGTGACATCCTGTAAACGCATCGGTTTGTATCGTTATCAGTTCGAGAATTACCTGCTTGTCAGTAAACATGTGCCTCAGGATGCCCATATCCAGAAAGCTGCTAACGGAGATAGTGAGAGTTTGTATCCATGACAACAGGCCCTTTTTATTGATTAGACAATTGGAGTGAGAATGTAAAGCAGTGTCAGGAGTTTTGAGTTTGCAACTCTGAGGACCGTGCTTGTCACTGCAAACTAGTTGTCCTGTGTGCAACTAGGTATTAGTGAAATTTCAGTCATGCTTTTGCAAGAAAATGTCATTCTAGGTGTCTGCGTCTGTACAGGGCACTGCCAAACACTTGAGGGTAAACTAATCAGCACACCATGAAAATTTAAGGATGAGGTATTTAGACAAGATGCTCTGAAACTGGAAACAAATCAAGCTGTACTTACTGAAAACAGACATAGCTTGTCAAGAATTATGAAAATGGGGGGGGGGGGTTGCATGAATGACGTCTGCCTGGCTGCTACAGTGCTGCTCTCACCGCAGCTTCACTTTACTGGGATAAAATGCTCCTTTGCTTCTTTCATCAGAAGCCAAACATTAGCACCAATCCCAAGATGAGAAGCAGGCCCCAGTCTTGTCCCAGATGATGCAAGTGTCTGTAGGCTTGTAGCCTTTTGCTTAGTAGATGCATTGAGTACCAACCAGACCAATCAGGAACATCAAGCACAAATGCTCGCTGCCCAACCAGAAATGGTCAGGAATCAATGCACTCTGCTCCTCCTCTCACCAGGAGCAGAATATAAGCACAAATTCCAAGTTGTCACTTATGAAACAGTTATTAGGCTTTCTGGCGATCAGCAGTCTCCAGTAAATAATGTCCCTATGCCCCTTCTCTCACCAGGAGAAAACAGAAGCACTAATCCTAAGATGACTACTGAGAGGCTGAATGTGGGCTCTTCAATAATTGGTGGTCTTTCATTAGATATTGCAAATTTTAAAGATAAGATGGAAATAGATGGTTAATATCTGAAGCACTGCAATGTGCACCAAGTAGTTAGTTATGAAGTTTTAGCTAAGTGGAGAGCCACTAATTTTAAAAGGGAAGGATAGATTGAAAGGGGTGGGCACTTTGTATTCTGGTTCTATGGAATACAGTGGGTGGCCAATAAATTTAAATAGTTGAAGGGGAGTGATTTCACAAAATGATAAATTTGTGCTTACTCACACCAGACAGTGAAAGGAGAGTGGCAAGGAGAAGTGGTCAGATTAATGTAAGGGTCAGGCAACTAGAAAGACAGTTAAGCTTTAAGAACACAATAGCACCAAAGTGGGGGGATTGACTTACAAGAGACACAGCTATGGTATCTTTCCTATTTTTAATATGAAGTTAAAAACAGAATACAAATAAAACACAGTGTAAAGAAAACAAATCACAGCATACAAAATAGAAGAAGGCAGTAAAGTAATACAAGAAAACAAAAAAACAAAAGCAAACTAACCTTTCCCTCACTGCAAGTTGTAGCAGAGTCTGGGTGAGCTTTTCTAGCGAGGTATTTTGATCCATCCCATCTGGAAAATGTCTCTTGGGTGGCCACAGTAGGTGAACTCCAGTTTGCCCATTTGTAGTCCCTAACAGGAATATACCCTTACTGTCGATGTCTTGAACTTTGCCTGGGGGACCACATTTAACATAGTTGAAGGTTCAAGAACATGGATCATGTGTTTGTTTCACAAGCATATCGACCTGAAGGAGATTATGGCCCTAAAGCTACTCATAAAAGCATTCAGATGAGTGTTACAAGCATGGATCTGAAGGATTGTGGCAACAGAAGGGGAAGAACAATCAGTTTTGTGGTGTGGAAACAAGCTAGGGAGGCACTCAGTCACTCTTACCACCTGTGCAGTTGGGTAATGATGCCATGAGAATAGCTTTCCATCTGGGACTGTATCTTCATATTTGTTTTTTGTTCCATCATCCCAGAACGTTGTGGCAGACAGGTTAATTGGCATTGCACTCATCAGCCACAAAAGAAAGTTGGATCCCAAATGTTTTTGCTTACTGTTACAGAAATGGTGTATTACAGAAATGCTTTGTATCAGAGAAATGTACCGACCGGCAAAATTTTGCTTCAGGTTTCCATGTAAGGAGGCAAGGGCAGTGAACATTGTACTTGTACCTTGGAGGGGGAGGGTTTCTCTATGCCTTCACCCATTCATCTGCTGTCCAGAGTCCTGCAGAAGATCAGAGTGGACAGGGTGAAAGTCCTTCTAGTAGTCTCGCTTTGGTTGAAATATCTGAGGTTCTCCTCCATGGTCACATGCCAAAGGAGAGTCTTCTGCTGTTTCTACATCAGGGTACCCTCAACCCAGAACAAAGGGGCTATAGTACACCCACTCTTAACCAAGAACAAAGGGGCTTTAGTACACCCACTCTTAACCCAGAACAAAGGGGCTTTAGTACACCCACTCTTAACCCAGAACAAAGGGGCTTTAGTACACCCACTCAAAGGGGCTTTAGTACTCCCACTCCTAACCCAGAACAAAGGGGCTTTAGTACACCCACTCTTAACCCAGAACAAAGGGGCTTTAGTACACCCACTCTTAACCCAGAACAAGGGGCTTTAGTACACCCACTCTTAACCCAGAACAAAGGGGCTTTAGTACACCCACTCTTAACCCAGAACAAAGGGGCTTTAGTACACCCACTCTTAACCCAGAACAAAGGGGCTTTAGTACACCCACTCTTAACCCAGAACAAAGGGGCTTTAGTACACCCACTCTTAACCCAGAACAAAGGGGCTTTAGTACACCCGCTCTTAACCCAGAACAAAGGGGCTTTAGTACACCCGCTCTTAACCCAGAACAAAGGGGCTTTAGTACACCCGCTCTTAACCCAGAACAAAGGGGCTTTAGTACACCCACTCTTAACCCAGAACAAAGGGGCTTTAGTACACCCACTCTTAACCCAGAACAAGGGGGCTTTAGTACACCCACTCTTAACCCAGAACAAAGGGGCTTTAGTACACCCACTCTTAACCCAGAACAAAGGGGCTTTAGTACACCCGCTCTTAACCCAGAACAAAGGGGCTTTAGTACACCCGCTCTTAACCCAGAACAAAGGGGCTTTAGTACACCCGCTCTTAACCCAGAACAAAGGGGCTTTAGTACACCCGCTCTTAACCCAGAACAAAGGGGCTTTAGTACACCCGCTCTTAACCCAGAACAAAGGGGCTTTAGTACACCCGCTCTTAACCCAGAACAAAGGGGCTTTAGTACACCCGCTCTTAACCCAGAACAAAGGGGCTTTAGTACACCCGCTCTTAACCCAGAACAAAGGGCTTTAGTACACCCGCTCTTAACCCAGAACAAAGGGGCTTTAGTACACCCGCTCTTAACCCAGAACAAAGGGCTTTAGTACACCCGCTCTTAACCCAGAACAAAGGGGCTTTAGTACACCCGCTCTTAACCCAGAACAAAGGGGCTTTAGTACACCCGCTCTTAACCCAGAACAAAGGGGCTTTAGTACACCCGCTCTTAACCCAGAACAAAGGGGCTTTAGTACACCCGCTCTTAACCCAGAACAAAGGGGCTTTAGTACACCCGCTCTTAACCCAGAACAAAGGGGCTTTAGTACACCCACTCTTAACCCAGAACAAAGGGGCTTTAGTACACCCGCTCTTAACCCAGAACAAAGGGGCTTTAGTACACCCACTCTTAACCCAGAACAAAGGGGCTTTAGTACACCCACTCTTAACCCAGAACAAAGGGGCTTTAGTACACCCTTGCCGAAGAGCACTAAGCTCGGTCTGTTGGAATGGTTCAAAAAACTGAATCACCTATCTGGAAACCTTTTCGGATGAACACCGTAGATTGAATACAGTCTGCGACATTATCCAAGCGGCTGGGAAATGGAACTTCAGTCTGGTAGTTTACATCATTTAGTTTCACCAAGTAGAACTTGACGTGGAAAAGGTACTTTTACTTTTGTGCTTGGGGTTTGTCATCTCTCATGCCTGGAAAGGAGGGTAGACATTTTTCAAGTAAATCTTGTTAGAACTGATGTCTGCTGTGTCACATTTTGTTATGATGGCAATGGGAAGTCTGAGTAAGGGGTCCGAGTGAGAGCCCACTCTGTCAGGGTAGTAGCCATCATAACAGTTTTTATTTGTATATTTTATAGGGCATTTGTGAAGCCATCCCTTAGGTTTGTATTCAGACCTTTTCCAGGTGATAGGCGCTAGACATTCATTCTAAGAACAGGGCAGGCTTTGCTGCTGAAGTCCTGGATGGCCTCATTCCTGTGTGGCCTTTCTTCCATCCGTCTAGCCACAATTCCTTTTCCCATTTTTGCACATGGGGTTAGGGTGTCACTTCAGCAGTGACGATCATCTAGAGCCAGGGTTTACACTACCGGGTGTCAAGCCCTGCTGTGGTAGTTCTTCCACACCACATACTCACATGCAAACTCACCTATAGCCAACTTAGTGTCCAGTCCACCTTCTGCATTTCTTTGGAATGTGGGGAGAAACCATCAGCCAGAGGAACGCCAAGTGAACACATGGAGGACATGCAGATTCTACACAGAAGGCACCCCATGTGAGAATTGAACCTTGGAACCTTTAGCTATGAGGTGACAACACTATCTGCGGCTCCACTGTGCCTCCCTATAATGGACAAGGATTCACACTGCAGTACTGATCCATACAGGGAGCATAATACAGTTGAATGAATAATTCAAATCCGTTATGGGGATCACTGCTACAGTATAGGTTCCCTTCTTCATGCTCTGTCTTGCTGTTCATTTTTGCCTTAGGGTCTTTAAAGGAGATGGAAGTGTCCAGTCACCTGTTTTATCTATTACTAAAGCAGGTAGCGCTTCTATTGGACATACAGTATTAGGGTCTTTAGTTCTTTTCTGTGCTATCAAGGACTTCTGTAACAAAAACAGTATTATCTTAGTAAATGGTGATCCTAAGGACCAGTGAAAGTAGGTGCCCCAGCCATGCCACACTAACACTTTAATGTTTAGCCAAAATGAGCTGCAAAATATTGCCAGTAGCCTCCCACTTTAGCCGTGTGTCAGATTGCCATCCTATGACACAGCTCAGTGGAGATGTCTACAAAGATCTGGAAGTCGACCAGATGGTACACCTCCATGTTTGGCTAATGTTACTGGAATACTATCCTGTGACAGCACCCTCATTTTGTACATGTAATGTTATGGTCAGATGCTCAAAGTTGAGCTACTTTACCAGTGGAAAAACAGATGTTTTAGGATACCTAAGTCGACTGTGGGAGGAGTAATAGAGTGCAGTGAGTTGGCTGCAGATGTATCTACCTGCAGTGGTGATTTCAGCTGGCGCAAGAAATGCCACCTGCTCTGCATACCTTACCAGTCCAAATAAATGCCTACAAGGTCCTCTGTAAGGCCGTGTGTGTGTACTGATTTGTTTTACTTTTAAGGGAGGCAGAAATAGAAGATGAGACTCGAGATACAGGATGACTTCTTGAGAGGTAAAATAACTACACTGTCCTTAACAGGAAAACTAAATAAGCATATTGTAAAATGTGAGTTTGTGTCCCAGGGTGTTATCCTTGGACACAGCTGTCAAGGGGCAACCATCACTAAGATTTGGCCCTTGCCTGTTAAATGTGGCTCTTGATAAGGAGCTTCCTTTTGGCCCACAGCGCTGCATAGTTACGTGGATAAGTGGCTGTGCCTTTTGGCCCACAGAGCTGCATAGTTACGTGAGTAAGTGGCTGATCTCAGCAGCCCAGTATTTTCATAAACTCACCACAATATATTTTTACTGTGTCTGTGGATCACACCTTCTTACTTTTTCACATTTTTGATTATACATGTAATTAACAAATACAAATATTTATGCACTGTGTAATTTTAGTGGCCTTTTGCAGTTTGTTATATTTTGATAGATTCTGCATCTTTTGTTCCATGCCATAACCACGCTTTATGTATAATTATAAAACTGTATCTTGTCACGTGGAGCAAAATATTCCTTAAAGATGTCTTGACAGCCAGCCTGCTTATTCAGTTAATGCATAAACAAAGTATTTTAAGAAACTGGCGAATAACAAGATCTTCCATTTAGGCTACCCTTTCATCCCTTACCTGTCTTGGAATGGTTTGCGAACTGTCTTGCCAGGTAAAGGCCCTTGTAGTACATGAGGTAAAACATACCCCACGTATTCACAGAGGGAAGAGGAAGACAGGGTGGATTTCACAAGATAAATCATCCCTCTTCCAGCACTTTGAGCAAAACTATCTCTGACTGCTGTGTTCCCTCCAAACCACTTTGGTGGAAGCGTCTCCTACTTCAAAACCCAAGTAGGTTTCGGATGTTAGACACAGAACACAGCATAACATTTTGGATTTTCATCTTCAGGTGCATTCGTCTTATTTCAAAAGACTTGCTAAAACACACTAAACCAATCTGTACAAAGTAGATGCAGTGCAGTACTGTAAAACTGTATCTGTCGTGTGGCACTGGGGGGGGGGGGCTATAAGAGAAAGTATTCCTGACTGAAAGGGCGTAGGTGTATTACTTAAGACTGCTGTCGCTGACCCCGAAAGTGTTACGTAGACCAGTCCTGGATATGTCTAGTCAGAACAAATGTGAGAGAGTTAAAAAGTTAATGACACTGTCCTTGTAAACTCTCCTGCCCTTCCCAGAGAGGGCATATTCCTGATCACACTGAGCTTGAAAGATGCGTGCCTTATTCTGACTGTTCATAGGAAAATCAAGGAGTTTCTTGGGTTCTGAGGGGCAGGTTCCCATTTTGTGCATCTTGCCCTTTGGCATGTCGCGATAGTAAGAGTGCTTATCAGGTGTATGACTCCAGTATTTTGCCTGGTCCAAGTACAGGATGGACTGACATGTAATCTTACCTGGATGATCTCCACATTCAAGTGACCTCACTAAAGGAACTTCAAGAGTTGGTAAACTACACCACAGAATGCTTGTAAAACCTGGTTGTGTCACTGCATCCCCAAAAATTAAGTACGTGTCCATCCTATTTCAGAAACGTCCTGGAAGAACTACTGGATATAGTGGGGTGTGTGATCTTCCTGCCATCTCCCCAAATCGCCTAAAGTCCCACTCCAAAACCCTTCTGGAAACAATAGGATGCATTGAAGTGCACGGTGTTAATGACATCTGTCCAGATCAGTGAAAGGTAAACTGGCCTCCCACTCCTTCCCACACCTTCCTGAGAGAACAGTTGAATATGGTGGAATGCAAGGTGTTCCCACTTCTCAACAAGATAGCATTGAAGATAACTGTCTGGCATTTAGCACAGAGGAAGGCGGCTCTGAGCTGTTAATGAGCTGCTTCATGTGGTATGTGTTTAGATTCCGTTAGCCTACATTTGTCTGCTGTGACCTGGAGCAAGTCACTTAATCCTACAGTGCTGTGGAGTACTTATGAAATTAAGCTACTGTCATTAATAGTCTCCTGCACTGCAGTCCTAGTAACGACGTGTGAACCTGTAACCAAGTTCTTTCTGTATATTTTAGAAACTGTTAGAGATGGGCACCTTCTTTATAATGGTGGTGGGGATGCATGTGGGCTGCGTTATGAGAAACATCCTGTGGTAATTGAGGAGCCTTGGAGCAGCAGGTATGCTATTCTCATGTTGCAGTATTCTCATTGAGGGATCTTCCACCTCAGGTGACCTGTACTTCCGGCTCCTATACAAAAGCTTAAGCCTGGTTGCTGTCAAGTGTATGGGAAATGGTCTAAATCAGTATCCAATCACCCTTTTGAAGTAGTTGGTTGGTTATATTTTCTGTTATCGCCATCATGAGAAAATTCTAGAAGATAAGGTTAAGGCACAAATTAGTGCAGGGCATCAACTACCTTCACTACTGTTTTTAGGAATATCTTAATTTAAATGTTCCATGTACGAGATTCGACTTTTTGGGAATTGAACATTCAGTTCTTCAATCATTTGTGATAGATCCCTGTGAGGTAGCGACTTTCTGTTCTCCCATTTTACAAACAATGCAAGCTGGACACTGGGACTACATGTAGAGTAAGCTTTATAGCACCCTTGTTGAAAGGAATGCTGTGAATTTATTCCCAGTTCCAAGGTCAAGCTGCCGACATATTGTTTGGTGGTGTGCTGTTGTATAGTGTGTGGAAAGAGCCGTGATCTCAAGAATGAATGTAGTACACTTCTGTGTGGCATATCTCATAACAATAGATGTTTTGAGTAACAGGATCTGTTCTGTAGTAGGAGCTCCTACCCTTCTTCCTTCCTTTCTGTTCGAGTAACAGGATCCATGCTGTAATAGGAGCTCCTGCCTGTCTTCCTTCCTGTTAGAGTAACCAGATCTATGCTGTTGTAAGAGCTCCTACCTGTCTTCCTTTCTTCCTGTTTGAGTAACAGGATCCATGCTGTAGTAGGAGCTCCTGCCCATCTTCCTTCCTTTCTTCCTGTTTGAGTAACAGGATCTGTGCTGTAGTAGGAGCTCCTACCTACCTTCCTTCCTTTGTTCCTGTTAGAGTGACCAGAGCCATGCTGTAGTAGGAGCTCCTGCCTATTTTCCTTCCTTTCTGTTAGAGTAACAGGATCTATGCTGTTGTAAGAGCTCCTACCTGTCTTCCTTTCTTCCTGTTTGAGTAACAGGATCTATGCTGTTGTAAGAGCTCCTTACCCATCTTCCTTCCTTCCTGTTCGAGTAACAGGATCTATGCTGTTGTAAGAGCTCCTACCTGTCTTCCTTCCTTCCTGTTTGAGTAACAGGATCCGTGCTGTAGTAGGAGCTCCTTCCCATCTACCTTCCTGTTTGAGTAGCAGGATCTGTGCTGTAGTAGGAGCTCCTGCCCATCTTCCTCCCTGTTTTTGGGTAAAAGTTTCTGCAGTTACCTGGGTTAGTGTAGCATGGACTGGAGGTGGGATTGCTGCTGTTTATGGTTTGCATGTAGCTGTTTAGCTTGGGTGAGTCTTCTAGGCCGACCCTTCCCTCCTGAGACCCAGTAGTGTCATATTAGATGAAAATATGCTCTGTTGTAGGTATCTCACGATTTCCTGCTTAGGAAATGGTTATTCTCACTTTTTGTCAGGTGGATATTTGTTGATATTCACAAATGTAATAGAGACCATTCCATCTGTGTTATCATAAAAACTAGAACAGTGGCGTTCACATCACCCTTCAGTTTCCACTTTCTTAAAACTAGTAGATGACTTGCCCTAGGCGCACAGTTCAATGAACACCTGTTTTATATACTTCATTATTAATGCGCTTGTGGAAAAAAAGGATCATCTGCCTGACGTGCTTATAATGAATTAACCAACCGTGTAAAACCAAAACCATTTGTGATGTCATATAATGTATATAAAACAATTTTCCAACCAAGATGAAAAGTATTTAAAAATCTACAGGATTATTAGTGAAGCCAGTGAGGCATATCCAAGCACCTCCACTTAACTTTCAGGAGGATAAATACCATTCTTAGGGTGTCAGGCAGAATCTACAAAATATGACATTGAGTCCAAATTCTGTACATTACAGTGCATAAAGGGTATCTGCAGATCCCTGCTTCATGCTGATCTATTTTTAATGCCTTTCATGGATTGGTGTACTGCACTGACTTTTTATATGTGCCAAGGAGGTTACCTGTTAACGGATTTAGTCCATGAAAATGTTTTCACTACCTTATCCGTCAGCTGAACAGCATCATCTCATACAGGGCACAATATTTGTTTTCCGTGTTCTAGTTAGTGCTTTTTTGCAATTGCCATCAGAGTAAACATTCTAACCTTTTAATTTTTTGAAGTTTGAATTTGCATGCCACAGTCCTCAAAACTTGAAGGGTGTTACGTTGTATTATATTTTCACAATGCAACAACCCTGTAAAAGATATTTTGAAGTCTTCTCATTTTTGACACGATCAGACAAATTTTTCCAGTTTCCCAAAAACCTCTTCCTGACGTTTTCAGTATCTGGTGGGCATCAGACCTGATCTGTGTGGTGTATAAAAATGTTTTTGCAATTATTTCTATACAAATACTCTAAACTTTATTGAAATGGTTACATACCAGGGTAATTGACAAGCCGAAGATCATGTAGAAGGATTAGTCTTGTTATCTGACAAATCCTATAACCCCAAATTTGTTTTAATTAATAACCGTGGCAGAACACTGACCCACAGGACCATTTGCAGGCTTATCTGTCTAGTCCACGGCAAAGTTAAAAAATTTAAAGCATAAATTTGTTAAAAACACTTAAGCAAATACAGAATGTCTCAGATTAGTAGATTTTTATCCATAGCAGAAACTGAAATCATTAGTTGCATTAAATTGCAAAGGTATCTAACAGTAACAGACATTACAGTGGTAGATGGGATTAACGGTAGTTTACGTAATGCAGAATAAATAACATTGAGAATGATATAGCCGAAAGGAGGGATGGGTGGAGTATGTGCAAGGAGGGGGAATATTGCACAGATACTAAGAATAGATAGTAAAGGTACAGAGCAAACAAGCAGGGTGTAATGGCTAGATCCTGTGTTGTCCCCTCCTGCCATCTCTTGATAGTTGGATTATCTATCCTCATGGCCATCGCTGCTTTTTTGTAGATTTTCCTGGCTCAGACCTCAGCCTTTACCTTATTCGCTCTCTTTTTCAATACCTTCTTTTTCAGTAGAGCTATTGCAAAGAACATTTCTGGATTTACCCTTGGACAGACATCTTTTTGGTTCTGTAACTGCAGAGCTTTTCAGATCCTTGCAGGAGAAAGGTAGTAATGCAGGGCTTGAAAGACATTTTTCTTTCTCCGTTGCCTAGGTTTTAGAGGAATTACCTTTCTAAAGATGGTCCTGTTCTCCCTAAGGACTTGAAATCTTTGCCAAAGGGCATGAGACCTCTGAGACTGAGGTATCAGGCGAAGCCTCATCCAAGTTTGAGAGGTTCTTAGCCTTCTTTTCAGGACAAGTCACCTGTCTTTCGACTGTGTTTTTCCTGTCCGTCTCATAGGTTTATAGGTGTTTTCTAAGCTAACGACCACAAGGGCCTTTTTAAGCCTAGCCACTCATCACAAATCTCTGACAAGTTCGGATACCCTTTTTTTTTTTTTTTTTTTTTTTTTAAACACAACTTTATTAATTTCATATCAAAACAAGACAAATATACAACATTGGAGGCAAAAAAGGTGGGATAATCCCACTGGGGGGGGGGGACAGATGTTTCCAAAAACAACTAATATACAAATGTGCCAAGCTTCCCCAAGTATACATAGAAACAAGTCAATAATAGAAGCTAGATAAAAAAATGAACCTAATATACTACAAATCACCTTGAAGACTACAAATACTCTATATTGAAGGAATTAGGGGGAATAAGTAGGAATTGTTATAAAAAGATTACTAATCATTGGATAAAAGCAGAAAAATGAAATCCCATAGTTTCTGGTAGTATTTCCGTCTACTAGGATTACTTAATAACAACTTATGAGATCGAATGTACTGAATAGCTAAGATCTTAAAATCTTTCCATCTAAGTTTAGTATGATCCAACCAGTGTTTAATAATATATTTGATCAAAAGACAAATAATGATTAGGGCATGAAGTTTGATTTTGGGCATGTGAATATTCGTAATATGCAGTAGCGCCATTTCCCAGGTAAGTGTAGATTTATGGTAACCCATTTTCTTTAAACAGACTTTAAGTGAACACCAGAGGTTGTATGCATATTTAGAAAACCATAATATATGTACCAGATCAGTATATGGATACGAGCAGCAGGAGCATATAGTGGAATGATTGGGATCAAATTTGTTTAAATTAACTGGGGTAAGGTATAAATTGTTAAAGATCATGAATTGTGTATAAAGAAGCTTTTTATATGGTGAGAACATCAGAGTATGTTTATTAGCCAGTAATTTCTGATTCATTATGAGGTTGTTCCCCTGATGATCCCAATATTCCGCAAGAACAATTTTCCATTGATTTGAAAAGTTGAAAAAGGATCTGTACGCTATTGAGATCATGTTTTCCTTATAGGTTAGATTTTGGAGCAGGGTTTCTACCTGTTTCTGTTCCTCCTCCGTGCTCGGGAAGTTGTGAATTATGGATAGAGTAAGTTCTCTAAGTTGTCTCAAGATAGAGAGATGTTTTTTTAGATAAACCCAAAGCCATTCATAAGCCAGTTAAAGATAAGAGGTTATATTTATGTATATCCCATAGGGTAAAGTCTTTAATGGGAAATCATTCAGTTTGATCATTTTATTGTTCAAGGTTATATTCGGATTGAGATGGAAAGGCTGAAATAGGAGGAGGGCATTTTCCAGTTTAATATATTGGAATAAGTCTTGGAAAGTTTTTATTAGTCCCTTAAGAGTGGGGAGAAGATTTAATTTTTTGAGGTTGTATTTATTTAAAAAGGGTAGTGCCTTAGGGTTGATATTATTGGCTAGTGTATAGTTGTACCACAGTTTAACCCATAGCGGAGACCAAATGGTAGAGTTTGGTAGATAGTTTGCAATTGTGTAAATTCTATTTGCTTGAATGATTTTATAATATAGAAGTAGATTGGGCATCGCTAACCCCCCCCCCTGTTTTTTCAATAAAGTGAGCCTTTGATATGAAATCCTGACCGATTTAGGGTGCCATATAAATTTTGTTAAAGCTTTATGAATTTTGTTAAAGAGCGAAATTGGAGAGGAAGAGAGTGAGGAGTTTAGTAGGTAGAGAAGTTTAGGAAAGACATTCATCTTAATGATAGAGGTTTTGGCGAGCATTGTGAGGTTCAATTTTTGCCATCTTAAGATATCCTGGGAGATGGAGATCCAGGTTTTGGATAAATTAGATTGTAAAATAGACGTAGAAGTGTGGTCATAGTGCACTCCTAGATATTTGAGGGAATACTCTATACGAGCAGATATGTCTGGGAATAGATAATTTTTATGAACTAGGGGGTTAATCGGGAAGATGAAGGATTTATTTTTATTTATTTGATATCCAGCTATATCGGCAAAGGTATTCAAGGATCTAACTAGCTTTCCCATGTCAGTCAGTGGATGTTCAAAGTAAAGGTTCAAGTCATCCGCAAAAGCAGTTAGACACACTTTGGTGTTAAAGAATTTAGGGATCGAATGATATGTTTGCTGTGTTAAATGTAAAAATAAAGGTTCAATATATAGGTTGAACAATAGAGGTGAGAGAGGACAACTCTGTCTGGTTCCATTCGCAATTTTTATTGGTTGTGAATATTGTCCATTAATGTATAATCTCGTGTAGGAATTGTGATACAATGTTTTAATAATACTGATAAATTCAGAAGGGATATTAAAAGAAGACAGTACCATGAATAGAAAATCCCAATTGACCCTGTCAAAAGCTTTACTAGCGTCTATTACCCATGCATAAATAGGATTTCTTTCCCTTTTTGTAATGTTTATCATCGATTCTAAAGTTAGGGAATTATCCCAAGTATGTCTGTTGGTCGTGAACCCGGATTGTTCAGAAGAAATTAGGGAGTGCATCATCTTTTTAAGTCTATTGGCCAAGATAGCTGTAAAAATTTTTATGTCCACATTCATAATAGAGATTGGCCTAAAGTTATTTAAGTTTGTGGTATCAAGGGTGTTTTTAGGAATTAGGATAGTTTTGGAGTGATTAATATATTTGTCGAAGATTCCATCGTTTGTAATATGCTCATAAAGTTGTAAAAGAATGGGCACCAATTTAGTTTTAAAAGATTTATAAAACTCGGAGGTAAACCCGTCCGGGGCTGGAGCTTTCCCTAGTTTAAGATTATCAATAGCTTTGTGGATCTCTGAGCTCTTGATTGGAGCTATGAGGTCATTCCTCTGGGCTTTAGATAATTTTGGGAAAGAGAGGTTGGCTAAAAATTCCCTCATCTCTTTCTGTGAGGGTAGAGTAGTGTTGAGTGCATAGATAATCACTAGATTTGATGGAACAGATGAATGATTTGTGCGTTCGACTTATAGAGTGTGTTACAATGTTTAATCAATGTAATTCTAGGGGCTCTGGGCGAACAACTTACCAATCTGGCCAGAGCCTTAGATGGAGTTTGTAAAGTTTCAGAGTATTTGGCAATATATCGAAGTTCTAAAAGAGAGTAGTTGGATTGTTGGAGTTCCAGCAGATCCTTTTGTTTGATAAATAATTGTTTTTCTATCTCTGGAGAGAACTTTTTCCGGAGTTTATCATCCAAGGTTTTGATTTCTGATCTAATTTCATCTTCCCTAACTTTATTAAGTTTTTTTAAGATAAGTAGCTTTCTTAATGAATATTCCCCTCATTACAGCTTTACATGCAGCCCACCTGATGTCAAATGGAATATTCATGTCTCAATGGGGTGCGAAAAGTTCTTTAATAGTGTGATTTCCTCAACTACTGACTGTTCTCTAAGTAAATTACTATTTAGTGACCAATTATAATTTTTGTACTTTGGGGATGAGTTAACTGTAGGAACCAACTCCAGTATTTTTGAATGGTCAGATAAGAATCTCGGTTCAGTTCTGAATTTGGTTTTGTCATTAGATAGAGCGCTTGAAATTAAAAAGAAGTCTATGCGTGACCAAGAATGGTGACATTTTGAATTAATAGGTAAAGCTATTATTATTCTCCGGGTCACTTTCAAATGAGATAGGATCAATCAAATCAAAATCCAAGATTAATTCTTTTAAGACTAGGGAGTCCTGAAGGTTCAGGGAAGTCGGTTTGCCTGTTCTGTCTATATTGGGGTCAATGACCATATTCCAGTCACCCCCTAGAATAAACATATGGTTAGGGAATTTAAGAAGAAGGTTGTAAATATTAATAATAAAATCTTGTTGACCCGAACAAGGGCCATATATATTTAGGAATAGGATCTGTTTGTTTAATTCATGGGTTAGACATGTAAAGAAACACCATCTGCCCTCCTGATCCATCCCTCGGTCAATAATTGATGGTTTAAAGGATTTTTTAATGATGATAGCGACTCCTCTAGAGTTATTGGAATTACCCGAGGTTATAATTTCTTTTACTCATTTTCTATTATTCTCCTTTTCCCATTCATCGTTTCTCATACGAGTCTCCTGTATAAAGCACACTTCAGCCTGGGATTTATACAGCAAGTGTAATACCAAATTCCTTTTGTCTTTTGATTGGAGCCCCCTAATATTCCAGGATAGAATATTCCAATTGTTAACCATTATTTAACATGAGTAGGTAGTCCATACGAGAGTATTTGAGATATAGAATAATTGCAAAGAGTAGATTATTAGTGAATTTGTAGTGAATATAAATACAAACAGTGATGGCACAACACTCTCTCAATACTAACCTAGACCTGTTCATTGCCACCATGGGAAATCGATGCTGTACACCTATGGTCACCCCCTCCGTTGGTCAGGTCTGACCATAAGCTAATCACCCTTGACATCCACATTCCCCCTCCCCCACCACCCAGTAAGGAAACCTCTGTAAAAAAAAAAAAAAAAAACTTCTCCAAGGCCAACTTCATGCTACTCAAGTCAGAAGTGACAAACTTCATGACACCCATGCAGACGGGAACTGAAAGTTCGATTGTATGAGCACATCTCCTCGTGCATGAATTGTGCCATCCCAAATAGAACCAAGACGCTCTCCTCCAAAAAAAAGGAAGCCACTCTGGTAGTTCCCTGCCATAAACAAACTTTACAACAAAAGGAAGAAACTGTTGCCGAAAAGAGGAAAAATCCCAGGATGCAAAAAACTCACTTACCAGCCTCAGTAAGAAGCTGAGATCACTCATAAAATGCTCCAAAGCTAGTTACGAAAATAAAATTGCCAAAGATTCCAAAGACCAACCACAAGGCATTCTATAGCAATGTCAACAATCTAAATGGCAGTGCTCAGATCTGCTCTGAGCTACAACAGAATGGCATTAAATATACTGATCCCAAGGATATTGCCAATATCCTGGCAGATCGATTCACTGCTAACTTCACCCCCCCCCCCCACACCCCTTAAAGGGCCCCTTAAAGGGCCCATCTCAATACCAAAAGATTGCCAAATTCCGATAACGACCACACAGGTAAAAACTGCACTCTCCAAAGCTAAGAATATGGCATCCATGGGACCAGACGACATCCCAGGCTGTGTACTACATGAACTACAAAATGAACTGGCACCTCACCTAAGTGTCATGTTTAATCATAGCCTCACCTCAGGCTTAGTGTCCACTGAGTGGTGCACAGCTACAGTTATCCCACTCCACAAGGGGGGATCCATCTTGGATCCTGGGAACTACCACCCAATCAGTCTGATGAACCTGATCTGCAAGGCCATAGAACGTATTATCATGGAACTTATAAACAAAGACATTGGTAACCTTCAAACCCTGGACCCCGCCCAGTTTGTGTTCGTGAAGGGCCGATCTTGTCTCCTGAACCTGACTGACTTCTTCGAATCAGTCTCCAGAGCTGTGGACGTGGGTAAGGCGGTCCACACAGCCTATCTGGACCTCGCCAAGGCCTTCAACACCATCCCCCACTTTAGAACCATAGATAAACTTACTAAGCTGGGCATTAATCCCTATGTCACTCGATGGGTTGCCAACTACCTTACTGACAGAACCCACACTGTAAAAGTAGCCAACTCCAAATCCAGCTCCCGACAAGTGGAGTACCTCAGGGTTCATTCCTGGGATCGCTTTTGTTTGGCATCTACTTCTCTGAAGTACAGGCCAACATTAAGGGACTCTGGCTAACAAAGTTCGTAGATGACCGCAAACTGGGAGCCATTATTGAGTCCCCTGTTGATGTGGATATTCTACAAAAGGGCCTTACAGAAACAGATGCTTGGTGCCAGAGCCATGGGCTCAAGCTCAATGCCAAGAAGTGTGTAGTTTATCCCCTTTGGCAAAAAATATTTACCCATAAATTACCACATAGGTGGCAGTACACTAAACACCGAAAGTGTGATAAGAGACTTAGGTACACAGGTGGACAGTGGTCTCACCTTCGATAACCACATCGCCACAACAGTCAGGAATTCCTATGTGGCACACCTCATCACTAAGGGCTTTTCAGACAAAAAAAAAGGATTTCATTGTTCCACTGTACTCATCCCTCATTAGACCCATTATAGAATACAGCGCCCCGTTTGGTATGTACCTCTCAAGACATCTGCAGCAACTGGAAAGACAGCAGAAATACCTCACTAAAAGAATCACAGGCCTAAAGCAGATGCCCTATGCTGACCATCTAAAAAAACTCCAGCTATACTCTGTCCCATATCATCTACTCCAAGGCGATCTCTGCTTAACATACAAGGCCATGTCAAACCCAGAGCTGTTGCACATGCTACACTTAAAGAAATCCCAGTCTGTCTGAGCCACACGCTCCAGGGATCTAAACCTTGTCATCCCAATGAACAAAACATGCTGGAGGGATAGGGATAGATTCCTGACCCAGTGATTCCCCAGGCTCTGGAATAGACTGCCCATACATGTTATGTTAGCCTCTTTGGCCCTCTTCAAAAGGACCCCTGACGATTGGATGGCAGATATGATATTCACCCCAGGGAATCGCGTCAGTCGCCCTGCTAGACAGTGGTCCAGGGAAGTAAATATTGTGGGAATTGTTATGGCTAGGCTTGCATAAGCCCTAGGGCCGATAGCCTAGTACCAACCTATGATACTATTATGCATTTCTTGGCATTTAGTTTTAGTCCATGGCTCTGACACCAATTGTTTGTCTGTGTCAGCCCCTCCTGGAGAGCATTTGTGTCAGTGTGAGATTGAATGACAGCTCCTAATTTGCAGTCATCTGCAAATTTAGTCAAGCCAGAGACTACTGACATTGGCCTTGACTTATGAGAAGTAAAATTACAAAAAAGTAGTGGTCCAAGGACTGATCCCTGAGGGACTCCACTTGTGACTGGCCTCTTTGTAAAGGTGGACTCCCCAGTTCTAACTTCCTGGGTCCTGTCTGTGAGCCAGTTGGCTATCCACCGGGTGACATACAGGTTTGGTCTCTCCACTTCAACCTTTTTTTACGTTTCTTAATCTCAAAGGCTTTCTCTTACTGAGCTACTTTGGCAGATTATCACCTCAGACAAATGGTTTCTGTTCATTATTCAAAACAAAGTACAAAATGGCTTGGAAAGCTCTTCCTTGTCAGTCAGGCATTACTCAGCTTCCTCTAAACCAAATTCATCACATTCTCTGTCTTTTTCAAGACCTTATTTTTCAGTAGAGCTTTTGCAAAGAATGGGTTTCTATTCCAGGATGTTTCTGGTCCCCAGAACGCAGGGAACCCTGAGACCTATTTTGGATCTTTTCTTCCTCAACACTTTTCTGAAAGTTCCAAGTTTCAAAATGGTGACCATTCAGTCCTTGCTTCCACTGATTCTTCCTCAGGCTTACTTGGTAATGTTGGATTTGAAGGATGCTTACCTTCATATTCCTATTCATTCGTGTTTCAGGGAGTACCTACACTTTTGTCTGTCTTTACAGCACTTTCAGTTTTCTGCTTTACCCTGTCATCTTTCCAATGCTCAAGGGTATTCACAAAGTGCCTGTCTCCTGTCATTGCTTTCTGCAGGCATGATGTTTATCAAAGTTTTCCTTATGTAGATGTGCTTATTCATGCTTCTTCCCAAGAACTTCTTCTGACTTATTTGTAATGGATCTTCTACCCACTTTGAGGTTCACTTTGAACCTAAAAAAAGCCATGTCCGATTCCATCTCGGGATTGGATTTTCTTGGGTTGCAAAATCAATACCATATGAATGACTGTTTTTCTTCTAGAGGACATGTTTTTGTTTCTTGGGGACTGCTATCTTCACCATCTGTCTTTGGATACAGTTACTGCAAGAGAAGTTCTCAGAACTGTGGGCTACATGGCTTCAGTGATTCCATCGTTCCTTTTGGCCAGACTCTACCCTTTCTTGGTGGAAATGACAGGTTTCTGTAAACCTATGGATACCTCTTCTGCTTCCTCCTCCTTGCCAAGATCTCTGCACACATGCCTTGGATCTAGCATGGGGTGTTTTTTTTTTTCCGCAAGGGAATCCGGGATCAAGGGGCTTGGTTTCAGAAAGAGAGAAGGGACCACATCAACTTGCAGGATACAAAGGCACTAATTCTGGATCTCCAGTCGTTCATCACCTCTGGACTTCAGGTCCTCTAAGTTTTTACAGACAACACCATAATTATGTGGTATATCAATAAGCAAGGGGCACAGAGTCTTACCATCTCTGCAAGTTAGCTTTGGTAGCTTGGGAAATTGCAAACAAACATTTTCTCAGACTTACTTGGTAATGTTGGATTTGAAGGATGCTTCCCTCAGGGAAAAACACATTAGGAGATGGATCTTTTGATCAGATCCAGAGCAGACCCTCACAAGTGTGGATGTTAAAGAGGGAGGTTGTTCTGGATATTGTCCATCAGTTTGGTACTCCATGGATGGATCTTTCTGTCTCCGTACACAACAGGCAACTCTGGCCATTTTGCTCAAGACTGCAAGGTGCTCAGGTGTGGGGAATGGACACCATGACTTTTTCTTGGAAAAGTAGGATGTTCTTCGTGTTTCACTGTTGCAGCCATTACATTTGGGTTATCTGCTTGCAGGTAGCCCTCAGCTGGCCTGATTATCAAAGTCTTGGGTCCTGCGTCGGTTGCTGATCTTCCATGACGTCAGGTAGTCAGGGGTATAAAGCATGCAGCCGACGCCATTACATCAGTCTTTCTTGCCGTGTGGTGCCGGAAGCAGAAGCAGTTCGCAAGTGCCGGTTGGCCTACTCGTGAAATTTTTGTTTTAGAGTTTCAGATCCGAAGTCTTCAGCAAAGCTAAGTACCCCGTTGGGGATCCTTTTACTTGCTGTAAACCAATGTCAGTAAAAGTTAACAGTTGTATTACTTGTGGAAAGCAAATACCTCAAAGATTTTCATTCGTACTGCTTTCCTTGCTTAGGCCCAGACCACGACGTCCCTCGCTGTCGGTTTTGTGCCTTATTCAATCCTCGAACTATTCGTCGTCTGTTCATTTTCACATCTAACTATTTTGGTACTTTGTTCAATTATCCAGAAATGGCTTCGGTAAGCCATCTGACTACTGACATTCCAAAAAAACATAAAGATAAAGACCGACATAGACCGCATAGGTCCAAAACTGCCGACGATGCTTCCGTTAAGCTAGTAGTCAGTTCACCAGTACTCAGTGAGGCACTTTCACAGCCCCTGATACTCACTACTTTAGATTTGCAGGCCTCTACTGAGACCCATTCAGAGTCTGGTATGCCACAAGATGCTTCTTCAACTATAGAACCTGTGGATGGCTCTGCCTCAGATGGCTCCAGAGCCGCTGTGCAGGCACTGGCTTCTGAGGGTATAGTCAGGCCTACTGACTTGCATATCAAACCAACGCCATCTTCTTCAAGGCCTAAAACCTGATCCATGCCTAGAAAACCAATGCCCAGACCACATGGTCAGGCCCCTATGCCTAAAAAAACAAATGATAAGAATGGTTGAGGACCTTATTACTCTAATCAGGGGAAGCCACCCTGCTTCCCTCTAAGAGACCTAGAACTGATTTTCCTTCTGATTCTTCTGATCAGGATTCTGAAATTTCTGTTTCTTCTGATGACCAGGATTTGCCCTTATCTACCTATGAGGATTCTGATGCAGCGTACTCAATTTCCTCTGCTTCCCCTCCAGAAGTTTTTTCTTTTGGGTGAACTTTGCATACTCTTAGGGAGCATTTCCGCTGGGAAAGCCAGGATTACTCTGACTCCAGAAAGAGGCTTAGGGAATTCTTACTCCTACCTCAACACAGGCCTTTAGCTATCCCTCCTGTACTGGACATTGTAGATGATGCCTTCTTGGAATCTAGCCTGGCCCCAGACACTTTACCTCCGGCTCCCAGGAAACCTGACCGGTATTACAGAGTACCTGACTCTCACAAGTTCCTCTTTAAGAATCCTACTGCGGATCCAGAGACCATTTCACAGGGAGCCAAAGGCATTAAGGCTACTACTGCCAAAAACCCTACCCCCTCTGTTAGAGATTCCAGGGCCCTGGACAGATAGGGTAAGAAGGTATACACTTCTGCAGCTGTGATCATTAGGGCCTTAAACTGCCAGTTTCATATGTTAAAGTATCAGCAGCATATTATTGGATTGCTTAAACAGAAAATGATGTTGATTCCTGACTGTGATGAAAATAAAGAATTACAGGATTTAATGCATTCTGCTGAACAAGTTGGTAAAGATACTTTGCAATGTGGTTTTGATTCCTTAGAGGCATCTTGCAGGGCTGCTGTCGCTGGGTCTGTACTTAGAAGGCATGCTTGGCTTAAGGAGCAAACTCTGCCAGATCATGTTAAAGCTAAATTACTGGATGCTCCCTTAAACCAAGACTGCCTGTCTGGCAACAAAGCAGAAGTACTACTTAAAAAGATGGAGGAAAAAGCTAAATCTATGCAAACTGTTAAAGATTTCCTGCCAAGTACAGCCTCCCATATTTAGTAGGTACTGGCCTTCTAAGAATTGGTCCTTTCCTGTGTCTTCCAGGCCTTCTCAGTTCAAACCCAAGACCAGCAGACCACCCAGGCTTCAGTCTCAAGGTACTCACAGGCCTAAGCAGTGGGGGGCTTCCACTTCCAAAGCTGGAAGTAGTAAGACACCTCCCTGTGATAAACTGTCACAATGACTTAACCTTAAACCTTCCAAGCCCTGCTCAACTGACTGTTCCTTTAGGGGGAAAGATTGGCCTGCATGTAAAAAACTGGGAACTCATTACCCAAGACAAACTGGTTTTAAATATAGTTTCCCAAGGATACAGATTCCACTTTCACTCTTTACAAACCCCAAACGGTTGGCCAGATCTACCCCCAAATCAGTGGGCAGAGGCTTAAAAGCAGGTTCTATTTCTTCAAAATATCAGGGCTATTCAACCTGTCCCAGAAGAGGAATGGGGGCAAGGTTTTTACTCGAGACTTTTCCTGGTGCCCAGAAAAGACAACTCCTGGCGTCCTATCCTGGACCTGTCTATCCTAAACACTTTTTTGGTGATCCCAAAATTCAAGATGCTAACCCTTCAGCTGCTTCCCATGCTAGGCAAGGATGCCTGGTTGGCAACACTGGATTTAAAGGAAGCCAACGTGCACATCCCAATAAGGGAATCTTGCAGAAGATAACCTACGCTTCAGAGCAGGCTACATGCACCATCAGTTCTCTGCACTGCCCTTTGGCTTATCTACTGCACCCAGGGTATTCACAAAGTGCCTAGCTCCAGTCATTGATTCTGCAGGCAAAGAAATATTCAATTATACCCATACCTGGACGATTGTCTAATTCAGGCAGAAAGCCAGTACATACTATTAAATCATTTGGCATTTGTAAAGAAGCTGCTAACCTCACTGGGGTACACCATAAACAAAAAGAAATCACACCTAGTACTCTGCCAACAAATTGTATTCCTGGGAGCAAGCTATAATACAGCTTCCCAGATGGCTTACCTCACGCCAGAGAAATAAGTTTATTTGACAGCCTACTTCAAACTACTGGCCACAAAGACCCAGCTATCTGCAAGGAAAATTCTGCAAGCCCTGGGGTTCATGGCCTCTTGCATTTTACTAATTCCATATGCAAGACTGCATATGAGGAAACTGCAGTGGTATCTAAAAAGCCTATGGTGTCAACATTCTCAGGACCTGGAATCAATGACTCCTGCCATTCCTTGTATAAAGACAGAGTTCCTTTGGTGGGCAGAGGCCTGCCACCACAACAAGGGACTGGCATTCACTCTACTCCCTGCCGCCCAAACCCTAACAACAGATGCATTAGACTATGCATGCGGTGCTCACTTGGCAGGGCAGTGCATCCAGGGCAAATGGAACCAGAGTCAAATGCACCTGCATATCAATCAAAAAGAAATGTTAGCTGTGCAGAATTCTCTGACAGCCTTCAAGGACCACATTCTTCCAGGACAATTATTGGTAAAGACGGACAACACCTCTGTTATGTGGTACATAAACAAGCAGGGGGGAACCCACTCATAACCTCTCTGCAGACTAGCCATGGTTCTGTGGAACACAGCCTTGAGCTACCGAGTGCACCTACAAACTCAATTCCTGCCAGGCAAGCTAAATTCACTGGCAGACAACCTAAGCAGAAGTATCATGGACCCACACGAGTGGAAACTGGGACCAAAGATATTCAACATTTTGAGAAACAAATGGGGGGAGCCCAGAGATAGACCTGTTTGCCTCCCTCAGAACTACCAATTGGACAAATTCTGCACAAGGACTCCCCACAGACAAGCTTGGAAAGTGGATGCCCTGTCCTTCACCTGGAAAAACCTCTGCTTATGCCTTTCTCCCTCTGCCTCTCCTCACCAAAGTTCTACTAAAGATCAAACAGGACAAACCAAGGACAATACTCATTGCACCAGACTGGCCACGCCAACACTGGCACCCCCTCTTGTGCAGTGTGTCACTGCTGGAACCATGGCACCTGCCTCGGACCCCTTTTCCTGCTGTCCCAGCAGGAGGGCCAGATTCTGCACCCCCAGCTTCAAACCCTGAACCTTGCAGCCTGGCTAATTACCTGAGCTCTCCAATACCATCCCTCAGTAAGCAAGTGCTGGATGTTATTCTGGAGGCAAGGAGGCCTTGTACTAGAAAATCCTATACTGAAAAGTGGAAAAGATTCTGTTCCCGGAGCCAAACTCAGGGGATGGGCACAACAGTGCCCAATTTACCGCATATTCTTCAATACTTAACAGAAATGCTTCACAAGGGCCTTTCCTTCTCTTCTATTAAAATTCATGCCGCTGCCATTTCAGCACATTATAATACGGAGCCATCCCTCTTCTCTCACCCACTGCTGAAGCAATTCCTCAGAGGGCCCAAAAATTTAAGGCCATCCAGGGGAACCCCTACTCCAGCCTGGGACCTTAACTTTAAATTGTAAAAGCTCAATCTATCTCCCTTTGAACCAACTGCAACTGCAGAATTGAAATTCCTTTCTTGGAAAACACCCTTCCTTCTAGCCATCCCTTCAGCGAGGAGGGTGTCTGAATTACAGGCCCTCATGGCAGTGGAGCATTTCATCATCTTTCATGCAGACAGGGTGTCCCTCAGGACCAATCCTTCCTTTCTGCCCAAGGTGCACAGATGACTTGGATTTTACTTGGACAGGACTAAACCTCTCAGGAAATCTGAACAGCTGCTGGTTGCCTTTGCTGTAGGGGCAGAGGGGAAGGCCATTTCAAAGCAAACCATTTCTAAGTGGATAGGCAATTGCATTAATTTCTGCTGTAAGCACCATGGAAAACCTACCCCACAGGGGATAAGACCCCATTCCACCAGGGCTGCATCTACTTCTACAGCCTTTCTCAGAGGTGTTCCTACCAGGGATATCCTAGAAGCTACTACCTGGAGTTCTGTATATACCTTCACCAAACATTACCACTTGCCATTTTTTCTAAATCCAGAGCTGGTTTTGCCACTGCAGTTTTGCAGGGCCTAATAGCTGGTCCTAATGCTCTCTAATTGCCTCCTCCCTTCCTTAGCTTTGGGAATCTTCCCAAATGTAATGACTGCAACAGTGAAACACGAAGAACGTAGTACAGTTGTGTACACTTACCATAAATGTAGATGTTAGAGTGTTGTAGATGTTAGAGTGTATTGACTGTTGCAGGCCTGGTCACCCTCCCTCCAGCCCCCTGACTTCTATTGACTGTATCTATCTTCTTGTTTACTATACTTAAAGCTTTCTGATGTATTTGCTTTTTGTTGGTGGTGTAACCTTGTATATAATTGCTTCCCATTAGGGGGGCACCTGACATCTGGGGCAAGAAAAACTGATGTAATGGCGTCGGCTGCATGCTTTATACCCCTGATTACCTGACGTCATGGAAGATAAGACAGCCACTGATGCAGGACCCAAGACTTTGATAATCAGGCCGACTGAGGGCTACCTGCAAGCAGATAATCCAAATGTAATGACTCAACAGTGAATACACTCGAACAACCACATTTATGGTAAGTGTACACAACTGTACTTTCCTCTGTTCCTTTCCTCCAGTTCCTTTTATTTCAAAGGTTCTCCTGATGATCAAGAAGAACAAGACAAAACATTTTGTTTGTGACTCCTTTTTGGCCCAGGCAGCATTGGTTCCCCCTTTTATTTCAACTGGCCAAGAGTATTCATCACAAGCTGCCTCACAAAATGGACTTACTCTCACAAAACAAGCAAAAATCTTGTCTGACAACTTTACTGATATTGTAAACAACAAGAAACCATCTTAACTTGCAACATTTACTGTATAATACTGTTGATTATCAATATCTTGTTGTTGTATTAAAAGCAACAACCCGTGATGTTGTTTACTGGTGCTGCAGCTTTGTATCTCTGTTTGTCATGTACATGATGTGGAGATTTTCTCCCCGGGCATCCACTGAAAAAGGACCTGCGTCCAGTCAGAATTTCCCGGTAAGCAAATGTAAATAAAATTAAATAAAATAAAACAGTCACTCACTCACCAGTTCCATCCAAACCTGCAGACTTTGAATCTTACCCTTTGTGTGACAGAGTTTTAATTCCATTTAAGCACCAATTTTCTGATGATGTGCTTAAGGTTTTACAGGAGGCTAGGAAAAAAAAAATAGTAAAAAATCTTGTGTTTCCAAATGGAAGAGATTTTCTCTTTGGTGCATTGGACAGAATCAGGACCCTTATCAACTGGGCATTCCTAAGTTTCCGGTTTGTATGAGCAGTTCGGTACTGGGTTGGCATGTTCTTCAATTATAGCTCACTTTTCGGCCGTTTCTGTTTTTGGATTCTGTACTATTTTCTCAATTTGAAGTTAAATGATTTCTAAAAGATGTCATGTTAGACCTTCAAGAAAGGTTATTTCTCCTCCTTAGGATTTCAACCGTTTTTTTTGTTTGTTTTGTTTTTTATATAGAGAAGCTTGCTTCACTCCGTTTGAACAGGTTGCTTCTGCTTCATTTTGATTTCATAACTTAAACTTTGCTCTTAGTGGCTTTGACTTCTGCTAAGTGGGTTTCTGAGTTACAAGCCTTAATGGCTATTCCACCTTTTCTTATATTGTGTAAGAATAGAATTGCTTTCCACAGCAGACATTCCTTTTTCTTTGAATCAAGCCATTAACTTGCGTCCCCTTTTTCCTTCCTCTCAGAATTCTGGAGAAAGACTCCTACATTCTTTGGGATGTTCGTAAGCAACTCTGGTTTTAATTAGACAAAGTCTATCGGAAAGAGATTGGCTTTTTGTTTCCTTCCAGGAAAAGAATTTAGGTGGTGGTCCTGTTGCCAAACAAACATTCTACTTTGTTTTCCAGTGCCATTTCATTTAGTTACTCCTTTCATGTTAAGCAGCTTTTAGTTGATGTTAATGCCCGTTCCATGCATCTTCAGGGGCTCTCTTCTAAGGTTTGGACTTTTAAAGCTATTCTTGAAACAGCTACTTGGTCCTCTATACACACTTTCATTAAACATTACAATGTTTTTTTCTAAACACAGAGCAGGGTTTGTTCATTCTGTGTTGTTAGGTCTTCTACACAGTAACCCTGAACTAACCATAACAGTAGATGTCGGACTAATCACTTTTACAGTATTATATCCCTCTTTCTGTTCTTTCCGTCCTTTTTAAGGCTGATTGCGGGTTCTTTCTTCTTTTCTAGCTCTTCTGTAATTTGTACACCTGTATATAGTTACCGCCCCTTCTGCTTCACCTGTATGTCTGGGAAAAGAAAGTCCAGAGGTACTTTATCCTCTCTGTCCCACAGCATCTGTTTTTGCTGAGGTCAGACATTGGACGTATGACATCGAGGGAGGGCAACCCAGTCTGTGTTATGTTGGTAGGATGGTACGGCTATCTTTGGCAGGATATTCCCTAGTTTACTGATACTGTAACAGTGATGTGTCAGACATCTACCGTTACAGTAAGTTCCTACACAGCCCTACTATGTGAAGCAGTAGGAGGTCAGAGGGCTGGAGCTTTCATTGCTCAAAAGGCTAGGAACAGATGTTCACAGTGGAGTCTATAACAGAGACTGAGTAAAAATAAAGGGCTGCCAGTGTGTCTGAGGTCTGTCAGGTTGAGTGATATGTATAGACAAGTGCATGCCAAAAGGTGCATTATATTCAGCAGTGGGTCTGAGATATGAGTAAACGGGAGTTAAGACCTCTTTAGATCCGGTAGAGATGCTTATGAAAATCAAATGAGGTAGACAGAAGGCTTTCTGCACTACTGTGGATACATGATGGTCGAACAATAAGGGATTACTGACAGTAGTGCACAAATCCCTTATGAGTGTGTGATTGAAGGGTGCGATGTGACAGTGTTTCGTTTACAAAATGAACTATTCTGCATTTCCTCACATTTAATTTCAGGCTGTTGTCCTTTCAGCAGTTAACATGGTCTAATCCATTTTGGAGCAATTGTGAGTTAGTAGAAGATCGAATAGCAGCACCTGATTTACAGTCGCCTGCAAGCTTCGATACCTGAAGGACAGGAGTTGTTGGCCTGAAGGTCTGAAAGATAGATGCAAAATAATAGAGGGCCCAACATTGAGTCCTTTGGTAGTGTCTCCTGCAAAGCTGGTTTCTGTCAACTAGGTAACTATATGTAAGGATTTATATTCAGATTTACGAATTTGTCAATAATACCTACATAGGGAATGGTACCAAAGGCCTTGCTTTTTATGTACTTGTAGAACTGCTGTACAGTGCTTCTTTTACTTTTTAAAATAAATGAATGAGGTTAGAGTCAGGACCTCCCTTTGACCAAGTCGAAATGGTGAATGTATGGGGTTGTGATTTTCACTGTTTAGATTAATAAGGTCTGAGATGAGACACTCCTTAGATTTACATATGACAATAGTGAGACTAATAAGTCTCTAGTTATCAGCATCCATGGTTGTGCTACTCTTAAGTAACAGCATTACAGCTGCTGTTTTCCATGCTTCAGGAATGTAGCTAGTGGAGAAGCTTAAACAGGTTAGGTAGGGGTTCAGGTAACCCATATTTTGCACTGATAATCAGACAGCCTGGTATATTATCAGGACCCATGGATGAGGTGATCTTAGCTTTTGAGACAGCTGAACTTATTCCATAGTATTTAAAGGGGTGACGAGGATTGTGGAAATGAGGAATAACTGTAGATAGAACAAATGTGCACTAAATTTGTCAGCTAGGATGTTAGATATTTCGTTTGGGTCAGAGTATGCAGTATTATTGTGGACTAGCTCTGAACATTGTATTAGTTAACTTCCTGATATAGTTAAAAATATTTGTAGTCATTTTTGGCTTTAGTGACCATTTTAAGTTCATACTCAGCAGTGAGCCTTCTTAATAGTTCCCTTAAGCTTTTTGCTAGTTTACTTAATAAGCATTGGGCAATTTCTTTCTCATTATATTATTTATATGGGTGTTCCACCACTGGTTAAATTTCTTATGTTTGGTGCAGATAGGGGCTGCTTTATCAATACAGTCTGTTTAAGTTGGAATAAAAGATGCAGAGGCAGCAGCTGTAGGAGTGGAATCAGTCTAAGGACAATTTCAGTGGAATTTATTTAGGTCATCAAGTAACTGAAGACGATTTACTTTTGAGAAGCCCCTAAACACTGTGGTGTTAGAGAAAGTGCCACCAGTTGTAAAGGAAAAGACCACTGATTTATAGCCCGATTTAACAAGGCGGGATAATACATATGGGCATGTGCAAGAAGTGGCCGTATTTGTGTGGACTCCCAGCAGGAGAGTGAATTATTTGTAAAAGAGATTTAGCATTTATAATATCAAGGAAGTATTGGGCAAGCCGATCATTGACAGTGTAAATCAGACAGTTTATTGATGGATTATTAAATTTGCCAGTAAAATGGTGGTGGGTTTAATGGAGATTTCACCCAATGTATTAATGTAGCGATACTGCTCAAAAGGGGGCATAGATGGTATTCTATAAGTAGTTGTGTAGTGATCATTAGTCTTGTTTATGGTGAGTTGGACATCTAGGAGTTCAAATATGGTGCCTTGAGGAATCTATCCTAAGGTGGTTTTCCTTGTCAGTTACTAATATTCCCCACAGTTGCTAGTAGGTTAGAAGACATAATGGATGCTGTAACCACAAACAGAGGGAGTGCTTTCATTGCTCTGAAGCCATGTCTCGTAACTACATATATATGAATGTCTTCAAACTCCAGGAGAGCCTCAAGTTCAGGCATTATGACTCCTGACATTGAGTAGAACCACATTAATGTGTTCCAAATTAGAATTGGAATGGCCACCAGATGGAATCTGACTAAAAAGTCACTGTGGGGGCAGCAAAGTTTTTAGCTAGAGGTAAACAAGGTGCTGACCATCTCTGGGAAAGCAGAAAGACTTGTCAGCCATCTCATCCCAAACTGCCACATACTGTACCCCCTTCGAATGACACCAACTACATAGCCAGTTATTAAAGCCAATTAACTTGTCTTTGAATTTCAGTATCATTGTGGATGGTAGCAAATCCCAGTCAAGTCCAATGTCTTTCCTACTTCTGGCACATCATTTCTTACTGCTGCTTGTGCCATACCTGGCCTTACCTAGGTATCAGTGGTAAAGCAGTATTAGCTGCCTCCCTCCTCCAGGATGGACAAGCGGACAGTTGCACCAGCCTTACTGGCAATCACTTCCATTAACCAGGTTGCAGTCAAGGCTTTACTCTTCTGTTCAACTGAGCCAGCTCCATTGCGGCTAAATGCTAAGTGAGTGCCATCTGGGTTTTGGAAGTCCAGCTGAGCCAGCTCCACTGTGGCTAAATGCTAAGTGCCATCTGGGTTTGGGAAGACCAACTGAGTCAGCTCCACTGTGGCTAAATGCTGAGTGCTATCTGGGTTTGGGAAGACCAACTGAGCCAGCTCCACTGTGGCTAAATGCTGAGTGCCATCTGGGTTTAGGAAGACCAACTGAGCCAGCTCCACTGTAGCAAAATGCTGAGTGCCATCTGTGTTTGGGAAGACCAGCTGAGCCAGCTCCACTGTGGCTAAATACTGAGCGAGTGCCATGTGTGTTTGGGAAGACCAACTGAGCCAGCTCCACTGTGGCTAGATACTGAGTGCCATCTGGGTTTGGGAAGACCAACTGACCCAGCTCCACTGTAGCTAAATGCTGAGCGAGTGCCATCTGGGTTTGGGAAGACCAACTAAGCAAGCTCCACTATGGCTAAATGCTGAGTGAGTGCCATCTGGGTTTGGGAAAACCAACTGACCCAGCTCCACTGTGGCTAAATGCTGAGTGAGTGCCATATGGGTTTGGGAAGATCAACTGACCCAGCTCCACTGTGGCTAAATGCTGAGTGAGTGCCATATGGGTTTGGGAAGACCAGCTGAGCCAGCTCCACTGTGTCTAAATGCTGAGTGTCATCTGGGTTTGGGAAGACCAACTGACCCAGCTCCGCTGTGGCTAAATGCTGAGTGAGTGCCATCTGGGCAGCAGTCCGGTCTGCATTCTCTTTGCCTATAAACCTTGGTTTTGTTTTAACAAGTATTGCCTATCACCGGATTTGTGGGAATAACTGGATGTGACTACATTATAATTGGCATTTTTCTTGAATTGCATTCTGAGAGACCTTTGGTATTGTGTATGTTAATAGTGTCCATTCCTGTTTTGGGAGAATTCACCGTCTCGCCATGTTCTTGGTGGCAGTTGGCAGTGTTGCAGGACAGCAGTAATCCTGTTGTGTGTGTGACACTTACCTTCATGTACCACCCTGATGGTCATTGTTTGCAGTTGTGGTCCTTGTAGTTGTCTGACTGCACCTTTTGGCTTTTTTTTACTGTGGCTGTATTCTCTGTGATCATTAATTTTGTCTTTTGTTCTGGTGACCATTGGCTGTAACCAAATCTGGAAGTAAACTAGAACTTTATAGGTTGTCACACTTAGTTGGAACAGTTTCACTTCATGTTAACACAGGCTTCCTAATTAATGTTTTATTCATTTGGTTATCTTTTTAAACAGATGTTCAATTGCATCACAGAATTAGTCCTGAAAGCCAAGAAAGAAAATCTGGCAAAACAGCAGCAGCAACAGCAGAACGATGTGGTAAAACTGACAAAAAACAGCAAAAGGAAGAGAAAGTGCTGCTAATTGTGATTAGGGGGCTTCACTTTCAGTATGGACTCCAAAAGTCATGTGTCTCAAGCCTTTGTATCATCACACAGTTCCAACAAATTTGCCATTTTTCTGGGGGAAGCCTGGGACCGATTATTTTTCCTGGATTTTCGTAGATGTGAGCTGTCTTCTGGAGTAGGTCTGTCCCGGTTTTACCCCCGGGGTAACAACACTGATGACACTTCATTGCCAACAGGTTCCTTTCTTGGTCAGTTTGTTTTCCTGCTCTTTGCAGAAGACGTCCAGTGGAAATGCAGCCACATGCCGTGGACTGGTTGGTTATGGAGGTTCATGTAAATGTCGAACATTGCTCTAACCATCTGCCGCCATCTCTTCATCGCTTACTTAATGCATCTTTTTTTGCCAATCAGTTTTGAATATTATTATTATTATTTTAATACAGAGAAGATATTGTTAGACTTCATTCATTAACTGATGTTTTGAGACTGTGACCATGCACCTGGGATTGTTTGCACTTTGCTCTTACATCAGATCCATACTTCAGTTTGTGTTCAAGTATTGCAAAAGGAACAAAATCCCTGGACTACTTCAGATACATTAATCAGACTTGAACTGAAACTTTTTATGTACTGAAATATTGAAAACAGATTCTGAATGTTAAATTCCTTTCTGTACCCTTTTTACACCAGTGGTGAGCCTCAAAGATTGCTGTTGTGTTGCCCCCCCCCCCAAAAAAAAGTGTAACATTGCATTTTCAGCCTTGGATTCTGTGGCCCTTCGAGAGAACAGAAAAATGGGTCAAATAAAATGTGAGTACTTGTTTCCTTTGCAAGTTGACTTTGTAAGCAGAAGTGATATTCTGCAGTGTCCCCATTTGCTCCCCAGTTTGTATAGCCCATTTAAAGCAGTATTTGCTCGTATCCCACAGCTGTGGCACAGACTATGGGGTAGGTCCCTTTTTGTCATAGTGGCTGGATGTGTTTGAGAAGCACAGTGACATTTTGATGCTTGTGTTTAGTTTAGAAGGTCCCTCCATACCCATTGTTGCACGATCTTCTGTTTGAGACACATCAGCCTGTTCTTTTAGCCTGCCATTGGCTTTTCCAGTTGCAAAGTACAGGACAGTTAGAATGAATTAAAACTAGAAGTTCAACTCTAGTTTTTCTGCTAGGGGGTGTTGGGTATATTTTTTTTGGCTGCTGCTACTAAAGTCGAATATAATTGTCAGAGATACAAATGAAAGATGTTTGAATATAATTGACCAGTTAGCTTGACCTGTTTGTATAGCTGACTTCAGTGACACAAGAATTCCTTGGAATAGAAGTGTTAACATAATGTGACCCCCCCCCAAAAAAAAAAATCTTCCCTCCACTCCCATTGTGTGTCCCATCATTCAGGCATTTGCAAATGTTTTGTCATAGACCTCCTGCTACTGTTACCCTAGTGGCTAACTGTCACATACACTACCAAAGTGGAACTTGGTGTCATACCATTCGATGTGTGCATGCATGCATGCTTCCCATGTGTTCATTATTCTGCCTACTTTGCAGAACGTTGCTTAGCAACCTTTTGCTTGCTGCTTGACCCACTGCTACCCTAATGTATTCTCCTAAGCCTCCTCCTGAAGTCCAGCAACTTTTCTCCCCCAGGATGGGAGAGCCAGCAGTGTCTGGTATCTTGGCATCCTCCACAGACAGCTTCTCAAATGGCCCAGGTTGCTGGTTGTCTGGGTCACAGTCAAGACATGTACCTATGTGCGCACCATAAGAGTCTGCATACATGTATTGTATCCAAGATGCAACCATCTTTTAACAGGTGTTCTAGCTATTTTGAGAAACAGAAAGGTATGTATTTCAAAGCCACACTGTATGTTCCCTCCTCTTAGTTCCCATGGGTGAGAAATGTATATTTATACTAAACTTTGGATATTTATAACTGTTTCACTGCATTTCTGTGTTTGACAATTTGAAAGAGCTGTACCAGGCCCACACGGAGTATAACCTTTTCTGAAGGAGTTATTTGTATGCAGAGTAGAGCGAGTAAAAATGCAGTGATCAACCATTTGGTAGCAGTTATGTTTATTAAAGTTTTGCAGGGTTTAATCCTAACCTGTTAGGTGCTTAACCTCATTTCTGTTATGACAGAAGGATCCCAAATGCATTCTTTGTTGCCTCTCTTGGCTGATTCCTGATGATAATATATTGCTCCTACCAATGTTTTCTTCTGTGAGACATGGAGGGTAATAGATATGAGCCTGGGTATGAATAAAACCCTTTTCTATTGGCTGTTCAACCAAGGCTGAAAGAGTTCACTATGTGCATCAAGTGTATTACTTGGCTCATTTGTTTGTGCTACTTTCTGCTTCTGTATCTTGATAGATTTTCCCTGCAGGATCCCTCAAATAAAAGCACAATTATTTGTCATTTGGGCCATCCCTACTATGTAGTGGAAGGTTTCCTAGACTGTGGCAGCAAAGCAGGCATACATGTTTGCTGTTACTTTGGTGTCTGTTAAAGAATGTTTTATCTTTGGGGGGAGCACGTGGGATACATTATATTTGAAATGTTTCCCCTTTTCATTGTATTTCCAGGCTGTAGTAGCATATTAGTGGAAAATGTAGTTAGAAAACATTATGAATACATGAAAGTTACAGAAGAATTTAGGGTACTTCGTCACACATTAGTTTTCACCCTTTCTTGTATGTTTTTCAGAAAGGGGTTTTCTGCTAGTATAGTAGCATTTGGTTGAGGGTGGGGCAAGTAATGGTTGCCTTTATCCTCTCAAATTAACTTATATGGTGAGAGGGATGTATTTTGCACCTTTGTTATGTTCTAGGTAACTGGCCAGAAGCAGAACTCATGAAGTGACTGTGTTGGCAAACAGAGATGGTCAGTTTGTGTATATAAGACAAAACCCAACCCTACCCCCTCATGATGAAGACTGTGCCCCGTACACTCACTGCTTGGTGTAAAGTGATTGCTTCATCTCAACCCCCTTTTTAATTTTGTCAGCAATCATTTCTTGTCCAGTACTGCTTTTCAGCAGTTTTGTATGCGAGGGTAATTTAGCCCTGGATTGATCAATAGATTACTCACTGCAGGAGGTGACCCAGAGGCTTTACCCTGTATTTAATAGCATCTAAAGTAGATGATTTTTGTCCACTTTCCCACTTGATCGTGCCATCTATTTATTGGACTGTGTTTTTGCTCTGCGTGCTGTATTAGGAGCCAAGACGCAAGCTGTGAAGGGGTATCACTCAGGCAGCCATCTGGGTACATTGTGTTCTCACCAGCATTAGGGATGGCTGTGTGCGCGCAACTGTGCGTGTGTGTGCGTCCACTTATGTGCGTGCGACTGGCTCTTACCCACCATCTCCTTTAAGATGGCTTCATCCACCCTCCTTGTAAATGTAATCAAGCACCCAGGCTACAAGTTGAACTTGGGTCAGCTGGGCCATAGTTAGAACTTTTGCCTTCATATAGCACCAATGAGTAAAGTAGACCAAGTTTAAACTGAGTTGGTTCCTGTTCCCACTGTTAAACTTCTTGATTGCTGTTCTTGTAGGAACTTGGTGTGAGTGCAGTTTTCTGTTTGCATGCTGGCTGTTATCTCATTTGTGTGGGCGTTTCTTCGTCTTTGTTTGACTGCGTTAAGTTTGGGGCATATCTGATGCAAATAAACCCCTCCCCCAACACACACACATACTTGCCCTCTTAACTAAATGCTTTTTTTTTCTGGTTTTTGTTGACCTGAAGCTTCAACCCAGGTGTGTTTCATCCAGGTGAAGCTTGGGGGAATTTAAACTTGAACTGTAAATAAAGATATCTAGAGTGTTTCTAACTCCAGGGTGGTTATAATCAGGGATACGCCTGGTTCTTGCAGCAGAAAATGATTCACAGGCAAGTTCTAGGGCAAGATGGAGCCAGATTAGAATTTCATCTCTAGAGTTTTGTACAGGAAAGTAGTTTTCTCTTCTCAAACCAACAACAGCTGTTTGTTGTTGTGATGAAGTGAGTTGCAAGGGGAAGGTTTATCATGTTCTGTAATATAATGTCCGTTATATTCCTTTCAAAGCTTGTATGGGGTTAGAAACTGATCCACAAGTTTTTTTAAGGCAGCAATACAGTACCACATTTTAACTTTTTAAATAAAAAATGGTAATTTGATGGTAGACCATCTTCTTTGCATCATGTTGTTTCTGCAGTGACATGTCTTGTTCAGCAGCACTTTGAAGCTCTTGAAACATGGTGGTCTGGTATAGAGAGGTGTATTAAATTTGTCAATGTGCAGAGTTTGCACACCATGGAGAGAGGTCTAGTCTTAACCTAGCCAGGTTCTGAATGCTTTTTAAACTCAAAGGTAAAAAGTAAAGAGATTAATAAAGATGATCTGTTTAATTTGATGTGGAAAGACCATTTCCTTCCAGTTACTAAGTGTTTTGCACTAATTATGTGACTCTGCTCTCCTTTCCAAGGCACTGGATTTTAGTGCAAGTATCTTGGCAAGAAAGCAAGGTCCCTACAAGTGTGTTGAGACACTTGTAAAACTGCTTAAACCTACTGTCGGTACCAGGTTGTTGTCTTTGTACACACATCAGTACACACATCATGACACAACACACCAAAATGTTTCAGTACACACATCATGACACAACACACCAAAATGTTTTTTTCCTTTTGCACTTCTAGTCCACATGGTTGATGTGTAGACAAATGTCTAATGTATGTGTGACACTGTGGCATCATGAAGCTGTTTTTATACATGCTGGTCTGTGTCAAATTCAGTGAGTTGAAATGCTAAGCTAATTCTGTTGCATTTTGCAAGAGGTAATTCTCTCTCTCATTGAAAAAAATGTTTATAGTTGCATGAAGTTGAGTACATAGTTAAACCTATTTCCTAAACTTAAATTTGTTTTGTGGCAGAATGAGCAGCCCACCTGCAGGGGGTGGGGGTGTAACTAGAGAAAGCACGCTACCAGTCCCTGTTAGATGCCACACCTGTCATGATTTTTGCATTATTTGTATATTTGTTGTAATTTGATCTGTTATGACTTTTTATATGTCTTTCTTGGAGCTTTTCTCCCCGGGCCTCTACTGAAAATGGACATGTATCCAGCTAGACTAGCCCGGTCAACAAATGTAAAATAAATATTACCATGATGTTCCCATCACATAGCAGTGCAGACATTTCTCAAAGCCTTAGCTTCCCATTCATGTTTTTGCTATTATGGACTGTTTGTACTGTCTGGTGCATTTCTCAAGTTTTAACTGCTGCGTCTGGTGTACTTCTAATGTTTTAACTGTTTACTTCTGTGGTCAGCTGCTTCTTTATGTAGCATTATGTGACCATTTGTTGTCTCTCTTGCAATGCTTGTGGTAGACTCATGTGATTGTGCTCTCTCTCTCTTGCTCTAGTGCATGCCTCATAGTTGTATTGTCATGCGACTGATTTCTCCCTGATGTGCTTTTCATGTTTGTATCGTTATGAAACTGTCTTTATGTTCTGTAATGCACTGCTTCAGCACTGTTCGCCCAGGACAAGTTTACAAAATACATGACACATTTAAATGTGCCTTTATAGATAAATCGCTCAACTAATGTGGTCACAATTTAAAACTGTAATAAATTTAAGGTGTAAGAAATTAAGAACCATAGGTATTCTCTCTGCCACTTCAGCTCTGACTACTCTGTAGGTGACCCTGGTTCAGCTATAGGTCCATAGCTAATTACTGGGCTATCAGTCTGCAGACTATTACAAGCCTATCCAGTAACCAGAGGTCAGAATCAAACCAAGAACATTACATCTTTGAGACAAAGACCTTGACCATTAATGCCAGCCTTGCCTTTTGCTGGGTCAGGTATCTGTAGGTGCTGACTAGGATCATGGGAGTGAATTCCTGCTGCTGGCTTGCTCATCGTAAAGGACAGAAGTCCTGTCCTGACCTGGACCGGCGCAGTGGTGCAGCGGTAGCATTGATGCCTCACAGCAAGAGGTTCTTCGGTTCGATTCTCGGCTGGGGTGCCTTCTGTGTGGAGTCTGCATGTCCTCCCTGCGTTCATGTGGGTTTCCTCCGGGTGCTCCAGTTTCCTCCCACATTACAAAGACATGCATCTGGAGCCTTTCTCCCCGGGCCTCCGCTGAAAATTGGCTTCATTCGGACTTTCCTAGTTAACAAATGTCAAATAAAAAATAAAGAAGTACTTCTGGCTCTCCTGATGGATGTTATGTAGCAGTATAACTAGATATTACACAGTGAAGTATGAACTTATACAGACCTTGCAGAGTATGTTTGCATTCATAAGCTGAAGGGAGCTTAGCTTCAGGAGAGAGTGAGCTTGGAAAAGCTGCCTAGGGATAAGGTTAGGTCACCTTACAAGACCAGCAAGCTACCCTGCTCCTTCCCACTTGACTCTACAGAGAATGTAGGGCTGGTGGAGATTTCCAGGCAGGAACAAAGGGACCATAGGGCTCTCGACTAGACTGTGAATGCCTGGGTGGAGCACAAGGGCTGGTTGGATATGGGTTGAGGAGCAAAAAAAACAACCTTTAAAAATACTTTTAGTTGAATTGATTTAAAAATAATTTTGTCACTTCAAATTTTAGCTTACTGCTTTTGGTGTGAAAAATCGTGATGTGAAGGAATTCTTCATAAATGTACAGTTGAGGTATCCTTTCTTCATCTCTGGCTATTTTACTCTGAAGCAGCTGCATCCAAAGGGGTATCCTTTCTGCTATCTGACACCATAGTATCATGCTGTGCATTACCCGAGTGTGCTTTGCCCTTTAACATGCCACTTCCGTTCTCCCAGCTACTAAGTTCGAATCTTGAAATTCACAGTAGAAAAGGTCAACATCAATCACTTAAACAGTTAAGCCATTGAAGCTTTTGTGTGCCCATAAAATGACAAGCCAGAATGACGTTGACATCATCTTTACTACTTTGGTGAGGAGCATGGTGTGCTACCAGTTGAGCCCAGCCACCAAACAATGCTTGGCTTACCAGGGACAGTACAGTGGTTGCGTGTAACCAGCAGGGGAATTCTTTCATTTTCTTTGTTCATGATATGATGAGCAGAGCTGTGCTTAGTGTAATGTTTTTGAAACATGCACTTCATAGCTACAGGCACTTTAATTTGCAGCTTTTCCTAATGTAACCAACTCACCCCAGTTCTATTACTAAATAGACTGCTGTGTTCAGGTGCAGCAAGCTGCACAGAGCCAAGCACTTAACACACAGCAGACCTAGTGGTGTTGCTTTGCATAATTTAGGCCTGAGCCACTACCTATAAGTTTATCACTACTGTTGCACAATGTTCCAGAGTTGTGCAGCTCACAGTTGCATTTAAACCCAAGTTACCCATGTACTGAAATAAATATTCATACATAACTACACTATTCCCCCCACCCCTTAAGTGAGAACTGTCTTGAAAGACCGCAGATCTCTGTTTAATTTAAAGTCTGCAACTCTCTAAATTGTCAAGTTTTACTTCACACTGGACAAAATAGAAGGGTCAGCCTTTTAGTCTGCCATCTGTTATTAGCCTAAAGCAGTGTACCAACTGCCTTTTGCTCACAGTTAATGAATTTTTGCTAAACACAGCTGAGGGTGAGAAGTACAAATATGTAAGACAGATGGGAGATTCACTCTTGCAAAAAAAAAAAATATATCACACTAACACTCCACATGCCACGCACACAACCCTGACACACAGTGTAGTGTCACATGCTGCTGCTGAAAAGAAAGCCTTCCCAAACCATCATATACCTATAAGGATCATGTTTAAGCAAAAATCAAAATGAAACATTGCATCCCATAATATTTCAAGTTGAAGAGATACTCACAGTGAGATCAAGAGCCTCCATGCAGTATACATGACCACTCCACAAATTAAGTTTTAGTGATTGGACTCCATAGTGAGAAATGCACAAATTCCTCACTCACTAGATAGGGCAAAGAGCAACTGTGAGTTGTCCTTCAGGTACTTGAATCTTGGATATCTCAAGGGACCACAGGTCATAAATATAGGCAAGACTCTGATACTGATTGGAATCCTCCTTCCTCCGTGAATGATGCCAAAGCACAAAGAAACAATGATTAGCAAGTTAATTGGTGTCATTCTAGGGGGACCAAGTATGTGTCTGCATGAAATGAGATGCATGACGGTCCTATTTGCTTTACAAGGCATGGTCTGCACCTCTCGTTTAAAGACTTCCAAATACTGGTTAAAGCCCTTGTTGCCCCTATAGTGCCTTTTTTAGGCTAAGTTATAAGGTCCATCAGGTTGGAGGGGTCAGAGCAACAAAGCTGCTGTATGCAGACGATGTGGCGGTACAGGCAGACTCTGATCTAGAACTTCAGCAAAGGATAGGAGAATGGAATGCAAATCTGAAGGCACATGGGATGAAACTAAGCACAGATAAGACAGTGGTAATGGCAGCAGATTGGGGAAATCAGAAGAAGCTGAGAATAGAGATAGATGGGAAGATAGTGGAACAGGTAAACGGCTTCAAGTATCTAGGAGGGGTGGTTGAGGAGAAGGGTAGTCTGAATGAAGAAGTCAAAGCTAGAATCAGAGGGTCTGCAGCCAACTGGCATAGAGCATCAGGTGTAGTATATGACAGAAGAATGCCAAAGAAGCTGAAAAGTAAGGTGTACAAGACAGTGGTGCGACCAGTACTACTGTATGGTACAGAAACCTGGGCAGTAAAGGCAGAACAGTTGAAGAAGCTAGAGGTGATGGAAATGAAGTGCCTGAGAAAGGTGGTAGGATGCACACTGCAGGACAGCCGAAGAAATGAGGACATAAGAGCAGAAGCCAAAGTAGCTCCAATTGCAGAAAAGATCAAAGAAAACAGATTACGATGGTTTGGGCACATGTGTAGAAAAGCAGAAGACAATCTGGTGAGGGAGATTTGGGACAGACAGGAAGAAGGTAAGAGGAAGCGAGGGTGTCCAGCAAAGAGGTGGATGGATTGTGTGAAAGAAGATCTGCGACAGTCAGGCATAAGTGTTGAAGAAGGCAGGAGAGTGGCACTGAATCGAGAGAGTTGGCGACAGTTAATACGATACCCCGACCCCATGTAAATGGGAAAAAGGGGATGATGATGATGATGATTATAAGGTCCATCATAGTCAGTACTGAGTCTTAGTACTTCTGGCGGTGAAGAAGCCCATGGCCAGCCTGAATACCATAGTCTTTTCTTTCGCCCACCAAGGCAGACAGATGTCCACTGTCATTTGACATTGGACACAAGAGGTCCAGCAACATGTTAATTTCTTTACTGACGTGTAGTCCAATGCACAACACTCTGTTACTTAGCAATAACAGTCTGTCAGCTTGTATAATCCACAATAAAAAGCAACAGGACTCAGCAACAGCAACTGATCCAACTTTATTCACTAAAACAACCAAGATTAACGCTTTTGTCTGTAATAAACAAACTTCATCAGATCAGGGAGATGATTCCTTAGATTCAGAGGGTGAAGGGGAAGTTATATATGTGGGGCATCTTCCCTGTATCCTTTGGAGGCCCCATTCACAGAATGAAGGAAGCCTTCAGCCAGGAGTCTAGGGATTCTCCAAGGCTGAAGCTTGCTACAAAGAGCTTCTGAGCCTTCCTGTCCCTAGACCACTGGCAGTCCCTTCAGTCCACATTGTTTTAGATGATGCTTGCTGAACATGTCCTTGCAGCTCAACTCCCTCTCTCTTGCCTCCAGTAAGCCTGATTGTTTCTGTAGAGTGCTTGAGTCCTACAACCCAGTGGCAGATCCTGCAGTGGTGCCTACAGAATCCTTCAAGGAGAGCTGGTTGGCAGTCATCCAAGAATCCCTAGCCAAATAATGGAGAGAGCAGGTTACCTGACCAGTTTTGCAAGAAAATTTGCACTTCAGCCACCTTGGCCATGAGAGCTCTGAACTGCCAGTTTCCATATGTTTAAGTACATTAAGACAGTACAGGAGCAAATTAAGTCCAAGACAGAGGGATATCCAGGAATTGTGTAATGTTACTCTTTAGGTATCCTGACACTCACTGAAATGTGGATGTTCATCGTGTTTCACTGTTGCAGTCATTACTCTTGGGTTAACCTGCTGGCAGGCTACCACTCAGTCGGCCAGAATTCCAAAGTCTAGGTCCGGCGTCTGTTGCTGTCGCCTTTTCCCTGATGTCAGTGCGCCAGGGATATAAAAGATGCAGCTGACGCCATTTTCTTCAGTCGCGCCCAAAGCAAAAGCAGTTCGCAAGTGCCGGTCGGCCGACTCCTGAGATTTTCAAATTCGAATTTCAGAACCAAAGTCTTCATTAAAGCTAAGTACCCCGTTGGGGAAATGTTTTTCTTGCTCCAGACCGATGTCAGAAAACGTTAACAATTGTATTTCTTGTGGGAAGCAAATACCTCAAGGATTTTCATTCTTACTGTATTCCTTGCCTAGGCCCTGATCACAACGTTGCTAGCTGTTGGTTTTGTGCTAGATTTAACCAATGCACTATTAAGGGTCGGTTTGATTTCGCATTTCATTACTTTGGCCGAAGATTTAATTATATAATGCCGTCGGACCAGCCAACAGCCGGAGTTTACAAAAAAACGCAAGGACAAGGAAAAGGATAGGCATCCGAGGTCCAAAACCGACGACAAGGCCTCTGCTAGGCCAGTCGCTGGTTTGCCGGTTCTCAGGCGCTTTCGCAGCCCCTGGCGCCCGCTACCTCAGAGCCACAGGCCGCTTCCGACTCCCACGTGGAGCCGGCTGGGCCTCTGGATACTCAAGGTATTGGACACTCTGAAATCATTCCATCAGATGGGTCCGGAGCCACTGAGCAGGCATCGGCTTCTGAGGGTGTCTTCAGACCTACACAACTATATATTAAGCCATCTTCAGCTTCAAAGACAAAGACTAAAGCAGCTCTAAAGACAAAGAAACAGGTACAGCATTCTCCTACTCAGACTTCCATGCCTAAAAAACAGTTGCTCAAAATGGCCGAAGACCTAATTACTTTGATCAGGGGCTCCCATCCCCCTCCTGATAAGAGGCCTAGGCAAGAGACAGAGTATGATTCTTCTGATCAGGTTTCTATTTCCTCTGATTCCTCTTCTGAACAGGATTACTCCATGCTTCCCTACGAGGATTTTGATGCTGAAGAATCCATTCCTTCAGCCTCTCCTCCTGAGGATTATTCTTTTGGGGAAAACCCTGCATACCATGAGGGAGCATTTCCACTGGGAGAGCCAAGATTATTCTGAATTTAAGAAAAGGCTCAGCGACTTTCTCCTACTTCTTCAGCATAGACCCCTTGCTATTCTACCTGTTTTAGACATTGTAGATGATGTATTTTCAGAGTCAGGCATGTCCCCTGACTCTTTACCCCGTGCACCTGCTAAGCCAGACAGATACTACAGAGTTCCGGAGTCTCATAAATTCCTATATAAGAACCCCGCTGCTGACCCAGAAACTATATCTCAAGGTCCCAAACGGGTTAAAGCTTCCACTACAAAAAACCCTGTCCCCTCTGATAGAGATTCTAGGGCTCTAGACAGATGGGGGGAAAAAGGTCTACACTTCTGCTACCTTGGCTGTAAGGGCTTTAAATTGCCAGTTTCGTATGCTTAAATATCAGCAATATTTGATGTCACTGCTTAAACATACATTGTTGACAAATACTGAATGTTCAGAGAACAAGAAATTGCAGGATTTATTGCATGCAGCGGAACAAGTGGGAAAGCATACTTTGCAATGTGGTTATGATTCATTGGAGGCCTCTTGCAGGGCCGCTGTTACAGGTTCTGTTATTAGAAGGCATGATTGGTTAAAGGAACAGAATCTGCCTGATCATGTTAAAGCAAAATTATTAGATGCACCATTGCAGCATGATACTTTATTTGGTACTAAAGCAGAAGAGGTGTTGAAAAAAATGGAGAATAAAGCAAAATCCATGCAGACAGTCAAGGATTTCTTACAGGTACCCAGGTTTAGCAGAAACTGGCCTTCTGAAAATTGGTCCTTTCCAGTGTCAGACAGACCACAAAGAGGCAGATACAGGCGTCTTGCAGGCCTAAACAATGGGGTCTTCCTACCTCCAAAAGCGGAGAAGATTAATCACAACCTTACAGGAAACAGTCCCAATGACTTTCCTCTGCCAAATCCAAGCACTTTTCTTTTGATAGCCCACTTAGGGGGAAAACTAGCACTTTTTTCATCAAATTGGCAAATGGTTACCCAAGACAAATGGGTCCTGAACATAGTGTCCCAAGGCTACAGGTTCCATTTTCACACTCTACCAAGGTCAAAAAGTATGCCAGACTTGCCACACAATCAATGGGCAGAGGCACAAAAACTAATTACAGCCCTCATGGACATGAGGGCCATTCGGCAAGTACCACAACAAGAGCAGGGGCAAGGATTTTACTGCAGACTTTTCCTAGTGCCCATAAAGGACAGAACCTGGAGACCAATACTGGAAATATCTATACTAAATATGTTTCTGGAAGTTCCAAAATTCAAGATGTTGACTCTACAGCAGCTACTGCCCATGCTGGGCAAGAAGGCTTGGCTCGTAACTTTGGACCATAAAGAGGCATACCTGCATGTCCCAATCAGACAGTCTTGCAGAAAATACCTCGGATTCATAGCTGGCTCAATGCGTTACCAATTCTCTGCACTGCCCTTTGGCATGTCTACTGTGCCCAGGGTCTTCACAAAATGCCTGGCACCAGTAATTGCGTTTTGCAGACAAAGAGGAATTCAAATATATCCCTACTTGGATGACTGCCTAATTCAAGCAGAGACCAAAGATATTCTTTTAAAGCATCTGGCGTTTGTAAAAAGATTACTAACTGGCCTAGGGTACACAGTAAACGAAAAGAAATCAAAACTAGTGCCCTCTCAAGAGATATTCCTGGGTGCAAGCTTAAATACAACTGCCCAGATGGCTTATCTCACGCCAGACAAACAAAGGCAAAAGCAGTTCGCAAGTGCCGGACGGCCGACTCCTGAGATTTTCAAATTCGAATTTCAGAACCAAAGTCTTCATTAAAGCTAAGTACCCCGTTGGGGAAATGTTTTTCTTGCTCCAGACCGATGTCAGAAAACGTTAACAATTGTATTTCTTGTGGGAAAACTGACTTCTTACTTCAAGAAATTGGCAACAAAAAACCACTTATCTGCAAGGAAAATCCTGCAGGCCCTGGGTTTCATGGCATCCTGCATTCTACTAATTCCATATGCCCGACTGCATATGAGGAAACTACAATGGTATCTAAAAAGTGTTTGGACTCAGCATTGCCACAGCCTGGAGACAGTAATTGCACTCAAACCCTGCCTACAACAGGAGTTTTGATGGTGGGCAGAAGCCTGTCACCACAACAAGGGCCTGCCATTCAGTTTACCCACAGCCAGACCGACACTAACAACGGATGCATCAGATTATGCCTGGGGGGGCCCATATGGCAGGAAAATGTATTCAGGGCACGTGGCCTGCAAACCAGATGCATCTGCACATCAATCAAAAAGAGATGCTAGCTGTTCAAAATGCCCTGACAGCTTTCAAGGACCTGCTTCATCCAGGGCAGCTACTGATAGACAATACTATGGTCATGTGGTACATAAACAAGCAGGGAGGTACACATTCCTACCCCCTCTGCAGACTAGCAATGACCTTATGGGACACAGCATTGGCTTTTCAAATTCACCTGCAAGCACTATTCCTGCCAGGAAAAACAAATATTCTGGCAGACGAACTAAGCAGAAACCTTATGGATCCCCACGAATGGAAACTGGATCCACAAGTCTTCAACATGATAATAAGGAAATGGGGATGCCCAGACATCTATTTGCCTCCCCGCACAACTACCAATTGCAGAGATTTTGCACAAGGACTTATCACAAGCAAGCATGGAAAGTGGACGCCCTCTCCTTCAGCTGGAAAAACCTAACAGTATATGCCTTTCCTCCACAGCCTCTCCTTCCCAGGGTACTCCTAAAGGTCAGACAAGAGAAGCCAAAAATGATACTGATTGCACCAGACTGGCCACACCAGCACTGATACCCAGTCCTAAAGAGTTTGTCTCAAGGTCCAGCATGGATATTGCCTCAAACTTCTCACTTGCTGACCCAACAAAACAATCAGATCCTTCACAGCCAACTCAGGACCTTAAATCTGGCAGCATGGAAGATAATGTAACCATTCAGAACACACCTCTTTCAAAAGCTGTTATGGATGTTATCTTGGGGACCAGGAGGCCCAGTACCAGAAAATCTTATGCAGAAAAATGGAAGAGATTCTGTGCTTGGAGCCAGGAACAAGGCATTGACGTGTGTACCAAATATACCTCCGATTTTACAATACCTAACTGAGATGCTGAACAAAGGCCTTTCTTTCTCATCAATTAAGATTCATGCCTCTGCCATTTCAGCCCATTACAATACGGAACCACCTATCCTTTCTCATCCTTTTAATAAGGCAGTACCTCAGAGGGGCCAAAAACATTAGGCCTCCAAGGAGAGCACCAATTCCGGCCTGGGACCTCAATTATGTTTTGGAAAAACTCACACTGCCTCCTTTCGAGCCAGCTTCAATGGCAGATATAAAATTCTTATCCTGGAAAACAGCTCTACTCCTAGCAATAACCTCAGCAAGGCGAGTCTCGGAGTTACAAGCACTCATGGCTGTGGAACCTTTTATCATTTTTCATCCAGACAGGGTGTCTCTGAGGACAAATCCTACATTTATGCCTAAGGTGGTATCCAGTGTGGTCCTCAACCAAACCATTCACTTGCTTACCTTTTATCTAAATCCACAGAACAAGGGTGAGAAAATTCTGCATTCTTTGGACATACACAGGCAGTTACGCTTCTATTTGGACAGAACTAAAGCTTTCAGAAAGACTGAGCAACTTTTAGTGTCATATGCTGCAGGATCACAAGGAAAGGCTATCTCAAAACAGACTGTTTCTAAATGGATAGGCCATTGCATCCGTTTCTGCTATTCTCAACATGGCAAATCAGTGCCTAAGGGCATTAGGCCTCATTCTACCAGAGCAGCAGCCACTTCAGCAGCCTTCCTCAGAGGAGTACCAACCAAAGATATCTTAGAGGCTGCAACTTGGAGTTCAGTGCACACTTTCACAAAGCACTACCACTTACCTCTTTACTCTAAGTCCAGAGCAGGCTTTGCCACTGCAGTTCTGCAGGGCCTCATAGCCTCTACTAATCCTATTTAGCCCAGCCACCCATCCTCAGCTTTGGGATTCAACCCAAGAGTAATGACTGCAACAGTGAAACACGATGAACATAGTACAGTTGTGTACCTACCATAAATGTAGATGTTAGTGTATTCACTGTTGCAGTCCAGGTTACCCACCTACCATCCCCCTTCTCTTTGCTGGGACCTATCTGCACTTCTCTATCCTATACAACCTATTTGGTGTATTTGCTTGTAGATAAATAAAATGTTATTTTTGTGCATGCATTTTTATTGGCATATTTTTCAGCCTACCAGTTTGGGGGCACCTGACATCTGGGGCAAGAAAAACTGAAGAAAATGGCGTCTGCTGCATCTTTTATACCCCTGGTGCACTGACGTCAGGGAAGAGGCAACAGCAACCGACGCCGGACTTAGACTTAGGAATTCTGGCCGACTGAGGGTAACCCGCCAGCAGGATAACCCAAGAGTAAAGATTGCAACAGTGAATACACTCTAACATCTACATTTATGGTAGGTACACAACTGTACTATATGGTGCATTGGAGTTGTCATGCAAGGTGGCTTCTACAGGGTCTGTAATGTGGAGATATGCCTGGTTGAGGACTCAGCCTCTTTCAGACCAGGTTAAAGTGGAACTCCGAGATGCATCTTTGATTAAGGAGTTTATCTTTGAACCCCCAAAAGAAAAACTTGTTTGAGAAACTGTAAAAAAAAAAAAAAAAAAAAAAGCCAAGGACCCTGCCACTTCCGGGGAGCAGCTGTGACTACAGCCAACACATCCCATCGTCCCCCAACATAGGAGGAAGACCTTCCTCTTCCTGTACACAGTGGGGAAAAAGTAACTTCGACACATGGGTCCTGCGGATTATAAAGAAGGGTTATTCCCTCCAGTTTTGGAAAACATTCCCCCATTTTAGGCATATACCATACCACAACCACAAGAAAAGTTCTTCCCTTCTACAAGACCTGTTAGAGGATCTACCCAAACAGCGACTCCACAAAAGTCAGGCAGGGGGTTCTACTCCCACCTCTTCTTTGTTCCTAGAAATGTCAACTGGTCAAAGACTTGTGCCCCTTATCATCCCAGAAGCATGGCTGGTGACTCTGGACTTCAAGGACACACAGGAACTTGAGGTGTTACAGGAACACAGTTAAGTTCTTACATTTCTAAGCAGGTGGATTACATTACCAATTTCGGGCCTTACCATTTGGCATATCCTCAGCATTCTGGGTATTTAGCAGATGTCTGGCACCAGTCATTGCCTTTTGCAGAATGCAAGGGGTCCACGTGTACCCTAACGTAGACAATTACCTGATCCAGCCTATGACATCTTCAGAACTTCTAACAGCTATGCAGATCACCATATATAGCTTTCAGAGTATAGGACTAACCCTCAATGTCCAGAAGTCACAACTCTTCCCCAGAGGATCTCTCTTCCCTCGGAGTATCTCAGGAACTGATGCAGCAAACAGGCCAATACCATAAGGAAGTTTCTGAGGATCCTGGGCTTGCGTGGCTTCTTTCATTCAAATAATCCCATGAGCAAAACTTCACCTGAGAAAAGTTTCAGTAGTTAGTAATTGGTTGCAGCACCAATAGGCCCCAGAAACACCTATTCCTCCTCCTCTTTGCTTAAAAATGAAAATTGTGTGTGTGTGTGTGTGTGTGTGTGTGTGTGTGTGTGTGTGTGTGTGTGTGTGTGTGTGTGCGCCTATGCCTTTAAGTGATGGTTTAATAAATTTGTTAAAAAAACAAACAAAAACAAGGAAATCCCTCGATGAGAGGAGAGTATCAAAAACAATCCAGGGGACTCCCATTCCAGCTTCCAGAAATAGTACAGACCCTAACAGAAAGGCACTGACCTAGCCCAGGGAGCTCACCTAGGCCTATTCAGGTTCCAAGGGACTTTGTAGGCAAAAGATGAATCAGCACATCAATGTAAAGGAGGTGATGGAGTTATGGTATTAAAAGCTTTTCAAGAAAAAAGATTCCCTGTCCAATAAAGATTCTGACAGACAAACTCCCCAGTGATGTAGTACATAAAAAAAAGGGGAGCCCATCCCTACTCCATATTTAAGCTAGCAGTGGAGATTTGGTTTGTGGCACACCAGTTGGGGGTTATGCCCATAGTCTCCTGCATACCAGGTCAAGACAGTCTGCTGTTATACTCTAAGCAGAACTATTCTAGACCCCAGCAAATGGATGTTGAAAGGATTTTTTTTTCTACACACAACGTGGATGTGCCAGAAATGTACCTTTTTGCTTGCCCGGAAATCTGGTAACTCAGCAAGTACTGCTCAAGGATCCTACACAGAGGGAAATGGAGAGTGGATTCCTTCCTTCAAATGGACAGATTCTTTCTGTATGCCTTTTCACCAGTACCCTTCTTCCCCATGTATTACAGAAGGTGGGGCAAGAGAAGCTGAAAATTATTCTAATAGCTCCTGTACTGGCTTCAGGCAGCACTATTTTTTGTCCTCCTGGAATTCAGAATAAGAGAACCATACCTCTCCCACCTCCCATGGACTTGTTAACCCAGAACAAGGGGTCTGTCATCCATCCCAACCTGAATAAAATCTCAGATTGACACCTTGGATGATTAGTCTGGATAGAATCAGTAGTCATTCTTTTCTCAAGCCATATTATCTACCATGAAAGAGGCTAGAAAAGAGTGCCAGGAAGTCTTGTGTAGCTAAGCAGAAAAGGCACTTCTGTAACAGCTCCTTGGGTATCTCTCCCTTTTCTCCAATCAATGGCTGTTATATTCTAGCATGAAAGTTCCTGTTTCTGCTATCTCTGCATGCCTTTCAGTGCCCTCACCAGGTTGTGCTTACTCCCACATGAAATGATCCTTGAAGGGGGTGTTTACACCTCACTACCCAGACTGGTACCAATACCAGCTCCCTCTTAAGATCAAAGTTGTGTTTGAGAAACTTACACTGCCCCCCCCCCTTTAAACCAGCGGCTTCAGCCCCTATTACACTATGCACATGAAAGGTACCCCTGCTGCTAGCACTCACTTCTGTAGAATGTATTTCTGGCTTCTAATAACATGATGGAATGTACCCTTTCTCAAGTCAGGGTACATTTAGAGTTCATGTAATTAGTATTGTTTGAGACTTTGTTGCAAAGCGTGCTATTCCCAACATCTGCAGTATGCAGAGAATTGCCTTCTGTAATTCATACATGGTTACATGTACTGGTAGCGGATCTACTTCAGAAGCTTGAAGTTTCAAAGCTTCAAACGGCCGAGACAATAAGATTGATGTTTTGAAACTTCAAATACCTAATAAAAACTTTTTTTTAACATTTTTGTGGAGGGCCCCTGCACCCCCCCCCCCCCACTAAATAACTATGCCAACTCTGAGATTGCACTACAGTGAGGAAAACTGTAAATATCCCATTCTGCACTGTATGGTGATTTCCATTAAAAACATTCAAAACTTCGATCTTATGGTCTCAGCCTTTTGAAGTTCAAAGTTTTGAAACTTGGAGCTTCTGAAGGGGATCCATTGGTAGCATAAATAAGTAGGACTGCAAATTCTTTATTAGACCTGCTGATCCCAGTATTATTGAAGCCGATTTGAAATCTTTCTTTCGCAGTCTCTCATCAAGGGATTTCATTTTTGTCTGCAAATAGTGGTATTTCATGATTTTGTCTCTGTATCTACGACATTGTAATCACTGTGTAGCAATTTCATTGATCAGTGCTACCTTTAGTCTTTTATTTTTCATGGGCTACTGTATCTGGTTTTCTCGCATCTGTGCTTTGAACTGATGAGTAATGTGTGATCCCATGTGGTATCTACCTCTTCATTTGTAATGTGTTGTAAATGCATGATCTCCTTCTATTGCCATGTTGTAGTATTTAAAACCTTTGGGTTTTCCTCTGCTTAGCTTCCCCGAGTGTCTGGCCAGTATACAAAAGTTTTAGTCACTGCAAGGTACATGGGACATCTGACATTGGCAGTAGGATGCGTGTGCCATAAAAGTGATGTCTGCATGTACCTTTCCTCGGAACTTCTTTGCTGCTAGTCGAACATTAGCTGTTCCTGCCATCAGATCTTTGAAATTAAGATAAGTTCCCCATTGGGGCTGTTTTCTTCTCTTTTTGGTCACTGCATGCCTGCTTAAGTTCACGTCATCCAGGAAAGGAGAGTGTAGATGCAGACATCAGATCCCCCATAAGGGTGCCCCCACAACCTTTGCCTTTTCTGTATAGGGCCCAACCATGACCATACAACCTGCTTGATTTTTCAGAACTTCATTCCTAAGACTCTTTGTAGCCATCTCCACACCCAAAACATCTACTTAGAAAAACAGTGTCTTAAACGTCTGGCTTTAGAGATGGAAGGGCATACTCGATTTGTCAGGCCTTCATTTCTAAGAGTGTTCGTAGCCATCTCCACACCCTAAACATCTACCTAGAAAACCAGTGTCTTAAACATCTGGCTTTAGAGATGGAAGGTACATCTTGTCAGGCCATTGAGCCTCCAAAACAAAAGGCCAAATTTTCCAGGACTGAGCCTACTGCTGCACCTCCTCCACCCGATGTTCCCCCTGTGGCCAACGTTCTCCTGGAAGAAAGTATGGAACCAGCTGAGGTATAGCGGGTACCATTCAGGAGGTCACAGAACTTAGGGCTGAAAGTGCATCTATGAAGGTTTTGCAGACGTCTTGCGCTGATGATGAGGGGAACCTCATCTCACAACGAACATCCAGACCAGTTCTTCCACTGCTTTAGAACAGTCCAAACATAGGCCCTCCTTAGGCCGTACACCATCCAGGCCTTACCTATCCATTAAAAAGGAAACAAAAGACAAAACAAGTTTCTCCTCCTTCAGAAAGCCTGCCTGATTGGCAGGCCTTCTCTCAAAGATTATTTAATGCCTTCATGGCACTTAGGCCTTCTGTACTTGCTTCCCCTTCAGCTGCCCCTTCTGTTATCAGTCCTAGGTCTCAGACTACAGATCCTCATTCTCTTGAAGCTGAGGACTCTTCAGATTCCTCTTGAGAACTCCCTTTCCTATGTCTCTCAAATGCTTTCCCCCCTTGGGTATGCCTCTCCTAAGGAGAACTCTGCTTCTCAAAAATGAGAGAGTTTTTTTAAATGGAATTCCACTGAAATGTCCAAGGTTCAAAAGAGGTATGAATTCTTACAAATGGACAGCCCTTCACCTTCTGCTATCCCTCCAGTCTTACCAGCCTTTTTGGATGCCTTCATTGCAGCCTCTACAAGCCTTGATTCACAACCACCAGCCCCCAGAAGGCCTGACAGGTTCTATAATGTCCCAAAAGGGACCAAATTTCTGATTAAATGCCCATTTGCAGACCCTGGCACTGTTTCAGTTTCCACAGACAAACCTTTCAGATTACTTCTGTCCACCTCTGTCCTTCCCACTGGTCAGGACAGTAAGACCATGGAACGCATGGGCAAAAAAGTATATACCTCTGCCGCCTTGGCTTTTAGGCCGATCAGCTACCAGACACACGTCAAAGAATGCCTTGGCCCTTTTGTCCCAAGTTCCTAAACTTTTGGCTGATCTCCCAAACTCGCCTTCTAAGGCTCAAATTTCTAGCCTTATCTCCTTGTCCTCTCAAGTGATGAGACACTATCATGTGGAGCTATGATGTTGTAGAAGCCTCGGTCAGATCTGTTGCTTCTGACGCAGTGCTTAGGAAGGTACTCTTCGCTGAGACTCCAACCCCTTCCTGATATCAGGGCTAGACTTGTGAATGCACCCCTGGACAGATATGTCCTATTTGGGGCTAAAGTGGCAGAGCTTTTCAAAACCCACCAGCAAAAAGGGAAGGAATTACAAGACTTAAAACATTAGTTTGTCTCCAATCCCTAAATTCCATAGGAATTATCCCTCCATGATACAGTTAATCAGGAAACATTCTGCTCCTACCCCACATTCTAGGAGCAAAAAGAACTCTAGGAAACAGCAGCCTCCTCCTGGGCCTGCTCAAACTCCAGTTCAGAAACAGTCTGTGGCTACCTGCTTTCCCCTCCCCCTCCAGATTCCATTCCCCTGTCCCAAAGACTCACCGTCTTTCCCGTCTGGCAAAGCATGACTTCAGACAAGTGGGTCTTGTGTATTATAGAAAAAGATTACTTGAGTCATTCCTCCCTCCTAGGAGGCATCCCACAACCTCCAAAGGATCAGCTTCCCCTTTTTCAGACAGTCTTGGACAACCTCCTGTCTCAAGGGAACTATCCAACCTGTTCATCTGTCAGAAAAGGGAAAGGGCTTTTACTGCAGACGATGTTCATCGTGTTACACTGCTGCAGTCTTTACACTTGGGTTATCCTGCCGTCAGGCGGATCCCCAGTCGGCCTGAGTTCCAAAGTCTTGGTCCGGCGTCAGTTGCTGTCGCCTCCTCCCTGACAT